>NC_133773.1:72878979-72969010 GCF_003597395.2 Chelonoidis abingdonii
TTCCTCAAATAGCATCCCGTGGTCGAGGAAGCCAAAGCCCTCCTGGCGACACCATCTTCGCAGCCAGGCATTCACCTCCATGATGCATCTGTCTCTGCCCGGGCCCCTACCTTTGACAGGAAGAATCGAAGAGAATACCACCTGCGCTCCAAACTCCTTCACTCGTACTCCCAGAGCCCTGTAGTCACTCTTGATCCGCTCAGCGTCACACCTGCTCTCTCCTCTCCTTTCTGGATTGCTCCTCACACACACAGACATAGCAGTATCAATTAATCAGTTTTCTGAAAACATGAATCACGTAGTTTTTGTCATGCAAAAGGGAAAATCACATATGCCTACTGTTACGCAATGTACTTGTATTGATTTAACAGAGTGTTAAGAATTCACATCTTGTGATTTTCTCTATCTTTTCTATGAACTCATGAAACCACATTACAGTTCTGAAAGGCACCAAGCATCAGTGAGACCACATACATTATGCAGACAGGTCTGAAGGATTATTCCCTAACAGGCCTTAATTTTTGCAGACTTTTTCTCCTGTTCCTATCAAAGTAAATGGGCTAGATTCACCAATATAATCTCAGCCTTAGCACTGTCCACATGATGCATAGGGACCATACAGAAATGGCATAAATTA
The DNA here is from genome assembly GCF_003597395.2 of Chelonoidis abingdonii. Classification (NCBI taxonomy): domain Eukaryota; kingdom Metazoa; phylum Chordata; order Testudines; family Testudinidae; genus Chelonoidis; species Chelonoidis abingdonii. The sequence goes on from NC_133773.1 coordinate 72,879,617, forward strand.
CAGAAGTCCCTAGGCTCATCTAACTAATTCCAGGGCTAGCATAGATCATCTTTCAGAATCAGAGCTGTAATCATCTTCTTGAAAGCTCTCCCCACTTCACTACATTGAGTGGAACTTGGGCAGTGGGGAGAATCTGGTCTATTAGAAGTTTTGCCATATACTTCAAAGGGAGAAGGATTAGACCTAATTGTTTTGCTTTACTGGTAGTATTTTTAGAGAGGAGAGTTCTTGGTAGTCTTTGTGAATAGAAAGGTTTCCCTATGTTAGGTGCCTGATGAAAGAGGGTACAAGTAAGAGGTGTTTAGGTAACCCTTCATATTACACACGATTGTTACTGGTGATCATCGTAGTGAGCACAGATCTATAGTACTTGTTGCAACCAGTATTTCCAGTTAAGCGATGGGAAGTTAGGGTGGCAGCATTTCCTATTCTGTAGACGTGCTGATGCTGACTGCCCTGATCAATATTAATTTCTGCTCCTGTTCCATGTTCCTTAGTCTCATATAGTACACGGGTGGTTTGCTTCGTTCTGACTACAGCCCTGGTGAGCCCCTTCTGCTGCCACAAACATACTCTGAATGCTGGCTGCAAAAGATGCTAGTTTTGAAGCATGTTACCTAAAACCCAGATTTTGGTGCAGAAACCCTTTTGAAGACTCCAATCTGTATACCAATGAGTGCTCCAGATCAAATGATGGGAACATATGTCTCTTAGAGTTTATAAAAAAGAAAAGAGCATATGCTGTTTGGAAAAATAGCATCATGATTCATATGCTAATGTCTGCTGTTAATTGATACTTCAACACATATTTGCCAGATCACTTTAGTTAATAGTCATACTGGCTATTCATTTTAATTGTCTTATTCATTGATTAAAATAGTGTTTCATTTAATTTTGCTGCACATGAGTAAAACTTCACTATCTAAAATATGAGCAACTTCAGTGACTGATGTGTTCATTACATTTGGTGGCTGATAATGATAAATATATGTATCATAAAATAACTCAGAAAAGATGCATTATGTAATGTACACATCACACTTCATTTTTGTATTCTAGATAAATACAGTGGCATATATGCCTGTCTGCACATTTCATAATTATATATTCCAACCTCGTGTCACAAAAGCTCTTTGCTCAAGTGCAATGTTAATGGACTTTTTGCTGTTAATACATAAGCTGCATTACAGTTTGGAAATATTTTTCAGTTTGAACAGACATGAATGCTATGTACACATACATATCTTTCAGGAATGTGTGTTATACAAGAATAATTGTCTTTCAGATCTCAAGGTTCTAAGCACTTTTGTATATAGTTTGACTCAAAAGCTACTTGATACCCATTAAGTATGTTTGCACAGTGATATTACAGCAGAAGATAGTATTTCTGAAAATCAAAAAAAAATCTATTAGTGGGCTCCACAGAATCAGGCTTGCTAGGTCTGAAGTTTAAATACTGTAAACAGCAAAGGATCCGAGGTGTGTGTTTCCAGAGGGGGGCAGCATTGTATCAAAAAGAAAAACAAAAAACAGGCTGTTTGCCGGAGTTCTAGGCTTGTAATTAAAGTGTTCACTGTGAGGGAAGCAGATAGTGGCTCAAATCAGACTAATAAATCTGTGGGTTAATAACACGTTAGTCAGATCAGCATGCCCCATAATCACTGGTGTTGATCCATTTGTCTCTTTTCACATGGTATATTGATTTTAACCAAGAATTCATCAAAGAATAAACTTTCATAAAACTCTGCTTGATATTTTATCCCAAAGACTATGCAGCTATTAGTAAGTTTCCCAGCAAAATTAACTACTGGTGTTATAATTTAAAATATTCTTGAAAGGTCACCTTTTGTGCTTCCATGGCATTTCTTATTACTGGCTACCTAATGAAATGCAAGAACAAGACTCTGCTACTGAGATTGCAGGTGACTGAAACTGCTGACAAATGGCTGCAAAGCACAGTCTTCTGGGGCTTGTGTCCGGCTTTACTTTATTCTCTCTTTCTGTTACAGGAATTCTTCTTTTTTTTTTTTTCCCCTCCAGTCAGGCAGGTGTTTGTATGCACTCACTCACCTACCTTGCCTCAGAGAGCCATTGCTCCTGATGGAGAATCATCTTTATTAATTCTGCAGGACAGGGAATATGCAGAATGGCAGATTCTGATACCCAGTTGTTTTTTTAAAGAGGCAGGCAATTATATTGTGTCTAAAATGAATTGATTTTGATATTTACATGGCAAGGATTTGTAAACTTGTTAAAATTTCCTAAATATTTTTTTAAAATCTACTATAGATTAGGAGCTTCTCATTAAATAAATTGTAGAGCAATTTCAAACAATGGCACTCTCTTTCTGTTGAACGATAACACCATTTTCAGACTATTAAAAATGAGATGGATGCAAACAAGTATATTTAAGAGTGACTGATGCAGCCTCTGTGGTTTCTTTCCTTGTTTCTTTGTGACTAGTGCAAGGAATGCTGTAAGGGGAAACAGCCCACTGTTACTTCTACAGAATTACTAGGTTAAAATTTCCAGACCTACTGGCTGGATTGATTTGTTAATTAGAACAATCCAGTCTGAAAGGGGAGGTGTAGCAATCACATCAGAAGATTTTCATCTTCAGGCTTGCACTGCAAGAAGGATGATCAAAGCCACTGGGAGAATAAATTTGTGACACTATTGCTACAATAAGCCCCTGCTTTCAAATGGCTTATACCTCAGCTATAAAGTTCTACTTGGACAAGAAATCAAACATATGGGACTACATTTGCACAACTTTCAATATCATATGCACTTGTTTGAAATGTAAAATGAGTTTCTGCAAGCACAGAGATACCACTGCGTACAGATGAAGACATATGCAGCCATGGAAAATATGCTTTGTTGATGCATGCACAACTGCAATGAACCCATGTTTATACCATGCTATTTTTGCACATGAGCACAATTTCTGCAGAGTTAGTGGAGTCATGATTATAGTCAATGGAAAAATCCATTGGCAGGATTTATCATAATCAGACACATTTAGAGAAACGACAAGTTTGGGTGAATAAAACTTGTGGAGATATGTCTTAGTGCGATGAGTCACACCCAACGTGCTCATGCCCATACCTTGGAAGTCTGTCATGGAATACCATGTGACCAATTGCACCTCAAATATTGCAGCAAAAATATCAAATGCCAAGGGAATACTCACATTGAACATTACTCCAGCAACCCATATGCTGCAATTTATTTGCCCAAAACATTAATTGAGCAGACTCGAATGGTGTACAGATTCACAAGTGTCCCAGTGTGTTGAAAGTCAATTCATGAAAAGAAACTAAATGTATTAATGTTGTTGTCATGAGGATCAAGGCTTAGATAAAGCAACATGAGAGAACATTTTCAAATCTGTGCAAGATTTAGAAAATCTGATAACCAGGATCCTGAACAGCAATGGGGAAAATTACATCATGTGCAACCTTTGTGCGACAGGCTTGGTGAAAACAGTAATTTACCGTTGCTATTATAAGGAGAATGAGTCAATACACTTGTTTTCTACAGATACACAAACATAGAGGCAATTCATGCATGAAGTGTATTTTAATCCTGGCTAATTTTATATCAAATTTAAGAGAGAGAGAGCCAAATGTATGGTGTGGGAAAGGGAAAAAAGCTACAGAAATGTCACGGAAAGAGAGACTTGTATGAACTGCATGAAAGAGAAAGGTGGTGCTTTCCCCCAACTTAAATCCTCTGCAGTCAGTGAATGAACCCACCTACTTTAGAAGTGAGGGGGAAAAACAACTCTACGTGGAATGTGTATTGTTCAGACACCATTGGGACTGACTCTGTTGCTCAGTTCTCTGGGCAGGGATGAAGGAGGTGGAAGATAGCTTTAGGCAATCTTTGTTTTTCTCATATTCTGAGGCCATGCAGGAGTTGTGGGAAGCAGAAAATAGCTGGCGGGAGGGCGGGGGGAGATACAGAGGTTAATGGCTTCTATTTAATGAAAATGAAACTAAACCTGAGAGAACTGTGTGCATTCTAATGTTCTTTGAAAATCACGAGATAGGTGTTGGGCCTGTGCTTTGTCACTGAAATCAATGAATGTCTTGGATGCACAGACGATGCATGATTATTCTTGTGACTATGCAATGTACATGCGATTGTTACCAAAAATGTGTGCTAATGCAGCCTCTCATCCTACTGATTTTTGAAATAAATAACTTTTTCTCACTTGCAAGTACATACACTGGTTGGACAGACCTCATTTAAAGGACTGGTCCGTAATTTTTTGTTGAATTTTGTTCACATAAAGATTCGGCCAACAATTCTTGAAGAGGGGTAGCCGTGTTAGTCTGGATCTGTAAAAGCAGCAAAGAATCCTGTGGCACCTTATAGACTAACAGACGTTTTGGAGCATGAGCTTTCGTGGGTGAATACCCACTTCATCGGATGATGTAGTGAATTTTCAGGGCTAGGTATATATATGCAAGCAAGAAGCAAGCTAGAGATAACGAGGTTAGTTCCATCAGGAAGGATGACAGGTCCTTTCTAGCAGTTGAGTGTGAAAACCAAGGAGGAGAAACTGTTTTGTGTAGTTGGCAAGCCATTCACAGTCTTTTTGTTAATCCTGAGCCGATGGTGTCAAATTTGCAGATGAACTGAAGCTCAGCAGTTTCTCTTTGAAGTCTGGTCCTGAAGTTTTTTTGCTGCAGATGGCACCTTAAGATCTGCTGTTGTGTGGCCAGGAGGTTGAAGTGTTCTCCACAGGTTTTTGTATATTGCCATTCCTAATATCTGATTTGTGTCCATTATCCTTTTCCATAGAGACTGTCCAGTTTGGCCGATGTACATAGCAGAGGGGCATTGCTGGCATATGATGGCATATATTACATCAGCGGACATGCAGGTGAATGAACCGGTGATGGTGTGGCTGAGCTGGTTAGGTCCTGTGATGATGTCGCTGGGGTAGATATGTGGGCAAAAATCTTTTAAAACATCAGCCAAGATCTTTAAAAATTGATGTATAGAAGAGGAATAAACACTAAGGGGACTGAGAACAGTATTTCCATTGCCCTTTTTAAAAAATAGTGGATTTCTGTTTATAACAAGCGAGCTATTGAACATGTATCGTGGTTTTGATTGCTCAGAATGTTCCCAAAGTTTTATGTATTCAGGTTCACTGCTAATGTCTGACTAATTTATTTTTCAATGAATTTCAGTCCATGAACTAAAATATTTGTCCATGTGGACTTATTTTTCTAGATGGTAAACTAGAGCAGATGCCGTGCTACTGCATTTTAATCCATGCATTGAATTACTGTTTGCAGAGCAAAGGTACGGCGTCAGATTCATCCCTGGTGTAACTCCATTGACATTAGCTGTATCTGACTGTTAAAGTCAATGAGGTTATATTGAAGGTGAATTTGATTCAGTGGGCCTGATTCTCTAATACAACCACATGCACCTGAGACTAATATTAGTGTTCTACAGTCACATTGCCCCATTAGCACAGGTATAGATGACTAGCAGTGGAAAATTAGGCTAAAAAACTAGCGTCTACAAAAAAGGAAATTTGCATAGTCACAGTTTTTAGATGGACAGAAAATCATGAATGCAAAGGAGATTCAGAATGAAATATATATCACAACCTTTAGTAGAGAAGCACAACAATCCATCCAATTAACCAGTTTCTTGAAGTGCTCGTGTAACAGGCTAGGAAATGGTAACCAAGTTCAGCTCATTCACGAAGGCCTCCTAGATGTATGAAAAGAGGGAATGTCTCCCTAGAAAGAGGATCAAAGATGTGGATTGAGCACACTGGAAGAAGGCACCCAGCAGCAACTATGTGTGAGAAAGAAAGTTTAAGCTGAACTTTTATTTCATTATTAATTTTGTGTTCAGGAAAAAAACAACAACTTCCATTTGGAGGTGAGTTTGGATTCTGCATAGGATGTGGACTGTTTTTTAGAGCAGAATGAGAAAGGCATAAGCTCACTGATTGACTGTGCTTAAGCATTTCAAGTTAGATGGCATATGTCTCAGTTAAAAGCGGATACCTAGTATTCTGTCACTGCCATAAGAGTTTTTTTAGCTTTTGTGAGACTTTCATATGTAAAATCCTGTTGTAGTAAAATAATAAAGTTATGACAATTAAGGAAACCTACAAAAGAAGGAAATTCAGAGCACAACTCACATCCTTCATTCAGCTTGTGTTTAACCATGGCAGCTCGAACACACCTTGATCAGGTAGTTTCAGAACATATCCCAATATTTATAGTACTCAAACACAATAGAGTTAGATCAGAATGGCGTCTTAACTTCTTAATTTCTTTGCTTTTCTCAGTTTCAGTGCAAGGTGGAACCTTTACATTTTTAATGTGTTTTTACAGATGCCATTAGATTTTCTATTTTCTTTGTGTAACAAGAAGCAGAAGTGGTATTGGACACTTCCCTTGACATCATATTCATACTGAGAAAATAGAACTGAAATGTCAGTGGAATATGGCATGGAAATATCAGATGACATTTTGAAAGCTGTTAGAAAGTAGAACTTGTTGAGAAATTTTCAACAAAATATTGTCATTTTCAGACAAGAAGATAATCAAAACCAAAACTTTCCCCAAGAATATACCAGTTTCAATAAAACTCTTATCAGGAAAAGTTTCTCATGTACAGAATTGAGGTTTTGGTTTCCAACATCCCAGATGCATGTGCTAACTACTGGGCAATTGGCTATTCAATACCAGGGCTCTTGCTTTTTGTGTTACTTAGTGAAAAAATTTGAAAGGTCTTGATTTTTTTTATACTGATACAGAACACATTTTGAAACCTCAGAATTGTTTTTCATCTAACCCTAGTCACAGGCTCATTGTGATCATCTTCAAGACTCTGTGCAGCATTGCCCCTTCCTGCTTAGCAGCCTTGTGTCTGACAATGTTTTTCTCTACCTCCTTTACTCCAGTAATGATGCCAGCCTCAATGCCCTGTTAGTCTGATTACTCTACAACTCCATCTCCAGGCTTTCTTCTACACATGTGGAACAGTCGTCATGAGCTGGACTGGGAAAGCCACTATCCATTATGTCCTGCTGCTACTGATATACTACAATTACAATAAGTGCGTAGTTCTCAGAATCTGGCAAGCTGCTTCCATATCCCCTAGCTGACAGGCCCTAAAAACCCCCGTCCCTGCAATGGTTTGTGCCCTAGGACATAGTACTTGATTATCACAGTGCTAGTTAGCTAAACAAATTTAAACCAAAAATGTATTAAAAATTGAGTCCTCTACTGACTCCCTATGCTCACTGTTGTAAATCTGCTGGGTTTTATGGCTGTTATAAACCCCTAACAAGTGAGGTTGCATCTTGAGCTGTGCGAATATATAAGAAAAACTAAATCCATGCAAAACTCAACTAGCTTCCGGTTTTGTTACCAAACCAAAACTCAGCTTGGATTTTCAGCCAGGTTTGGTGAGGTTCACAAACCTTTCAGTAAAGCTGGGTAGAGGTTACCATAAAACTGGGACAAGCCTTTTCACTCATTTCAGGCTTTTAATTATTTCCCCAAGTGACCTCATTACAACAGTAGACCCAGGACACTTGTCTGGACTTGCTGCTGAGCTATTTCTCATCTTATTGCTAAGACCTGATGTTTGAGTAAATTTTAAAATGCACTTACTTATACTGACAACATGACTGCAATATGCACAATTATACTGATACTCTTCCTCCTTACCTTTCTTTTTCACCATTTATCTCTTTATTCTCTCAGCTAATTGGAATGAGGTGGAAGACATTAAATTTGCAGTAACTGTCTCTGTGCTCTGCTGGCCAGCCTCAAAATTAGGTCCTAGAAAGTGTTCCACTGACTTCAATGGCCATTGATTCAGGCCTAAAACGATTAGCTCTCACAAAAGATTTTGTCCCAGTCACAAAATCTGAAGCTCTAAACTTTGAGTGAACTTAAACTGTAAGCTCTTCGAGACATGTCTTCCTTCATCTCTGTATAGTGTCCAGCACAGTGGGTTTCATTCCTGATTTTGGCCTTGGGATGCCAGCAACTTTGCCTTAAGAATTTGACTCTAATCAGAAACCAAGGCAGAAAGAGACATTCCCTGCTGCTCACACAGTTCGCTTTCCAAGGTCCGCCACCTCCACAGAAAACATGACCTAGTAAAAAACTGACACAGCTTGTCATCTCTAGACTAAATATCACTAGGTGGTTCTGAGGCCTAACTTAGTTGGTTCTAACTTAATAAAAACTCTGAAAAAGATTTAAAAAATAGTGTAATAGTCACATTGTTCTAAAAAAATAAAGTGGATCAGAAAATGCACATATTACAAATTTAATGTGCAGAGATGGGAAATAAATGATTAGCTAGCTAAAAGCAGCTGTTTTGAACTGTAGGATACTGGATTTCTAAACTGATATCTTAGCAGGAGTGTCATTACATAAAGGCCATCAAAAGTTTATGTTCTTATTATTTCATTTATATTGGTGCAGAGTTAAAAAAAAAAGATGAGCATTCCATTACAAAAAACTATATTGTGTTTATTGCAAAAAGTGCAACCCTCTGTCTGAAAAGATGTAATTTCTACTTCGGAGTTTGTTAAACTATTTTAAATATAAAATACTGCAGAAATTGAAGACTCTTTTCATACTTATCTAAGAACATCCTGCCCACTATGCTGACGTATCTTTTGAGGAAGGGAGCTTTTTTTTTTTTTTTTTTAAATAGAAATTATGTTGTCATGTCTGTATTTCTTACTGTCATTTTAACACTATTTCTCAGGGTACACCCAGGAATGGACAGGAGTGTGAGAAGTGACATGACACAAATGCAGGTAAGGAAAATAGATTTTGTGGGACTCTGCAGAGGTAGGGTGCTCCTGACACATTCAATCAAGTGTACTTAGTGCTGGATTGGTAATCATGGAGACTGGAGCAGATCTTCAGTTGGTGTAAATTCAGGTCTTCTCCTGAAGCCTTATGCTTTTCCAAAAATAGGTACAATCACAAGCAGTGGCAGGGTAAGCTTCCTCATACTGTCCAACCTTACCAAGCACTTTATCTCCTGACATAAAGGCACCTCCTTTTGAGGTAGAAGAAATATATTCTCCGTGCCCTCTGTAGTCCTCGGCCAATGAGACTGCCAAAAAGGATGATTTTAAGCACTTTCATCCTTCAGAGTAAGGCTTTATATTGAAGTAATTTCCATACATGGTATACAAGTCAGACTAATAATCCGCATTTCCAGGATATTTTTGGCACATCTATTAGCCTTAGAATTCTAATTGAACTGATTGCATAGCTGTATCTCTAGAATTTCCGGTCTCTCCATTCAGTTTGCATAAGAAGCACCAAACATTAATAGGGGTTTAAATTGCCTGAATAAATAAAAGACTGCAGAATCAGGTCCCAAGTTGATTAAAGTTTTATAACAAAAGTAATAATAATAATTAAAAAAAATAAAAGGAAGACAGACAGAAGAAGTAATTACAAGAATGATAAAAAGCATAAATAATGCAGCATCCCCATTTGATTCCCCCCCCCCAATGAAAGGGAGAAATAACACAATAAACTACAATAGCCATTAACAATTATTAGTTATGACATGGTAGAATTAATTTAATTATCTTTATTTTTTCATACATATCTGTATTTTCCTTTGAGAATTAGTAGTTCGGGTGCTTTTAAATCCCCTTTGGCAGCTATTTGCATCTTTAGGCACCTTTTAAAAAATTTTGGCCTTAAGTTCTTTCATCTGGTTTCAGCAATAGCAAGGAAGGAAATGAATAGGCAAAGTACAAATACATACCCTGCCTTTGTAACTCATCTCATCTGAAAGGAAACAGAGAACACCCTCTGATCCTGTCAGATTTATATTGATTGAATGAATGGATGATTGTAATAATCTAAGCCCCTCCATGGCAGCAAATAGTTGAAGCCAATGGGATTACTCATATGCTTGGAGTTAAGCATGTTCATGAAGTGCTTTGTTGGATCCAGGCTTCTATATTTTTCAGCTTTGTTTCCTGAGCAGCCGTCACGTGCCTTAATACCCTTTTTAGATCTATGAAAACCACATGCAGTGGTTGGTGGTGTTTCAGTGTCTTTTTCTGGAGCTCTTGGACATTAAAGATGTCAGTGGTACTATTTCCTGCCCCAAAACCACAATGGCTCTTGGGTAAAACAAACTGATTCTGTGTTGCTATCTCTGATAACTTCATTGCGAATATCATGATATTTGGTATTTGTTTTAAGGCCCAGCTCATGGAAGCAAGTTAATACACGAAAATCTCAGCTTTCATTTTTTTTAAAGGCAAGGTTCTAACCTTCATCGCTGCAGAAAACAGCCTGAAAACACAAACTGAGTGCACCCTAAAGGCTCAGAAGACAAATAAAAATACCTCAACACTGATTATTTTTTAAATCTCATGATTTCCACTTATGATCTTATAGGACTTGAGACATGATTTTTGAATGCTTGGGGATGGCAATACTGACTATCATCTGCGTGGATCTCAAGCAATCTGTGTGCTTAGGGGCAGATCACATTGCCTTGTGCACAGGGTGGGGACAAACTACGTGTTGGTAATAGAGGATTTTTAAGGAATCTCCCTGAGTTGATACCTAAAGAGATACCCTATATATACATATCTCGCACTGTGGAGAATTTTGAGCCACAGTTATTTACTGCCCTTTTCAAATTGTGTTTAAACTCTTAATCCACATAAATGGAAAAGTTTGTCCTCAGATACATGTGAGCATTGTCTTACTTATGTGTAACTCAATGTATGTCACCAGTGTACATAGAGTTTACGTAGTTTTAAATGTCACATTTCATGCAGTGTTGGGCACAGTGCTCTGTTTTCTATCTTTTTTTTATGATATTGAGAAATAAGAAGAGCCTTAATCCTTCACCGTCTCTCATTTCTTTGTTCTCTAAGGATGTGGGTAAGAATAAGACACCACCTTTTTCTTCAGAAAGGCTTGAGTGTTTGAGTGGTGCTCTACTTCATGCCTCAGCTGCTGCACTTTCATTTCCATCTTGCTGACTGGTATATCTTCTATGAGGGTGCAAATTATTTCCCCCCTGTGGATAACACTCTTGATGTATTTTAAGCAGCACTCAGAAGCATTAGGCTGTGTTCTGTTATTTTGTGTGTGTCACTTCTCATGTGTCCTTTCCCTTTCCTCTCCAAAGTGCAGGAACATGGTCTAGTAATTCGAGTACATTACGGCTATTGTCAGTGCAGATGAAAGTCCTCTTGCTAACAATGTGTACAAGAATGAGCAGAGAGAAAACGATCAGCGCTAAGCGTAAACACTGTTGTGTCAAGGCTTTGTGCATGTTGTTTTTTTAAATCTAATTGCTGCATTTCACATCCACCAGATGTTTCATCTAACCACCATGCCTGAGTCCCATTTGATGCCTACTACTATTAATGAAGGGGAAAGAGTTACTAAGCAAGTTACTTATTGGATTAATTATTTACAACAAATTTCATAATGCTGTATATGTGTTGAATAGAAGTGGAGTAAATTAGCTTTGCAAGACATAGTGCACCCAGGTGTCTGAGAGAAAGACCAGATCCATAGGATGCAATTTTCAAAATGACCTGTTAAAATTTTGTTAGTTTTGCATGCAGAAATCCAACCTTTGCATTCTCACATTGGAGTATTGGATAAGCTATCTCCCCATTATATGTTGATAGTAGTATACGGCTGAATAATATTCATCACCATACACTTTTTGACAGGTTTCCATGCCCCATTTTGGGTTTATGTCCCACCTCTATCCCCGTTTCTGGTTGTGTACAGGTTTGGCACCGTCAGCCATTTTGAGAAAAATATTATTTTTGGATGGGGGAATGTGTCACTGTGTTTTGACACTTTGGGCAATTTTTTTAGACAAAAGTATGAAGGATTAGAGAGAGAAGACTTAAAGATTTTTGTTTAGGTTTAGTAAGAAGAGAGAGTTTTAGAGGAAAAAAGTTTGAAAGAAAGTATCAAGTTCAGAAAAGCTAGAGAACCTGGGTTCAGTAACAGTGTAAAGGGGTATTAAAGGAGAAGACTGAGGCAGTGAGCTTACCCCTGCAGCTGCCCATAGGGAAATTATAACTATTCTGGGGGCTGAAAGCTTTGGGAGCAAACCCTGCCTCTCAGTCGGACCAATCAGATGCACCAATGTGCTGCTTACTCACAGGAACTTAATGTGGTTTGTCATACATAATGGTAATAAATTCGTTGTTGCTGCCCTGGGTGGGAACACAGCAGAGCAGCGGCACATAGTAGTTCCCCACAAACTGATGTTCAACTCTGTCAATGAAAACATGTAAAGAATTAACCCCCTCGTCTCGTGATGTCTGTGGGGTGGGGTGCTATCTTACAGGGTTGATTTGGAATTGTTCCCAATATTGCTGTCAATTCTCTGCGTGTGGGGAAAAAAGTACTTTTCATCGTTTTGCTTTTAATTGAACTCTTCTGGTCACCGCATTGTAAATGACACTGCCCTTTGGTTTCTTGGAATCTTTGTTGATGTTCTTGTTGATGCTCTCTACTAATTGCTGAATGCTTGAGTAATAACTGGCTTCTACATTGTAGGACCAAATTTATTTTTTCGGTGCTATCACGAATGGTATATTGTGAGAGCATATTCCACAAGTGACAATAATGAATTTCCAATAAAGCAACATCCCAATAACCATTCAATTTTAAAGTCTTGGCTAGTGTTTTGAGAAAAATCTCTCATGGAGGCATTGCTAGGTAAGGTAACATGTAAATTCCGTTAGTCATTTCCCCCCTTTATTACAGGCCTTTGAACTTGAGACATTTTAATCCAACTGTTAGATTTTTTCAGACCACTCTTTCCATTTCACTAGAAATTATTCATTTCTCCCCTAACCTTTGTTCACTAGAATCTTTTCTACCCTGTAAATGCAGTCCTGGTTAGGGTTTATTTTTTTGTAATTCTTTTTGGGATAAGAAGACCTTGAGACTTTCTCTTCTCTGTAATCCTTTAATGTGTATACAGGTTGCTGTCCTTGTGATAACAATCCAGACACGATAAATATTTAATTGGTAAAGGTTTGCTGATATCCCTTTTCAAAAGTAACCATCATTTTAGACACTCTTATGTGATCCCTTTTCTTAAAAACCACTCTTGGTCCCTTTATTTTAAAACTATCCCAGTAGATGGTTTTCCATACACTCAACATTTTAGCATGTGTCACATCAATTGGGCATTCCCTGATAGTTCTGTGATAACTTCTGTTACCATCTATGAAGGCCTGCAGCATGTTGATGTATCAAAAAGTGCTATGCGTGGCAAAATACCTCCACATCTTTGATTTTAAAGTTCTGTTAAACCTCTTCATGACTCCTGCCTTGACTTCGTTATAGGTAACAAAATGATATGCCCCTTGTTGCTTAAACAAAGTCTTTAAAGCTTTGTTTAAAAACCTCTTTTCCTTGATCTGGCTGTAATTTTGAGGCATGTGGCCTTGTCTTAAAATGGCTTTAAATGCCTTTGTCACCTTTTCCCTGGTCTTATTCTTAAGAGGGACTGCCCAGGCATATTTAGACAAAATATCTATCCCTATTAAAATATATTTACGACCAATGTTGTGGTTAGAATAGGGGGACATATCGACCAAATCCTCCTGTCGTTGCGCGTTCACATCAGACAAACTGTTTTATTTCTTTCAAATTTAATTCTTGCTGGTTTATGTAAAGTGTAAGCATCTTGATCCATAAGCCAAGCTGCAACCTTCTTTCTGCTCAGTTTTACCGTGTTTTTTAGCAGCCTGAAATAAGGGTGTTACACCTCCAAAGCTCCCAACTTCTTTGGGGGAGTAATTTTCCTTAGCAACATTTCTGAGCTTTCTTACTTTAAAACACAGGTGTATATATAGATATATAAGCAAAATACAAGCGTGGTGGGTTATTTTCCCTTTATTTAATACAGAAGTAAAGTAATATAGGAAGCGGCTAAGCAGGTCTTTTTTTAATTTTATTTTACATTGCATCTTAATCAAAATTCAGGCTTATTTTTTTGACCCTTTAGGGTAAGGAAATGGCATGTAAAAAGTTGCATAATTCATTTTACAAACCATACTACACACCAATCAGCCAATTTTTGATGGCACCTTCTTTAAAAGGTTTACCAGCAATGCCACCAGGTCTAGTCTCTCTGTTACCTTCCTAATAATTTTGATAACACCAGTTACAGTTTCAGCAGTCACGTTAAGCCTGCTTCAGTTTGTAGGCTTCAGACATAACTATGTTTAGGACCCAGACTACATTCAGATGAGAAGAAATATACCTCATCTGGTGAAATATTTCTGAATGAGCCCAAGACAAACAAGCATGGCTGACTTGATTGGGGGTGTCTGTTGCATAGGCTGAACAGTTTTTAAAAAGCTCTCTTTTCAAACAGTGGTAAACAGTTTTTTACTACAGTGGCCCTGATAATGTCAGTCATAACGCCATCTTCACAGTGCTATTGATCAACCTCCATACTTTTTTACAGTTTTTTTAAAAATCATGCTTCATGATTCATGCTTTCAACAATTTGTTTTAAAGACTGCCTTACCTCTACCTTAGAGTCTGCTTCCTCCAAAGTTGGCAACAAATTTTTCCCAAATGCTATCCTTTTCCTCTTTTACAACTGAGCACGACCCCATAAAGTCTTCCTGGTTCTTTGGTTCAATTTCAGGCTGAAATGCAGGATTCGGCATTGGGGCTGTTTCTTTAGCAAAATAAGTGTAAGCAGGTCTTCTCTTCTGAACACGAGCAGGGCCACCCAGAAGCAATTTGGGCTTCTTCAGGTCTGTAGGCATCTTATAAAAGGACATGGCAGTTGCGTCTAGGCTCCCAACTTTAAAACCACAGCTCACAAAAGTAAACTGTTTTATACACATGGTCAAATGCTCATTGACTAGACTTTTTCCAGATAATCCACTCTGCTTTAGCCCATTTCTGACAGGAAGTGGTGGCTCTTGTTTTAAAATCTTGGCACGATAGGATTGGTTAAAAAAGAATGCATTCTATGAAGCAGCTGTAGAACAGCTTCTGATTGGTCCAACTGAGGCCACGTCTACACTACGGGATAATATCGAATTAGCTAAAATCGGTTTTATAAAACTGATATTATAAATTTGATTTCATGCAGCCACACTAGGCACAGTAATTCGGCGTTGTGCGTCCATGCTCCGAGGCTAACGTTGATTTCTGAAGCGTTGCATTGTGGGTAGCACTTCCGTAGCTATCCCATAGTTCCCGCAGTCTCCCCCGCCCCTTGGAATTCAGGGTTGAATCTTAATTGTCACGGGGGGTTCTGGTAAATGTCGTCAGTCATTCCTTCCTCCTGGAAAACATCAGCTGACAATCCTTTCGTGCCGTTTTCCCCTGGATTGCCCTAGCAGACCCATAGCACGGCAACCATGGAGACCGTTCAGCTTTTTTTTTTTCCGGCACCGTATGTGTACTGGATGCCATGGACAGAGAGGCGATACTCCAGCGCTACACAGCAGCATTCACTTGCTTTTGCAATGATAGCAGAGATGGTTACCGGTCGTTTCGGTACCGTCCTACTGCCGGAGTAACTGGCAATGAGATGTGTTATCTCTCCCCTCTCTGTACTGTCCGCTGCTATCATGAGTGCCCCTGGCTGAAAATTTTTGAAAGCAAAATTGGATTGAACTCACTCGGGACTGATCAATCCCCCTTATGGTTCTAAAAATAGAGTCCGTCCTGCCTAGAATAAAGGCAAGTGTATTAGAAGAACCAGTGGTATAGAGAGCACGCTTGCTACCGTGTCAGTATTCACAGGGGGTGCCCCTGCAACAACCGCACCCGTTGCTCCCTCCTCCCCCAACCTTCCTGGCTACCGTGGCAGTGTCCCCCCACAATTGTGTCATGAAGTTATAAGAATGCAGGAAAAAAGAAACAGAGACTTGGAGGCAGCCTCCCAGGGCTATGACAGTCCAGGCGTATGGAATCTTTTCTTTACACTGGAAAGGGAGGGTGGGGGCTTGAAGCCCCCACTTGCTATGATGAAGATGCTTATTAGCGTTCTGTCCTATCTACTGGAGTAACCAAGGTCATTCCCTCATATATTGAGCAATTATCTATGGCATGGGGTTCTCGAGATGGTGGGCATTCCTATAGCACATCTACCACCGTGGAGGGGAGAGGGAGAGGAGCGGGATACTGCTCTTCACTGCTGTAGCATCGCCGTCTATCAGCAGCATTCAGTACACATAGGGTGACATTGAAAGTAGTCAAGGAATGATTTCTTTCCCTTTTCTTTCATGTGGTGGTGGGGGGGGAAGAAACTGAGAAGCTGTTCCTGACCACGCCAGACACTGTGTTTAACCTACAGACATTGGGAGCTCAGCCAAGAATGCAATACTTTTCAGAGACTGCAGGACTGTGGATAGCTGGGAGCTCCTCAGTACCCCTCCCTCCTCCATGAGCGTCCATTGAGTCTCTGGCTTCCTGTTACGCTTGTCATGCAGCGCTGTGTATCTGGAGTTTTTTTTTCA
Organism: Chelonoidis abingdonii; assembly: GCF_003597395.2. Lineage (NCBI taxonomy): Eukaryota > Metazoa > Chordata > Testudines > Testudinidae > Chelonoidis > Chelonoidis abingdonii. The sequence continues at coordinate 72,896,154 of NC_133773.1, forward strand.
AACGCTTTGGCATTTCGTGTTCTGAACGGAGCTCTGATACAACAGATTGTCTCCCCATACGCGATCAGATCTAGTATCTCCCGTACGTCCATGCATGCTGGAGCTCTTTTTGGATTTGAGACTGCATCGCCACCCATACTGATCAGAGCTCCACGCTGGGCAGCAGGAAATGTAATTCAAAAGTTCGCGGGGCTTTTCCTGTTTACCTGCCCGCGTGCATCCGAGTTCAGATTGCTGACCAGAGCGGTCAGTGGATGCACGTGGGATACCGCCCGGAAGGCCAATAACGTCGATTTCCATCCACACTAACCGTACTCCAAATTTTAATATTCATTAGCACGCTACTTCTCTCGTCGGGGTGGAGTACAGAATTCGATTTAAGAGCCCTTTATATCGATTATAAGGGCGTTGAGTGTGGAACGGGTACAAGGCGTTAAATCGATTTAACGCTCTTTAAATCGATTAAACGCGTAGTGTAGAACCAGGCTGAAGAGCAGGGTTTGCTCCCAAGGCTCGCAGCCCTCAGAATAGTTATTTCCCTATGGGAAAATGCAGAGGTAAGCTTGCTACCTTACTCTTTTCCTTTAAAACCTCTTTGCCGTGTGTTACTGAAGACAGGTTCTCTAGCTTTTCTCAACTCGATACTTTATTTCAAACTTTTTTCTCTAAAACCCTCTCTCCATATTAAACCTAACTAAAAATCTTTCTTTTAAAAAAAATCTTTGTCTTTTTCTATTCTTTCATATTTTTCTCTAAAAACAGCTAAACGTGTCAAAACACAGCCACACCACATTTCCCCTATCCAATAATAATATTTTATTTTAAATGGCTGATGATGCCAAACCTGTACACAACTGGAAAGGGGACAGAGGGTTGGGACATAAACCCAAAATGGGGCATGGAAACCTGTCAAAAAGTATATGGTGATATATATTATCGAACCATATACTACTGCCAATTTTAATGTGAAAACAAATTTTCTGAATACATATTATGCACAAAATTGTGGGAACAATTTTAAAACTGGGAAGCCAAATGGTGAAGCCATTTGAAAATTTGAAAATGTGGCCCCTAATGTGCAAGCACAGTGGAGGCAGCGCACATTCTACCAGATCACTAGACCCTAAACAAAAGGAAAAAATACTGAATTCAGCACCAATTCCATAACATCATGTAAACAATCCAGATATAGGGAATTCCATAGTTGTCCTTGATGTAAACTGCAATACGCTATTACTGCCATTACTTTGATTAATTATTTGTATTACCATAGTGCCTAGAAGTCTCAGTTTTGGACCAGGGCCCTATTATTCTAAGTGCTGTACAAGCACAGAACAAAGAGTTTCCCCTCCCACAAAGAACTGACAATACAAGTATAAGACAAGGGCCAAGAGATCCAGAGACAGGAATACAAGGAAACAGTGAGAAGACAGACATGGTGTGCAGGAAGGAAGATAACACATGATATCATGTTATTTCTGTGACTACTTTGTGGGAGGATGGGTTTACTTAGGAAGAGAATCAGCAAAGTGGGAAGGGAAGAGGGTGAGAGAGGAAGGTTGGGAAGAAGAGGATAAGAGGTGCAGGTGTGGAGTGCAGCTGAGGTGAAGAGACTGTGAGTGGGAAGAGGGTAAGGGGAGGTCTGGAGCAAACAGCCACTGCAGAGACAATTAGAGAACATTTTTCAGTTTTGATTGGAATGTCCAGAGGTCCCTGCTTTGGTTGCTTCTGTGCTTTCCAGCTGGAGTATATGGTGGATCCTCTGCAGATTTCCCCCAAGCCTGCTGGTGATGGGGACTTCCTTGATATTTCTTAAGGGCTCCAAAGTTCCATGACAATCTATTGGTTAAAACGAAATGTGTTTTGTAAGATTCCACTAAAAACATCATTTCTTTAAAACAAAAGTAAACCTGGCTTGTGTTATATCTTATGCAGCACTGGAAATTTTGCATGTAATTGATTTCATTACAAAAAAAGAAAATAAAAAACAAGTGCTACTAGACCATTCAGCTAGTGCTTCTTATGTAATCTTCTCTGATTACTTATTAGTGGAAGACTAGAAGCCAGAATATTGTAGAGAGAATATTGAAGCCAGGAACAACTAGGAAAGCAATTGCCAGTTGTTAGTTAAAAGAATTTCACTAATGATATTATCTACAACCACTGACTTTGCCTAATTATTCATAACATTACTCTCCAAATAAAGAGGAAAAAATGAAAGGGGGAGGTGAAGCATCTTCTAGTTATTAAAGCAAAGACTGGCAGTTAATGGATTGTTCCTGTTTTTAGCTCTGCCATAGACTTAATGTATAGCCATGGGTAAGTCAAATAATCATTCTGTGCCATAGTTTCTCTCTCAATAAACTAAGAATAATACTTATACATTGGCTAAAGGTGCTGTGAAGCTTAATTCATGAATGTTTCTAAAACACATTCTGATCTTAAGGAAGTCTTATTTGTTTGTTATCTATAATTTGTGGTTAAATAAAGTAGTTATGGATTCAGTTAAATAATGTAAACAATACAAGATTCTGTAGGAGGTCTCTGTGTAATTTCCGTCCCCCTACCCCACGAACAATAAGAAACAGTAAGAGGAGAACTCAGTTACGGCAGGCACTCCATTTGGAAAGCATTCTGCTATGCCTGAGCTTTACAAGGCTCTGAGAACAGTGTGTAATATTGCTTACTATGTGCTGAAATATTCTAGGACTTCGGGTTGAGACAAAGATTGCATGTCAGCCGTAATTACCATAAGATGTTCCTTGCTTTTGACAGTTTGTATCACATTTAACCATTCCTTAGGTCTCCTTTTGTCTGTTAATGTACACACAATAATGGACTGAACTGTGCATAGAGTCATGCACACAAGATCTAGTGCACATCTTGTGTTTCCTATCTATGCTTTTAGAAAAGTCATAGTCCCATCATTTTTTTGCCAGTCGGGGTAGAATAAAGACATTTTAGAAGCTGGGTAAGCTTTCATACTTGTGAAATGTCACTAGTAACCTATTTGCTTCCAAATGTGATCCACAGTCCTCAAGTGATTTAATTTAACAAATCAAATTAGCAATAAATTTCTCAGCAGCAGTATCTGTGGCCTGCTATGAGCAGGACTGCTGGGATCAGAGGTGCTCACTGGTGATGGAGCATTAAGGTTGCTCCTTGTATCTGGCTATTTCCCTTTGACATGCATGCCTTCTTTGAAGACCTCTCTCTGTTTTGCCAATATACTATAGGAGTAATATTTCTGCAGCTGCCCCTTTTCATTGTTTGCAGATGGCTCAGTCACAGAGAACAGAGCATAGAGGTAAATAACCCTTAGGACACAGTATATTAAATATGATGGTCAGGAGAAATTTGAAATATGATACCAGTGGGAATGTAATAAACGTTCAGATCAAAGCTAGAGGGTCACTGCACATATGACAAGGAAAATACACACAGGTGGTATGCTGTTTATTAACAGTGTGACTGAAAAAATAATAATGGCCAGACATCCAAAGTTAAGCACTCATAACTGTGTGCACATATTTTCGTGTGCCTAACTTATGCACACAAATACCCACTGTGCCTGCACAAATCAGGTATTTTTTCTTGCACCTGGCCACTCAGGTGCTAACATGCCTTACTACTGGAAAGACCAGGAGGGTGAGGTAATATTTGTATTGGACCAACTTCTGTTGTTGAGAGAGACAAGCTTTTGAGCATCCACAAAGCTGCTCTTCAGGTCTAGGAAACTTAGGGCAGATCTACACTACAAACTTGCATCAGCACTTCATTTGGTGAAGATACTCTAAACTGATGGAGGAGAGTTCTCCTGTCAGCCTGATAACTGCTCCTCTGAGAGGTGGTAGCTATGTCAGCAGGACAAGTTATCCTGCCGACATAGCGCTGTCTACATGGGGGGTTAAGGTCAGTATAAGGATGTTGCTCAGGGATGTAGATTTTTCATACTCCCAAACAATATGGTTATACTGAAGTAAGAATGTAGCGTAGACGTGGCCTTACTCAGAGTGTCACAGCTAAATACAAGGTGGGACAGATTGTTTAGTATAAGTCATTAACACATGTGTCAAGGGACCATTCAAGTCATAGCGTGGAAAGGAACTGGGGGAAGCAATTTGGGGAGGGTTGTTAGTGGATTATATTTACAAAGATGCAAGTTTATAGTATAGACTTGCCCTGAGTAAGTTTCCCTGACCTGAAGAGCTCAAAAGTTGGTCTCTCTCACCAACAGAAGTCGATCCAATAAAAGATATTACCTCACCCACCCTGTCTTTCTAGCATCCTGGGATCGACACGGCTATAACTGCTTACTACTGGAAAGGCATTCATCCTTATGGCCGATGTTTACACCTGTGTACAGTCTCAATGAAGGACCAAAACCTATTTTTAAGTAAAAAAAAAAAGTTTTCATTCACACAAATTAGGCATATGCAAATTTACATGCATAATTGTATAGGCTTCACTTTGAAAAATTGCCTAAATTGTGCAGCAAATTAATGTCAATGTCAGTAAAATTCAGTCAACTAATTATCACACAGGGCTTTTGAATAAGGGAAACTGAGGCAAAAATGTCCAGCCAAAGGTGTACCCATAAACACATGAGTAGCACTGATGTTTTGACATTCTTCTTTCATCTCACATGTGCTATTTTTGTTTCATTGGTACAGTGTTCCCAGAACCACTATTTCTAGGACAATGTATTCAAAGAGACTTATCACAGTGGCTACATATACTGAAATATTATTGTCTTCGGTGATAGGATAGGGAGGAAGTGTAGCAAACATTTGGCTTTTCAGTCAAAGCAGGGACTAGTGTAATGCATGAAAACATTGAATCACTCTGATGCAGAAAAATCTGATCATATTTTTTCTGTCATTTTTGTATAGCTTGCTTTTTCTCAGGGAAATACTAGTTTTGAATGAAAAGATTTGATTTTTAGCATCTCGTATTTCAGTGAGATAGATTGAAAACAGATGGAATGTAAAACTAATATTAGAAACTACTTCAGGAAGACAAAGGACAAGTAGTTTAGAAGTATATTAAAATAACTGCAGCTATTTCTATGCTAGGCATTTGTTTTTGCAAACTTTATCCTTCTGCCCTGCCCCTGCAGTTAGTGGGCAAAGACAAGTTTGTTAGACTCTATTGTTTAGACTAAAAGGTGACAAATGAGTATTGTACTTCTCCTGTGGATATTTTATTTAGGTTCCAGCTCAAGCAAGTGTTAACACATTCTATCACTGTTCAGGAAAGCCCTTATACACGTGTTTAATGTCAAGCATGTGCTTAAATACCATTGAGTAAAGTGTGTACTTAATTTTAAGCGTGTGTGATTCTGTTCAATGGGATTTAGGCACATGCTTAAAATTAAGAATACACTTAATTAGGATTAAGCACAGGATTAAGCACAAGCTTCCTGAATAGGGATGCTTTCCTGAAATAGGGCATTACTCTGTATTCCTTCTCTTTCTGAAATGTGTTAAGTATCACTTATAAGTAATACACCAATACATATTTGATCAAAGTTTTTTTTTAATGTGGGGATAAAATCTGTTATAATAAAAGTTGCACTTTTATATAGTGCCTTTTATCCTGAATAATCCCAAAGTAGTTAACAAACATTAGGGCTTAATTCTGCTATGTGCTGTGCACCCTCAACTCTCATTGGCTTCAGAAGAAGTTGAGTGCTCAGTGCATTGTAGAAAGTGTTCAGTTCCACAGGATTGAGTCCTTGAGATGCAGGATTCATTTAATCTGTTATGTTACCACATGCAAAGACCAAACCGTGGACTTTCAATCTTAAAAGCATTATGAACTCAAACCAATTATTTTAGCTCAAAGACATGTTTCACCTAAGAAACCAAATAGAAAGAGAAAATCAATGAATTATTAACCTATCCAAAAAAGTCTTGGTTTCATAGCTGGGTTTACTTGAAAATTTTCTGCAGATTTGAGTGTGAGCAGTAGTTCCTGTGGTATCTTCTATTTTAGGTCTAGGAACTCTTTCTCTGGTAAAATGTTTCAAAATGGAAAAGACTTTAAGATCAACCACTGTACTTATACCACATAACCTTCAGCTGAAGTACAGGCTCCTTTGATAGTGAATATAACAGCTTTTAACAATGGTAACAAAACACAACATTTTAGGATAGGAAATGAAGAAAAATGTCATAACCATCTGAAATTAAAGAGGGAATTTAGGGAGGAAGACCAAAACTGGATATAGCTGGGATACTGGTGTTAATATCACAGCCTCTGTGAAAAGTACCATGGGATATTTAATAACCAAAAATAATCAGGAGTTCTATTTTATGTCTAAGCAAAAAGCCAGCACCTTCAACAGTATTGTGCCTGTCATCATCATCCGAGGTATTAATTTAGTACCAATGCAATAGGAAGAGTACCATCTACTCTTCATACTGCAATCTGATCTAAGTATTGCCTAGGTCTAAACACACTTTTCACAGTCTATGAGGATTGACTGAATAGCTATTTTTTACATTCAGTTTTTCACTGATTGATTTATGAACAATTGAAGTACAAGCGTATTGTGAACTGATGAGGATTTCACTGAAATTAAACTCAGGAGTAGTGTCTGCTCAATATACAGAAACTTTAGTCTTGGTTGCCAGTGGAAGAAATCCACCAAAATGTATGAAAAGAAAATCAGCTAGCACATGAGAACACCTCAAATAAAAAATGAGAGGTTCTTGGTGTATTAATAACAGTCCAAGCAGTTCTAAACCTGTGAGAACCTGACTATCTACTGTGTGAATTTGTAGGAGTATTGCCTCAATAAGCACCAGTCCAACATCCTCAAAAGTCACTGGATGGTCCCCTATTGATTTCATTGGCCCTAATACAGCCTCAGGCTGTGTTAAATTTTTGGCAAATTTCCCCATACATATTACAAGCCCAAATCATTACCCACACAATTTTGGGGCTCCCACCCCCTTCCCAGGGCTGAATGGCCCACTATGGGTTAACTGGACCTTGTCGCAGTAAAGGAGCTATTATCACACTGTAAATATTCTTATACATGTACATCTAATGTTCACCACTCCCAATAATGCAGATGGATGTCTCTTGCTGGCTAGTCATAGTCATGCAGGGGTTAAAAATCCTAGCAGCTTTGGTCTTGAACTATATCCCAGAGTTAAGTGCCAACGAACTTGTTTCCTGACCCTCATTATATACTTAAAATGAGGATTTCTCGTATCTATCCCTAACCAATTATTTTACTCAAACCATAGCCATGCAAAAACACTAACCAATCATTTTCACTATACAAAGATTCACGTGCCTCAGACTACCTACTCATTAGCTTTTGTGTTTTTAAAGTTAGTAAAAACTTCTCATGGTCAACGTATCTTTATGCTTCGTTAGTGGAATACATTTGCAGCAGCAAAACTTTATAATTGTTATCATCAGGAAGAAGCTGCAGAAACTCAAGGCTAGCTTGCCCATTTTCTCCCCGTTCTCGTGACTCTATGAATCTATCTACCTATCCCTGTTAGTTATGCTGTCTGCCTACATCAAGGCCGCATTCTCTGGACTCTGTAGTTTTTGTTTTCAACTTATGGTTATGGTGGCTGAACATAGAAGATGACTGTGGGTTATGCTAAGTCCATACACAAGCAGGTTGTGGATCATGTCAAGTCAAGGCCTCTAATTACAAAATATCAGGTGTTCTTTAGATTGAGAGTCATTACATTTTTGTATTAAGGATGACTTAGAGATCCAAAACAGAGCCATAATAAATCCCCTTTCTCTTCAAATATTCCCATTAACATTAGCCCTTTTTGTTTTTCACACTCCCTCTCTCTCTTTCTGTCACAGATGACATGATCTAACAGTTAATTTCCCTTAGGCTAAGGAAAGGTTCCTTAACGCTAATTAATCAATTTGGTGCTTATGGTATTTTTGTGATTTACGGCTATTTATAAAACAAATTTGTTTTAAAACAAATGTCTGCTATACAGTACCATCTTCCTCCTCTCCAGCTCATTGCTGAGCCTTGCCATCCATGAATTAAACCAAATAGACCAATACACGCAAAAATGGAAACTTCTTTAATTGTGAATATACCCCTGTGACGTTATTGATATAAACTGGGACCATATAGAACATGGTTTGCAACCAAGGTCCTGTAGTGGCACCAAATCTTATGTAAAGGGGGTCATATAAGGTGTCTAAGACCAGGTTATGGGTTGCTGGTTATGATTATGCTGTCTGTGTGTCTGTATCATTTGTAGTTAAAGTATGAGCTGTATATGTACTGTATTCAAATATGTGCTTGTAGTCTGGGGAAAAATCTCGAACGAGTGTGGTGTTTAGCTCTGCCTAGCCTGCTTTGATGGACCATTAGGGACCACAGGCTACACAATTGACCAATTGAGAGGCAAGATTACGCCTGTAACTCAGCAGGGCGTGCAGAACTTGCCCATGTGACTGCAGACCCTCCATTTGCTGTAATTTTCCACATAAGAAACAAAGAGAAAGTTTCTTACACCTGGAAGAGCCTGATAATGCTGATGCCTCATCCATCTGTCTTCAATCCTGTTTCTTACCTTCTGGAGACTTTGCTACCAAATGAAGCTCTGCACAAGGGACTGATGACTCATCCCGCTGATGTACTCCAGAGACTTGATTTGAACCCTGCATTACTCCTCACTGCTGAAGCCTGAGTACCAGAACTTTGCCATTACTGTAATGTAAAACTGATTCTATAACCAATTCTAGCTCTCATCTACCTTTTCCCTTTATGAATAAACTTTAGATTTGAGGATCTAAAGATTGGCACAGGTATTGTGGAAGATCTGATGTGTATATTGACCTGGGTCTGGGGCTTGATTCTTTGGAATCAAGAGAACCTTTTTCTTTTATTGGGGTGTTGGTTTTTATAACCATTTATCCCCACGATGAGTAGGACTGGTGGTGATACTGAGAGACTGGAGTGTCTAAGGAAATTGCTTGTGTGACTTGTGGGTGGCCAGTGGGGTGAAACCGAAGTCATTTTTGTCTGGCTGGTTTGGTTTGCCTTAGAGGTGGAAAGACCCCAGCTTTAGGCTGTGATTGCCCTGTTTGAGCAATTGGTCCTGAATTGCCACTCTCAGTTGGGTCCCGCCAGAACCTCATTGTCACAACCCCATGCACTGAAAGAAAGTTCCAGTCTGCCTTAGAAAAATAGCTGGAAACTCAGCATATTGAGTTAGAGGGCATTAAATTCTACTGCCTCCAAACATGAAAAGTGTGAACCAACCACATGTAAATATATCCTTCACATAACCTTTATATCCAGCAACAGGCCATAGAGTTTCATTATTTAGCAGGAATCTGTGTGGTTTAAATCTTCTAAGGCAATGTCTACTCTACAGCTAATGTCAGCGTAACTTATGTTGCTATGTGTGTGACTAAATCACCCCCCCGCCAGTGACATAAGTTACACCAACATAAGTGCTGGTGTGGACAGTGCTATGTTGGTGGCAGATATGTCTCCCACCGACATATCTACTGCTGCTCATGTGGGCTGGAGTTAGTTAAGCTGACAGGACAGCTCTCTCCTCTCAGCACAGAGCGGCTACATTAGAGAGTTTACAGAGTCACAGTGTAGCCATGGTCTAAGAAAGTGTTTTGGTGAGGGATGTTTAGGATGCTGCAGAGCAGTGAGACTGTTCTATTAAATAGTGTGTTCTGCTTGCTAATCTGCTAGCCTGTGGTTCTGCAAAGTGCTGAGCACCCTCACCTTCTGGGGAAGTTACTCAGAGCTGAGGGCACTCAGCACCTCATAGAAGGGGCAAATCAATTGTTAGTTGTTGATGAGATATCCAGGTAAGCTGCTAATCCAAATTTAGTTTATGAAACTGTCAAGCTGTGACAAGAAAATGTAAAAGAAATGAAGATATATGACGTATGAAAAAATATTTTCAACATTGCACTGTGGTATGTTCCTATGACATATCATTTATGGAGGAAAGTCATTTGAAAATACTAACATTTTATCTAATCCGTTATCTTGCCAGACGGTCATCTGAGCTGAATGAATAACTACTGCTGCTAATGAGCAAGACATGAGAAAAAAAGGAGACTACCTTAAATTTAAAGAAAATATATTTTGTGTGGCAAAATCAAAGGTGAAGTATTCATTACAATCAAAGAACTCATGTGCCATGCCACTTAGCTTATGTTAGAAATTAAAGCCGTGGTACTAAATGAGAATATAATAAATAAATACAGGGTACTGTCATGATTTATGTGTGCACACAGTACATGTAGAAACAAAGACAAATGGATTTTAAAAAGTCCTCTTTTATCTAAAGTTAGGTATGTCTCAAGTACATAACCTTTGTTTATAAACTTCACCATCATTATGTCCACAGTGACTATAATTTTAATCTGATACACATTGGTTTTTATTTTGGTGTGCGTGTTCTAATTCTGAACTGCTTTCCTTTAAAGGTAACCCCCTTCCTTATAAATGACATCTTCAGTTTAAGATACTTTCAAACCCACCATCAGGGATATTGGAAGGTGCATGTTTACTATCAGTTTAGCATATGAATGAGGAAGATGAAGGAAATACCGTCATAACAAAATTGCGATTGGACCAAATCCTAAGGTCTGCACAGGCGCCTATGGCCATAGACATGAACTCTGCAACAGCCTCGTCAATCCTGAGGACAGTGTGGTTGGCACAGCAGAGTGTGCAGAGTAATTATTCAGCCATTACATGTTTGGAACATACAGAAATCCAGATGGAGACTAGGAATTCATGCAGGCTTAATTATGAATCTAGCAGAATCCAGAGGCTTCCTAATACTTTGAAAAATAGAGGCAGATGTCCTCAATGGAAGATCAGTATCTTGATTAGCTTCTTAAAACATATTTTATTTTGCTCCAACATCCTTTCATTCTTTCCCAGGTTCAGTCTGAGCCAGGTGTTTTTCATGCTAGCTGATCTCATGCAGGCATCTGGTGAGTATAGTCACATTTGCTGAAATGGAGCTATAAACTGTTGTCAGGGTATCATCTCACATCCTTGCCAAGAAATGTCGAAAGCGGGCAGAATAGAATCCTGAGGAACACTACATTTGAGGGCTTATGGGAGGAGGAGTGGCTAGCAGTCAACACATTCTGGGTTCTGTTTGAGAGGAATGAGTGAAGCTATTGCAGTTCAGTACCATAGATTTGTGCTGAGGGTCTGTCAACATTTCCATTATAAATGCTTTATATTCCAGGTTTTATAATATAATTCAGTTATAGCAATTTGTTCTTGATTGAAATGTATTTGAACCAGTTCTTTGTCTGAGACAATGTTATTTTTCAGACAATATACTTCAAGTTCATTTTAAAAAAAATGTTCCAGAACTGAAATGATTTGTACTTTTTTCAACTTCAGTGTTTAAAAAACTCCAAACAGACTATAACACCTGATAGAGCTGTCTGTTATAATCCATTGTTACAGAAACACTTTAAAAAGTCCTTATAATAATTTGTTTAAGAAGCTTTGCTACTGATTTACACAATACACAGCAACTGGTATGATTCCTTTAGAAACCATCTTAAAGAAACACTAAAGAATATTAGGTCTAAAAATTGATTGACCTATCTTAAAAATTAGTCGAGTATCAGTTTAATGTCCAATTTGGGCCCAGTGTCATAGTTTGGGAACACTGCTTTGCTTTGTAAGCATCACTAGAAGTAACACATAGTTTAATGAGCCCCCATTTGTATCAGTAAGGGGCATAGAAACACCTTAGTAATGCTTAAGTCGCGGTCAGAATTCAGTTATAAATGTGGAACGATCATATCTGTGAATACTGGGAGCATGAGCTAGATTATTCTTATTGAGATTTATTCTTGACAAAGAGGGCCTAAGGGTCCTATTCCTCTATGTCAAGGGACCCGATGGACTTTTAAAAACTAGTACAGCACTATGTTGATGAGCACCTTATCAGTGAAAGAAAGAAGAAATCGCATACAGTGTTTCTGCCTTGAAATACCATGAATGGGGCTCAAGAAACGTGGAAGAAAAATTCAGAACACAAGTGGATTTTCTTAGCATTTCCACCTAAATTATGCTTTTACAATTTTAAAAAAAAGTGGGAGAGACTGCTCTCTATGGCTGATGTTTGAGGATGAAAAGCAAATTTTTGTTTACTATATTGTTATAACTAATGAAGAACAGTTCATCCTAGTGAATCTATACAGCCTATATTAATGGCAAGCTTAGGTTTTAGCATTCGAAAAAAAAATCATAAAAGGGCAAATATGAAATTATTTGTACAATATGTACTTATTTGAGCCTGAGTCTGCAACTTGTGTGTGACTAGACCCCGACACCCACACAAAGCCCCATTGAAGTCATTAGTTCTTGACGTGTGCAAAGGAGTCTGCCTATACACAACACACTGCAGGTTTGGGAGCCTTAGATTCTAAGTGAATAGAAGGCAAATGATTAGGTACATGATGACAGAGTCCAATACAGAAGAGCAAAGGGCCAGATTCCACTTTCCCTCTACTTACATTGAGTGGTATCGCAACTAGTCCCACTGATTTCAATAAGACTAGTCTACACTATGTCTACATACTGTGGGATCAACACTGCTGCAATTGATGTACCAGGAGTCAATTTAGCGGGTCTAATGAAGACCTGCTAAATTGGCGGCAGAGCGGTCCTTGATCAACTCCAGTACTCTACCAAGAACAAGAGGAGTAAGGTAAGTTGATGGGAGAGCATCTCCCACCAACCCAGCACAGTGTAGACATCCCAGTAAGTCGACCTAAGCTACGTCAACTCCAGCTACATTATTCACCTAGCTGGAGTAATGTAACTTACACTCTACTTACCATGGTAGTGTAGACCTATCTATAGAGCCATTTGATGGGAGTGAGTGGGATGGAATATGGCCCAAAGCTCATGGAAAAATATCCACAGTCAAACTATGATTGGCCCACCAAGGGTGGGAAGAAGAGGGCGCAGGAGCTGTTTCCCCACAATGTAGCCAGACAGCAGGCAGCCATTATTTGTTTGGCTATGTTGAGAAGTATAGGGGTTGGAGGCTAATGTTGCCTGACGTCCCCAAGGGGGATTCTCTGGGTTGCAGTACGAGGATAAGATGGTGGCCCAGACCCCTGAAGGCCATTCAGTGCTGAGGGCGGAGAGTTGGTATGAGGAGAGGGGTGTATATTAATCCTTTTTCAAAGGTGTAAAAATACTTGTTTTCAGTGTGGCCCTGGAAGCATGGGGTATGATTCTCTTGTTGCTTATCCCTGCTTTATAGCATTGTGACTCCATTGATTTCAGTGAAATTCTTGCTGATTTACACTAGGGTAGGAGAGGAAAGAATCAGGTTCGCTATCTTTCACACAAACATAATGTGCCTTGGCACTGCTACCTGGCACTGTCTTGGCATGTTCTTCAGATAACAGTGGTGGGAACAATATCAATATATAGAAACATGAACAGTGCATCTCCTCCCCACGTTCCTGTTGAGCCCTGTCTCTTAAAAGCATAATATATGCCTCAGTTTGCATGATTCAAAATTACAGAATTTTGTAAACTTGCCCAGTATATTGCAGTCTTGCTTTTTCATTGTGGTTTTTCTGTTCATTATTTATCAGTTGTATAATCTAGACCAATCCTGTGGATTTTTTCTAAATCACTCTTCTAGCTTTTCAGAAAAGGTTTTACTTTTTTTCATGTAGGAAACAATATTCTCTCCTTAGACTGATTTTACTTGCTTGTCCTCATCTGTTTTCTTTTCAACTAGCTCCATTGGAGGAACCTGTTGTGTGCAAAGAAACCTGTGCTGGCTGAAGAATATAAATTTTATATAACTACATGGGAGAAACAAATTCCATCTGAAATGGAGTGTTAACTATCTATATGGATACATGAGGCTTTGAGTAAGTAGAAGAAGTGCTGTAAAAAAATAATAGTTGGCCAATCATTCAAAAACTGACTGCTGAACACTGGGAAGAAATTACCTATATACTGCAGCAGCAGCAAATCCCCTGCGTTCCAGAGCACTGAAGAACTGTTGTTCACTCATAGGGACTCTGTGACAGGTTCCCCGAGGGGGCAACCTGGAACTGATTTCTGCTGGTTACCTAAGAAATAAGATAAATTCACAATCTGAGTTCTACAAATTAAACAGGGTATGAATCAAGCAGTGTCTCACCATGACAAATGGCACAAGCAGGCTACAGATCTTGAATACACAGACTGAGGCTCTTTTCCAGCGTGGGACCACTCTCCCCAGTTCAGTCTTTCTTTGTCCTTCAGATGTTTCTTTCAGGTATTGAGGTTTTTTGTTTGTTTGTTTTTTTGAAGTGGGGACCTGCCAAGTGATAGTTTCTTCCAGCTGGCTGGAAAGATTGATCTTTTTGATGTGCGGTCTGCCTGCATTGGTCAAGCAGTCTTCATTCTCTAGGTGCTCTCTCTAAGAAATTTTCTGGAATGGCTGCTGGGAAAGTGGATTCCCTTTAATGGGCCATCAGCATATCTGGCTACTCCATTGTTGCACCTGAAAGGCTGGTTATGGGTGCTCCCAACCTCTCAACATATTTCAGTAACACACACATAGCAAAACTTCATAACATCACATACAATGACAGCACATACAATCTAACAGGATATTCATGTTAAACAGATAAAGACTTCTAAAATGATACCTCACAAGACATATTTTGTAGAAGACATATCATAATTATATGACAGTGGTGAATATGGGGATTCCAGGGTGCTGCTTTGAAGCAGAGCATGCCACAGACTCACAGTCAAGTGACATATGCAGATGTAACACAAAACAGCATAGAACATGTTGTTTTACAGTTGAACAATATTTCATTATTGTTGTTGTCAGATGCGTGTTGTCAGATGCTACCGGTGTGGTGCTCTGCTCTCTCCTTGTTGGTATCACTCGGCTGCGTGCGTGTGTTCCCTCTGTGTGCTGCCCCAGCTCTGCGCAGCTAGCTGACACAGCAGACCCAAAGAGAACCCGCAAAGACCACAGAGTCTAGTAAGGTATGAAGGCACGTCGACCAGGTTTATTGCCGTATTGGACACAATAATAGTTCCCTCCAGATTGTTACTCTACAGGGCATACTACCATGTACCCACGGTCAATGGACTCGGCTCAGTCAGTGGCAGGACTTTCCACTGCCCCCTCGGCCGGACAAAGACACCGACCCAGGGATACATTCTTAGAACACAGTACAAACAAGTTACACATCACTCCTGACGTATGAGGTGCACCCCTCTGCGTAGCAAGGTACACCCTCTACGTTGTAAAGGTGCCGCCTCTCACCTTGTACATGTTGGTTTGAACAAAACACTCTATCCATCATATTACCCTTTGCCCTGTCATTGGGATGGGTCGGTCTGTTCCTGTTATCTGTGTGGAATGTGCAAGGATGTGAATGTTCTGATCTCTAGTGTTCAGTACCTTTTAGGTACGTATCTCCTTGCCAGCATCACCTTTCTTGCCAGCTTCTGTGAACAGGCCTGCCTCTGGCTCACAGCTTCACTTTGCTTTATGTTAGCCAAAGTCTTGACCATTCTTTAGTTCGGCCTTACGCCTCGTACAGCCTCTGATACCATGTTCTATGTCTAGGGCCTCCTGCTTACTTACAAATTGTAACATATTTAAGCTTGTATTTATCGGAATGTTAGGTCTTTCAAGATATAAGAATGACATAAAATCCTTTTAAAGGTATTCAGTAAATGCTTGTAGGGCTACATATGCCATTCAGCGCAGAGCAAAGAGTGCTGTGTAAACTGTACCTGCTCAGGAGTAGATAGTGCAGTGGTTCCCAAAACAGTGGCAACACTGTTCCAAGATCTCACTTTTGTAGCTTGTATCAGTTTACATAAGCCTGTTATAAGACAAGCCCTTATGTTTCATCAAGGAGTATCAGAAGAGAATCCTTTTCACTAAAATGTCACGTGTTGTGAACCCCGTCCTAAAAATGAATATTTCCAGAGATTTTCTCCTTTACCTGAGTATAAATTATAAAAGCAGTCATCTTGGAAATATAAAATTTGTTTTTATGACATGCTTATTACACGCTATCATTATTTATCATTACAGTATTTCATTACATTATGAAAATGGCAACACTGTTCCAAGATCTCACTTTTGTAGCTTGTATCAGTTTAAATAAGCCTGTTATAAGACAAGCCCTTATGTTTCATCAAGGAGTATCAGATGTGAAACAGCATGAATATATTTAAGAAGCCAGCTCAAAGAGTTCCTCCTACACAAGCAGTCAGGTCTTGGGCAGTCCAGGCAAACAACACACATTACAACAAAGCTTAAACTTGTTCTCCATAATAATTTTAAAAACAGTAATAGCTTCCTATTTAATTTTAAAAACAGCAAAAAATATCCACCTCCCTTTGCATTTCTTATAAAGAGTCTTGAAGTTTAAATCTCCTCAGTATGCTAGATATGCTTACCTTGATCTGCTTATCCCTTGGAAGTCCAGGCTGCTAACCCTGTGCTACCTGGGATCCCTAGAGAGAGCTCTGACTGCCATTAGGGATTTTTTTCTGAGTTTTTTTTCGTGAACTCCCCGGGTTTCATGAACCCCAGTTTGGGACTACTGTGCTAGAGGCATTGTGCTTCTGGCATTCCTCTGGGGCACAGTCCTTGTCTCCTTCCACCTTACTCTGAGGGAGTAATGATTTGCTGCTGGCATATAGCAGCTACAACTTATGACATCCCCACACAGCAGCTCAGGTCCTCTGACTGGAGTATTAGTGGGGAGAAGCAAGACTGAACTCATTCCCCAGCCCTCCCCACCCAACTATTCCAGTGAGTGTGGGAGTAATAGGCACATGGCACCTGATTGCTCCTTTGTGACTGGACCTAAGATCCAGATAACCTGTGCAAAGATGTAAGAGATGTTCTTACTCTCATGTATGCCTGAGTGGCCATGTAATCCAAATCAGTCATGCCATGGCTCTGGATCCATTTCATGCCGAGTAGCACTTACTTAGGAACTACTTGTGAGAAAGGTTTTCACAACCAGGCCATTAATAGTTATTTTGTTAGGAGTACCGATATTCATAAGGTGAAAGATGAATGGGAGAGCGAGTGGAGAATGCCATTGTGTGTAGCATGACAAGATAAATGTTTGCTAATATTTTCAGGGTTGGCTGAAGAAGCTGTAGGCTCAGTTATAGTGTGTGGGAGGGGAAGGGGAAAGGACACTTAACTCAAGCACTGTATGTGTCTCTTCCCTAGTGAGATGGAATTCATGTCTTTATGAATTTTAATGAACATTTGAGTGTCCAAATGGTGAATTATAGGATTTCAGGAGAGGAAGAGTATAAATATATAAAACGTTGAAGAATTAATCATGAACAAGTAGGCAGAAAACTAGCTGTGCTAGAGGGAATTCAACACTGTTTTGGACCTTGAAGCCTTCCAAATTGGCTCTGATATTTACTACTATTATTTCATCACAGAGAAATATTTTGTTTAAGTTTTGGAGGAGAAAAATATCATATAAATCTTTCAGTCTTAGAGAAATTACAGCCCTGAGCCAGTGGATGCCATTCCCTTTCAGACTGCCCCTAGCTGTCGGAAAAGCAGGAACGCTGAGGCACAGATTTGTGGTTTGCTATGATGCTATCTCTGAGCTGTCACACCTATAATGCCTCGGTGTTTCAGTAATTGAGGTTATTAATATGTTTTTATAAGAAAAGTTCAATGTCATCAGATTTCTAGCCCCCGCCCCAACTTATTTTTCCCCTGTATGCTGGTTTTGTGTCTAATTAAAGCAGTAACTTTAACTGCAGGAAGTTTGTCCTTATAATGAGTTCCCTGGTGACATGAAAGCCCCATCTTTCAGTTATAACTAAAATCAGCTCATATTTTCAGTACTGAGATGGTGTAACAATTGGACCAAATCCTTGGTAACATCAAGGTAAATTAAAAAGTCCCAGTGGTACACATTAATACAAGACTGATAGTACCACATAGACTATGTTCCTCAATTGCTGTAAAAACTAAAATGCAATTCTTAGCTCATTTGTACTCTTAGAGGGCTCAATTCTGTAGGTTGCTGAGCACTACTAAGAAATGCAGCATATTTTGAAAATATATTAATTCTGATGGAGGCTTATGAAAAGGGCTCCCAGAAAGTATTTTAATATAAAAAATATACCAGTAATCAGAAATCAGTGGAGGATGCATAATGCTTTACCAGGAATTAGTGCTTCGCAAGGCATCTTGTAGGATCTTTGATGATATACCTGAGCATACTTGGTTGGGGATGTTTTGCTATTGTTAAGAATTTCATCTGAAATTATTTACCTGAGCAGCAGTGTGTTGGGATCCTATGCTTTTTTTATTATGGCTAAACATCAAACTTTAATACACTGCCATTTTCCAGAGTGCCAGCCTTATGAGGTCCTGATCCTGCAAGGTGCTGTGTGGCCTCAATGCCTATTAGAGTCAATGAGCATTGGGGACACTCAGGCCTTGCAGGAGTGAGCCCTGCCTAGCTGGTGGGTTGTGTGCGTATGTTTATATCTGCACTAACTATATACATGTATACATCCAAGCTCATCAAAGGATTAGCCTTTTCAAAATTGCTGTAGCAGCAAGGATAATATTTGCCCCCACACACATTTGGCTGTTGCAGTTGTTTTGAAGAAAGTATTATAGCAAATTGTTACTATTATTCTTAATCATTATTACTGATGTGAGTGAATAATTTTGAGGTTTTATAGCACCAAGAGCCTTTCCTAATAGATTTACTTGGTGAAATTCATCTAGGGGCGGTGCATTGCTCTGCTCCTGCTATTCTCTAATTAATGACATCCTCTGGTGGTTTTACTGAAAATGCACATGCTGTTTTCCTCGTCATCATCACTGAAAAAGGTTTTAATATCAAAATCTTGAGGGGTTTACAAAAAAAAGCATTCTAATGCATGTATTACTAGCATGCACAAGACTTTTGTGTATATGTTCTACATATTAACTAAAAGGAAGTTATCATGGATCATAGTTCCATATGCAGTATGTATTCCCCACCAGAACACTTTCAAGGGATGCTTAACTGTAAAATGGAATGACTAATTTCACCGAGGAACTAGGTGACAGTTTAGTGACTTGTCATCTATAGTGTGGTGGGACTAAGTAAAATGGGTTTAATGATTAGTTTTATAAGGCTGTTTGTTTCTAGTTCTTCTTGGGCTTCTCTCTGAAGCCAGATAATATATTTATTGGAACCTTGCCTTCCTGCTACAAGGTATTCAAAGTCTTTAGGCACACTAATATCCTGTTCTTCAAGAATCCCTGGCAGTACAGGGCTTTCAGAACTCATATTGTCCTTGACTTCCCACCCATACCTGCCATCTATTAGTCTCATGGAAGGTGGCTGTAGAACTTAGGTATAGAATGGGAGTTTATGCTGGAACTGTTCCAAGGGATGATACTAAGTATAGTGTCTATCCTCTCAATGTAGTCCTCTAACTGACCCTTTTCTCAGACAGGCCAAGCCCCAACCCTGCAGCATTTACACTGAGCAGTACTTGGGAAAGTGAGGTTGAGGCCGTTTTGTCTCCACTCTTTTCATCCTCTTTGAGCCAAAAGACAAAGGTCAGAATGGCTCCAAAGACTTTTTTAAAGATGGCTTTTCACCAATAAGCTTAAATCAAAACCACCAGAATCCCTAAGCAATATTTCTAACAGGATGTCATGTTAAGAAGATTGATTCTGTCTTTTTGTATTCCATCACTGTCCATAATGTAATCCAGTGAGCACACAGAATGATGTGTTCAGAACAAATCGGGTCACATTTGGTGGTACCATAGTCACCAAACGAGATTGGCATGTTCTTCCATAATTTCATCTTTAGGATGTTATATACAATAGACTGGTGGTTCTCCATTGCATTCTATAGACCACTGGTGGTCAGAAGAATAATTGCTGAAGGTCTGTGGTGAGCTGGTAAGTCACATTTTACTGGATTTCCTCATTTCCAATGGCTAAACTGCATTACATATTTTCCAGTTATTACTGTGATATGCACAGTTGCTGTAGACTGCCAGTTTAAGGTTTGCATTTTATAAGCTTGACCCACATGTTGTAAATGAATGTGGCTAAAAAAACCCTTGTTTGCCAAGAGGGATCAATTCAGGATACGACATGCTATCTGTAAAAATGCATAGAGTTCAGAGCTCAACAATCAGCACTAGATTTAGACTGAAATGTAAGTGTTACGCCAGCGTACCCCAGGAGGAAACTGGAATAAAGTAGATACTGCAAAAGATTAAATGGTTCAATATATTGTATCAAGAAGCTGTAATTTAAAGGGACAAGAGCCTTGTTTTTGCTATCATTGATGGTTAAAACAGCATAGTCTAGTTTGATCTTTATCTTCAGTGAAATGTATATTTTCACCTTTCATATTGAAGTAATCTCTTTCTATCAACTAACATAACAGCTCCGAACTGGTCAGTACAGTAGTGTTTGAGAGAAGCTTGACAATAAGTGTTATTCAGTTTGTTGGAGGTTCATGTTTTTAACAAAATTAATCCTCTGACAGATTTCTAATCTTTGTGTATAGTTGTCATAAACAGATAGCTAAGGGTTAATGTCTCTTTTACCTGTAAAGGGTTAACAAAGGGAACCAAACACCTGACCGAGCGACCCATATCACGGAAAACCAGACTTTTCAAAAGCTAAGGGGAGGGAATTTTTGGACGTGTTGTTCCGTTTGTCTTGTGCTCTGTGCTCTCTCGCTCTGAGAGTGATCTCTCTATCTTCCAGGCTTTTAAAATCTTTCTGTTTCCCAGTTGTAAGTACAGGTATAAGAAAGATAGCTTTTTATAGTTGTTTTGTATTTACCTGTGTGTAGTATGCTGGAATGTTTTAAATTGATATTTCTTTTGAATAAGAGCTGTGGTTATTCATTTTGTGTTCTTTTAAGCCAATGACCCTGCTATAATTGTCACCTTGCATTACAGGAGGACCATTTTTATTGTCTTTTTCTTTCTTTTTACATAAAGCTTTCTTTTTAAAACTGTTGGATTTTTTCTTAGTTGGGGCTCAAGAAAGAGATTGAGGGGGCTGCAGCTCACAGGGAATTTGTGGGAGAAGAGACAGGCGGGAAGAGAAATCTCTTTGTGTTACAGTTACAAAGCTTGGCATTTTCAGGCGACTCTGGGGTGAGGCGGGAGAGAGACCACTTGATCTCTCGGTGTTTGTGTTTCAAGGATTGAAACAGGGGTAATCTCCTTAGTGTACCAGCGGTGGGAAGAATCCTTCGAGGAGGTAAAGAGGAGGAAAAAGGGAAGTGGGGTTATTTCCCTTTGTTGTAGGACTCAGGGCATCTGAGTCTTTGGGGTCCCCCAGGGAAGGTTTTGGGAGAGCCAGAGTGAGGCCAGACACTGCGAATTTCTGCGCTGGTGGCAGCGCTATCAGATCCAAGCTGGTAATAAGCTTAGGGGTTCATGCAGGCACCCACATTTTGGACGTTAAGGTTCAGGAATTCGGGACTTATGCTTTATTATGACAATAGTAGTAGTCTGTCCCTCAATCCGCTCTCCTCCAAAAAAATAATCAATACATTATATGAGACTTAAGTGAAGAAAATATGGTTTATTTGACAGCAAATAGCATCTTCACATGACAAACACATTTAAGGTAAAAACACAAATCCCCTCTGACATAGGCATATCCAAAACATTATGTATTATATTTGTGCACACATTAGTCAAACAACAGTTCTCTAGGATGTTAAACCTGTATCTGTTCCTGACTTCTGTGATACATTGACTAGCAACCTATGAAAAGAATTCTGAAGAGTTGTTAAAGAATTTACACTGATTTGTGGACATGTTGCAGGGACTACACATCTGTTGGCCACAGGGAACCTGCTTACTAACCTCTTGAAACTCATTTAGAGCAGTCTTGAAATAAAGTGCTCACAAAGTCATTGAAAAACAGAACAGAGGTCTACGTATATTATTTGCATGAAAGTGCCTCCAGTTTGTGTGAAGCCAGAAAGAAAGTAGCAAATATCAATTGGAGATGTAATTTTGTTGATACTGTGTGTTTTACAAAACTATTGTGACAGACCCAAACCAGTGGGGTGCAGAGTCTGGTAGACGGCAAAGATTACTGGTTCACTGGGTGAGTAGTTTTACCTGCTTCCCTGAGTAACCAGAGCAGGGGCCTGCGAACTAGTGTAATCAAGAACTTGCTAGAACCAATTAAGGCAGACAGGCTGATTAGATCACCGCAGCCAATCAAGGCAGGCTTAATCAGAGGGCACCTGGGGTTCAAAAAGGAGCTCCTCTCAGTCAGATGGCAGTGGTGGGAGAAGCTAGAGGAGAGGAAGTGCATGTGAAGCTGGGAGCAGAGGCGACAAGGAGCTGAAGTGAGAGGCTGCTGCTGCCTGGAGGACGTATGGGAGTACAAGTGTTATCAGACCACCGGGGAGGAAGTCTGTGGTGAGGATAAAGAAGTGTTTGGAGGAAAGGCCATGGGGAAGTAGGCCCAGGGAGTTGTACTGTACGCAGCTGTTACAAGACGGCACTATAGACAGCTGCAATCCACAGGGCCCTGGGCTGGAACCTGGAGCAGAGGGCGGGCCCGGGTTCCCCCCAAACCTCCCAACTCCTGATCAGACACAGGAGGAGTTGATTCAGACTGTGGGGAAGATCACTGAGGTGAGCAAATCTGCCAATAAGCGCAGGACCCACCAATGTATAGGAGGAACTTTGTCACAACACACATATACAGACAATACTACATATAAGTATATATTATATAAAGAATACATAATAGAACATCACACTTCTGCATTAACAATGGAAAGACTTGTGAATTACTGAATGTTGCAAATCAGTGAATAAGTGCTAAGTCATGCCTTATAGGCCAGCCATATACTGGGACCATGTACAGCATCAGTACCTTGAGAAATTTTAGGAATGCGTTGAATCTTTGGGAATGTCTATACTGCAATATATGCCCAGGGTCTTTGGTACTAGAGTCTACAGGCTCAGTGTTCATAAACCCAAACTATGCAGTGTAGAGTCAAACCAGCCTATCCCACGCTTCCTAGTGTGCTTCCTAGTTGTAGCTGCTCTAGCCGCAGGTTTGTGATGCACTGTAGGAAAACCTGACTGTCCATCCTTCAGCACTTTACAGGAAGTTTTCACAGCTCACCAACACAGCCTGCTCAGCTGCCTTTTGGGTCTATACACTCTCGGTAGCTGGAGCCTGCAACAGGGAAGAGTCACCATTTCAATAACTTGTCTTGCATAGGCTTTCACTCCTGTTTAAGGAAACAGGCAGAGCATCCATGAAATGTGGTGGAGATTTCAGTGTTGCTTTCTGTCCTACTGAAGGCAGCTGTCAGAGGAGGATGAGGATGACCTATATGTCAAACTCAAGCTGGCTACTGTTCATTATTCTTTGTGTAGCAGCTGATATATTCTAGATAGACTGAAGCAGGGCCACAAGCACAGACTGGTGGGATCACATCATCAAGCAGACCTGGGATGACCAGAAGTGCTCCAGGGCTTTCACATGAAGAAAATTTCACTTCTGGAGCTTTGTGCGCAGCTTACTCTGACCCTCCAGTGTCTCAACACACGCATATATGTGGCCATGCCAGTCCAGAAGTGCGTTGCTGTAGTCATCTGGGAACTGGCTACCTCAGACTTCTACAGGTCCATTGCTAACCAGTTTGGTTGTGGAAAGTCAACTGTGGGTAAAGTGGCAGTGGGGGTTTATGGGGCAATCAGGTTTGTGATTTATCCAAAGGTGCTGGGCATAAACAATATTCTTGAAGTAATTGCTGGTCTTGAGAGAATGTGGTTTCCAAATTGAGCTGGGGCCAGTGATTTCCCTACAACCCCCCACATCCCTCCCCGCCCCCTGAATTTCCCCAACACCAGCCCCCCCGCAGTTCTGTGAACTACTTACATGCAAATTTAGTGATTGTTTGGAAACTTGAATTGAAACTGAAACATTTAATACACACTTTAAAAGCATATACAGTGTATGATAAAATATGTGTATCTGAAAAAGTATAATACCATTTGAAAAGTATGAACATAGACTAGCTTCCTTATATAGGTATTGTTTTTTATGACAATGTCAGTGCATTCATTTCAGTGATGTTGGCCAACCTAATAATTTCAAATTATGATTTGTAAGCAAAGTCTAAATGAGCTCTCCCTGACAGCTAGTGATGAGCTGGGGGAAAAGGCTTCAAGACCAGATTGTATTTACATTCACACCTAATCTACCTAGGTATCCAGCAAACAGAGATGTGTTGCCCAAGTGATAGACTTTGGCTGGGGTTGGGTTACAAATCAGTTGAATGTGTGGGGTAATGA
The DNA here is from genome assembly GCF_003597395.2 of Chelonoidis abingdonii. Taxonomy (NCBI): domain Eukaryota; kingdom Metazoa; phylum Chordata; order Testudines; family Testudinidae; genus Chelonoidis; species Chelonoidis abingdonii. Next base: position 72,920,530 of record NC_133773.1, read on the forward strand.
AAGGTTGTTGTTCTTATTGTATGAGTAAAGGGCAGTAGAACTGTACTTAGCCTATGCTGATAGAAGGCATCAAGAGAGAGGGTGGAGACAGGTGTTTTGCTTGATAGTCTGTCAGAGTCACAAGTACAATTTGACCTGCCCCTCTCTACTGTTTAAAGACAGAGCTGATTAGGCTCCATAGATAGTCTTTTGTTTTGTTAAGTGACCATTACAGCTGAAATTACTGATAATCAGATCTAAGTGCTTAGTCCTGCTGTGGGGACAGTGTTTCTGTGGAACAGATGGCCGAGACTGCACTAGCAGTGAGGTTCCCCCACTGAGAGCTCAGCTGAAATCACTGAGAGCTGAGTGGAACCTCAAGAGACCAACTCACAGAGGTCACAGTGGCAGGTGGCAGCAGAAGGTGACTTCATGGGGCCATTGGCAACGGAGCGGTGGAGAACAGTGGCACAACGAACAACAGTGGCCAAAACTAACAGTGAGCAGCTGGAGGAATGAGCAAGGTGCCTTGCCCCCCCTTTGGAAGGTGTCTGTACTCATATGAAAGCACCTCTGAACTCTGAGTCTCCACTGACCAAGGACAACACCAGTGAGTGGGGTGCGCTGGAGGGAAAAGTGAGGGGCACGTTAAATAAATATTTGTTTGTTGGACTATATTTTAGTGACTTTGCTCCAGAATGCTAGATTTGTGACTGCGAATGGAAACTTATATAAATGTGTTTCCTAGTTGGCCCAAGATTTTTAAAATGCATTATTTGCCAAGGTTGTTATTTCACATCATTGCTATCTTGAGAGGTCATTATGTTGGGGAGTTTCTGTACTAAACATTTTCATTATTATAATTAATTTTTACATAAGAATGGTCATACTGAGTCAGACCAATGGTCCATATAGCCCAATATCCTGTCTTCCTACAGTGGTCAAGGCCAGGTGCTTCAGAGGGAATGAACAGAACAGGTAATCATGAAGTGATCCATCCCCTGTTGTCCATTCCCAGCTTCTGGCAAACAGGCTAGGGATACTCAGAGCATGGAGTTGCATCCCTCCCCATCCTGGCTAATAGCCACTGATGGACTTATTCTTCAGGAATTTATCTAGTTCTTTTTTTCAATCCTGTTTTAGTTTTGGTATTCACAGCATCCCCTGGCAAAAAGTTCCATGGGTTGACTTTATGTTATGTGAAGAAGTATTTCCTTTTTTTAAAAAAAAATCTGCTGTTTATTAATTTCATTGGGTGACTGCTAGTTCTTCTGTTATGTGAAGGATTAAATAACATTTCCTTATTCACTTTCTTCACACCAGTCAAGATTTTATAGACATCTATCATATCCCCCCTTAGTTGTCTCTTTTCTAAACTGAAAATTCCCAGTCATTTTAATCTCTCCTGTTATTTCATACCCTCTAATCATTTTAGTTTCCCATCTCTGTATCTTTTTCAATTCCAATATATCTATTTTGGGATGGAGTGACCAGATCTGCACACAGTATTCAAGGTGTGCACGTACCATGGATTTATATAGAGGCAATATATTTTCTGTCTGATTGTCTATCCTTTTCTAAATGATTCCCAACATTCTGTCTGCTTTGTTGACTGCCGGTGCACATTGAATGGATATTTTCAGAGAACCATCCACAATGACTCCAGCATCTCTTTCTTGAGTGTTAATAGCTAATTTAGATCCCATTATTTTGTATGTATAGTTGAGATTGTTTTCCAATGTGCATTACTTTGCATTTATGAACATTGAATGTCATCTGCCATTTTGTTGTCCAGTCACTCAGTTTTGTGAGATCCCTTTGTAACTCTTTGCAGTCTACTTTGGATTTAATTATATTGAATAGTTTTGTATCATCTGCAAATTCTACCACCTTACTGTTTACCCATTTTTACAGATCATTTATGAATATGTTGAACAATAATGGTCCCAGTACCGACTCCTCAGGGATATCACTATTTATCTCTTGCCATTCTGAAAACTGATAATTTATTTTTACCCTTTGATTCCCATCTTTTAACCAGTTACTGATCCATGAGAGGGCTTCTCTCTTATCCCATTATGGCTTACTTTTCAAAAGTCAATTTTAATTAAATATATGTAAAAAAAATTATATATTAGAAATCAAGACCTGTTATGTGTTTTGGTGTATTTTACATTATCCTTATGTTAAATTTGCATTATCCTAACAAAACATTTAATTTATTCATATCTCTTTTATATGTTGCAGGTCAAAGTGAAAATGAAAAGACAAAAATCAATATAACAATGTTGAACAAAGGCCTCAAAAACAAACCAAGGTGAAGAATACATCAAGAACCAGGAATATATCAACATGTTATCTGAAGGTTCAAGTGATATATCTGCATCCGACCAGCTCGAAGCACAAATAAGCTACCTGCTGAAGAAACAGTGTCTCCAAAACCTAAAGGCAGTTTCCGATGTTTGTTTGTTGGTCAAAGTGTTCCCATTTATTGAAGTTACAAAAGATGGCTACTGGTGCACCTATTGCAAAAAAGCTTATGAAAAGGGAAAGCTTTCCAATGTTATAATTGGTAAAAGTGGAGGAGTTTGGTTTGTCAGACCGATCAGCAAAGCCAATGCTGACAAACTACGTGAAAAGGCAGCAAAACACCAGGCCTCTGGGCTGCATCAACATGCAGAAAGCCTTATAAGCCGACTTTCAAAGCCAATTTTAGAAGTACTTAATGAGGCTGTTAAGAATGCTTGAGAAACAACACAGTTCATGCGAACAAACATGGCTGTGGCATCATACTTTCAATTTAAGCAAGAGATACCACACAAACTGGAAGCCAATGTTAAGTGCTTTGTCACTTGTTCATCCTGAGGTTGAACACTGGTTTCAAACAAGACCAGCAAATGCTCACTGTCTTTCTGCAAGAAACTCAGCTGACCGGCTAGAAGCATGCAGTGCAACAGTGAAAGACTCAACAGTTGAAAAAGCGAAGAGAACTCTCACCACATTCAAAAAATTTGCATACATGGCTGATGAATGCACTGATGCAAAAAGGCATCAAGTATTAAGTCATTGTATATGTTATCTTGATGTCAGTGGTAGGCCAGTAGATGCATTTCTAGATGTTCAAGTTATAGAAGACACATCGGCTGCATCTGTGACAACCCATATCTTAGAAGAGTTAAATGCTTGTCAATTGGACCCCAAACAGATGGCTGCTTGTGAATTTGATGGAGCTGCAAACTTCTTTGCAAAGCTGGTGGAGTGTAAGCTTTGCTCAGAGAAAAGTGTAACCTTAATCTCTCCTATACACACTGCAGAGACCATCTACTCTAACTAGCATTAGTACTAGCTGCAGAATCTTCAAAAGACATTAAAAAAGCTATAAATTTAATGTCTTCATTATATTCTTTTTTCAGCAAAAGTCTAAAAGGACCGAATATCTTGGAAAATATAGAAGATACACTGAGACTGAAGGTCAAATTAGCCCAGCCTGGGAAAACCCGCTGGCTTTCTGATGAGTGATCCTTGGCTATTGTCTTAAGATTACTGCAGCCATTATTACTGGCTTTGGAAACTATTTACCAAAATGGGATGGATCTAAGTAGTGAGGCTGGTGGATTACTTTTGCTCTACTTCAGAGAAGACTATTGCCATTCTCTCTCTTGTAAGTCTACTGTTGAAACGACTTGGGTCATTAAATAGTGCCATCCAGGCATCTGCTACAAGAGTAGTAGGTCTTTGTCCAGCAATAGAAGCTACATTTGGATCAATCAGAGAGCTAGGTATTGAAGAGGTACTGGAAGAAGCAAAGACTTCAGTCCAGAAGTTGACTAATGAAGGCATTTATATTGAATCCCAAAGTGAAGAGGACAAGAAGTGTTTAAGACAACTGAAAAAGTACAGACTTGATTCTTAAAAATCTACAACAGCGACTTCTAGATTCTACTCAACCTCTACACAGCTTTTACAGATGCCTGTCCTATAAAACACCTCCAGTTGAGTGGAGTGAGGCACTACCAGCAATGGGGCTCCCATGTGATCAGTACAGAATAGAGAATTTGAACACAGAGTGGAATATCATACGATGAATGAATGAAGATTTGACTTCAACTTCTTTTTTAACATCACTAGTGGCTCGACCTGATCTTTGAGCTATGTTTCCTGGGATGAAAGAAGTAGGAATTCATCTGTTGCTACTCCCAGTCACAACAGCTACAGTTGAGCGTTCCTTTTCATCACTGAATAGAATTTTGTGTTCTGAAGAAGTCGCCTTCTGCCTGATGTTGTGAATTAACTAATGAGCATATCATTTAAGGAATGGAAGTACCGGACACACAAAAAGCCATCAAAGATGAATGCACTGCATTCAAGAAGTTCATTAACAGAGTTGTGCAAAATTATAGCAAGTAACCAAGAAGTATGTAGATGTAGTGCTTCACAGAAGGCTTGACTAGCCAATTTTAATTTATGTGTTTTTAAAACATGAGTTAAATCTAATAAAATGGTTATGAAACATTTTTCAGTTTTTACTATGGTGCCATGCAGCCCCCCTTCGCCCTCATGGTCTCACCCCTCATCGGCCCTGACAGCTCCCTCCTGTAAATTCAAACACCCACCCATTTCAGTTCCTGGGGAAACCATTGGCTGGGGCCATTGAGACTCATGTGCCCAAGTTTTTCCTCCTGTACTTGAGTACACAAACTGCAAAGGATACTATTCCAATGTTATGCAGGCCCTTGTGGACCACAGAGTGGGCTGCACTGGCAAAGTTCATGATGCCAGGGTTTTCTGTTGATCAGCAATCTACCATCATGGACCTACCAGGACACTATTCCCACCAAATGACCTTGTCATAAATGGAGTAACTGTCCCCACTGTTCTAGGGGAGCTTGTATGTACCCCCTTTTGCCTTGGCTTATGAAACCTTATCCAGATCTCAGAGGTCATGGCAAAAGAAGGTTTTTAATTACACTCTCAGTAGGTATAGAATGGTAGTTGAATGTACGTTTTGCAGACTGAAATCTGCTGGCTGTTTACAGAACTATTTGGATTGCAGTGTCACCAGAGCTGTCCATGTTACTGTGGCTTGCTGTGCTCTTCACCATCTTAGTGACTTCAAAGGTGAACCTTTTCCACCTGGAATAGACCTATGACCACAATGAATTGCTGAACGAGTACACTCAGCCAGAAAGTGCACCTGTCACAGCTGGAGCAGGATGCACACAGGCAACATAAACCAGGGATGCTTTGTGCTCCCACATTATGGAATTGCATGGACCAATGGAAGAAAGCATATAGTATGTTTATGGATGTATTTGTACAGCACTTTTTATAGTAAATGAAGGATGCTCACTGTATGCTATGAATGGATGGCGTGATTTGTCATGAATTTTTAATTGTGGATGAGATGACTGCTTATACAATGGGTCGGTGGTTTCAGTGACAGGAATTGATCAGAATAGATGTATTGAGAAATTGTTAGGGCCCAACTGGGAAGTTGTGCCCAATCACATCTTTGTTTTTATTCTTCAAAATATATATCATATGATTATGATGGCATGTTTATCCCACACTAGCCTTGAAGGGGTTAAGATAGCCAGAAGGGGCCAATTAAGCTTCACAATTGTGCCTGACAGGAGGCCTTTGGATGTATAAACACCAATTGCGGATAAAGCCCAGCTGGGGGAAGAAGCTGGGAAAGGAATATAAAGAAAGTTTATAATAGCAGGGGGCTGCAACGGGAAGAGTCTGCTGTCATGTCTAATATCAGAGAGGTGGGGAGGAGGAAAACCCAAAGGACAGAATAAGCCCTGGGATCTTAGAACTGAAAGCAGGGTCAACCCCAGAGGAGTTGTGGGGAAAGACAGCCTGAGAAAGCAGAGTAGGGAGAAGGCCAGGGAAACAGAAGCAAGGAGGCGGACTGTGTAAATCTTGGTTATAGGGTTCCTGGGATGGAACTTAGTGTAGTGTTTGTTGCCAGGTTTGGCCTTTTGCAAGTGACCATATCGGATGGTGCACAACATGGTGTACAACCATGCTTTGCTTACATACTGTTTTCTTGTGTATGTATGTTCTGCTGCTGTCTGTAAAAGCTTGTACAACTAATCATAAGTCAGGAAAAAAGAGTGCAAACAAGCAGGGATTTGTGTCACTGTCAACCAATGTGAACCAAATTTTACTGGGGTCAGTTTGTGAGTTGCTTGTGACCTTAACTTGCCCTGAAAGGTGTTTTAAAAACTATATAACCTATATGTTATATGTGGGTCTGGTAGCACTGCCTATAATTAAGGTTGCCTGAGACTTCCCATTATAAGACCTCATTTCAGTTACCTATAACTTTTTTCCAAACTTTAACTATTTTGGCTGAAATTGTCCAGGCTGGGCATCTGCCTGGTGCTTAACTATTTTGAAAAAATTCAACCAAAATGTCTCATCCATTTCCAAAAAAACAGGCTAGAGAAAAATGTTGTTTTGCCTCTGTTAACAAATTCTGACATCTTTTTCTTTGAGAAGATCTAGTACCCCCATCCTTTCTAGTAGGCCCTGGAAATTTGGCAAGGGGAGGGCTTTTATGTTAGGGATGGGCCTTTTACTGTTCCTATGGAAATCTGCCCAAATTTAGTCAAACAGTAAGCATTTGAAAAATTGCAGTTCTCACACACTCAGTAGAGACTTGCTGGCACTTCACAGACAAAGTCCCTGAAGCTTCTGTGTGTATTGGGCATGCTCCAACATAGGACTGAGCAAGACTTTCTCTAGAATTGTAGTTCTGGGCTGCTGCAGGCTGGCAGGGGGCCTGGCACTAGAACTGAGGGCAGGGAGACTGTCTCACCTGTGCTCTCAATAGCCTGCTGCTGGGTTCAGGGACTGTGGTGGAGGAAGTGGAAGGAGATGAGTCAGATTTGGTAGGGGAGTAGTCTGGGACAAAGGGGTGTTCAGGACAGACTGGACACTCATTGTTGGGGGAAAGGAAAACTGGTTCTGGGAGTTAGGGTGGGGGATACTGGGACTATGTGTGCAAAGAGACTAGGATGGGTAGTTGGGGATGGAATCTGGGACTGGCTGGGCAAGGAGACTGGAACTGAGAACCAGTGGGGCAGGTAGAAGGAGGTGGTGGGGCAGGGAAGACAGATCTGACATGGAACCAGGGTGCTGGGGGAGAGCTGGGATTGGCCAGGCCAAGAGATTGGGACAAAGAGCTGGGGGATACTAAGTTTGAACAAGGAGCCCAAGGAGGGAGACTGGGTCTGCAAGTCATTTGGAATGGGGAATGTGGTGGCATGTGACTGGAGGCTAGGGTGGAGAGAGAGAAAGATCAGATGAGGAACTGGAATGTGGGGAATTAGGACTGGTTAAGGACATGAGGAAAAAAGGAACTGGGGGCAGGGCTGAAGAATTGGGATGGCTGGACAAGAAGACTGGGACTAGAAGTGGGGAGTGGAGTTGGGGGAAAGAAGGAAAGGACAGGATAGAAGAAGTCAATTTTGAGGGTATTGGACAAAGTCTGTGCCACCAGAGCACATTCCTCTCCAGAGGCTGGAATAGAACACAAGATACTGGAGTATCACCATTCCTCTGTTATCAAAAAATATTTGTGAAAACCACTCTACATAGAAGATGATAATTTTTAACAGTAGCAGTAGTAGCTTATCTCATGATGCATATGCATAAGGGGCCTGAATTAAGATGGCAAAGGCAGCCTTAATTCTGGCATTTCCTAACTTTTAAGTGTTTGACTTTGCAACCTTAATATTCTTTTAACATAGTTTTTGTGATATATAGCTCTGCAACCAGGTACACAATGTGTGTGCTGTAGTCTAAAGGTTTTATAGATATAACTTTAGGGTATCACTAGGGAAGGTGAAGCCATGAGAGTATTTTACAGATCAAGCCAAAAAAGTGTTACAACTTTAGGAATGCATCATGTATTTTGTGTATACCACATGTGTTGAAGAAATTAGTAGTGTTACAGAGATCCTAGCCCGGAGAGCCACTGGCATCGGACTGAATTCTGGCCATCCTGGGCCTCAGGCCAGGCAATCATTTGCAGGGAACTTCTCCATTTGTGGGGGGAGTAAACATTTTTCTGACCATTTTTTTAATGGTGGCTGTTTGAAAATTCCCAGAGGTTTGAAACGTGAAAACAGCAGTGACAGTGGAGATGGAAAGTGGGATTTTCCAAAGTATTCAACATTTGTCCAGCTCTGCTCCCACTGAAGTTAATGAGAGTTTTACCTGTGAGGTCAGCTGGAGGAGAATAAAGCCAACACTGAGCATTTCTGAAAATCCTGTCCGGAGAGAACAGGTGAGACAGCTAATGGTGCATAACATATGGCTCACTTTACTATCTACACAGATCTCACCATTTACTACTGTATGGATATACATGTATATTTGTGTGTGTGCATATGTGTATGTAGTTTATAGTTATAACTATATTTTAGATATGAAAATATGTCAGATATTGCTCTGCAATCAACTGCTTTGTCAGATTCAAAAATGTTTAAATAAAGTTCTCTAACTTTATATTTTGCACACTTGATGCTTCTTTTTTCATTTAGTACTGGAAGCAATAATACTAAAATACCATGACTTGCATTTCCAACTTGCTCCAAACCAAGGTGTACTGATAGTGCTTCCATTCTCTCACTATGTATACCCAGGCTACGTCTTCACTACCCACCGCATCAGCGGGTAGCCATCGATTTCTCGGGGCTAGATTTCTCATCTAGAGGCAATATATCGATCCCCGAATGCGCTCCTGTCGACTCCGGAACTCCACCGGAGTGAGCAGCGGTAGCGGAGTCTACAGGGGAGCCGCGGACATTGATCCCGCGCCGTGAGGACGGTAGGTAATTCAATCTAAGATACTTTGACTTCAGCTACATTATTCACGTAGCTGAAGTTGCGTATCTTAGATCGATCCCCTCCCCTAGTGTAGACCAGCCCCCAGTTGTAATCTAGAATGAGTTTTGAGCCTGGAGACAAGATGTATATTCAAAAACCTGATAGCCCCTGAACTAGAGACACTGATTGGAATAATACATATTATATTTCTTGTGAAAATCCCTCAATTTTTCTGGCTAACACTAGGTCTACACTTGGAGTTGGGGGTGTGATTCCCAGCTTGCACAGACATAATTGCACTAGCTCTCATCAAGCTAGTGCTCTAAAAATAGTATTGTAGCCACAGCAGCAAGCAGTGGCACAGGATAGCTGCCCCATGCATGTATACACAGGCTCCAGATGGGTTTTCACTCAGGACAGCTAGCCAGGCATACTGGTCACTGCTGCTCATGCTACTGTCATTACACTACAGATTTTCGTGCACTAGCTTGAATGACACCTAGCGTGAACATGTGTATGTTAGCTGAGAATCAAACCCCTAGCTCCGAGCATAGATGTAGCCTAAATTGCTCTGAACTTTATCAGATTGTCCTTCTGAGGTTAGTGATGTTATTGTGTGGTGCTGTTTTTTTTCTGAAGTGCATCTTTATTGATACAGAATGAGAAGCTTACACTCACCTGTTTATTGGGTTTATCTTCAAGAAGGATCTTATTAACATTATTAGCAGACTAATGCCAACTTGGGATTTATTAAAGGCCATTAAAAACACTTCACACATCTGCTGTCCAAAAGCTAAATATTTTTCTTAGCTTCATCGTTGTGAAAAGTGCAGGCACTCGTGGATGGGATGATGAATTTTTCTCATGTGGGCCATAAATTGCTGTGGACATATTATTTTCTAATTTATGCTTGTAGTGACATCTTGTTGCTTGCATGTTGTGCTGTATTCAGTAGGACACTTACCCTTCCATGTAAGAAAGATCATATTAGAAATATTTCCACCTTTCTAATTATTTTTTAAAAAAATCAGGCTCGATTCTCAGTTACATAAGGGCCATTTTACACTACTTTGGGTAACTTACATCCACTTCGAAACTCCTTTGCCAAAGTGGTGTAAAGAGGGCTTAGTGTTAGTGAGAATCAGGCCTCTCATCTTTCTCTTTTTTCTAATCAAAGCCTATGTGAGGTAGGCTGTATTCAGTAGCATCTCATATGCAGAAAATGAAGCCAAATGTTCCTAACAACTGCTATGACAGATCAGAAATAGAGTAGAAATAGCCAATATCTAAATCCCTCAAGCATCACCAACCAGACAGTCAGGGGCACCAAAGTGTATGTAATTACATATTTGTCAGATATATAAATAAGCTCAGACCTCATTCATAGTGGCTGAAATTCTAGCTCTGTCTTGCTCCTGGGCGTGGAACTGAACAGAGTTCCTGTTCAGATTTTGATGGGAACATCTTCATCAGTTCCAGTTACACAATGCCCCTCATCAAGTCAGAGGATTGCGCATACGCTACATGAGGAGGCATCGGCAGCTTAGTGGGAGGTGATGCCTTTTCTCTGGCTGATTGGGAGTCAGGAAGGCAAGAATGATCAGTTTTTGTTGGGCACAAAGTGAGCTCCCAGACATCTCATAAATAGTTTTCCTTTAGCTTACGTGTCTTGCTTTGGGGTTCAGTCCCTGCTGATGACCATGTTGTCTATAGATATGCAGCCACAATATGTTACAAAATGGCAGTCTAGAGGGGATTATGTGATAATTGTTTTAGTGCATCTCATAGACTCATAGACTCATAGGTCAGAAGGGACCAATATGATCATCTAGTCTGACCTCCTGCACAAGGCAGGCCACAAAACCCTACCCATACACATTTATAACAACCCCGAACCCATGACTGAGTTATTGAAATCCTCAAAATTGAGATTTGAAGACCTCAAGCTGCAGGGAATCCACCAGCAAGCGACCCATGCCCCACGCTGCAGAGGAAGGCGAAAAACCTCCAGGGCCCCTGCCAATCCGCCCTGGAGGAAAATTCCTTCCCGACCCCAAATATGGCGATCAGCTAAACCCTGAGCATGTGGGCAAGACTCACCAGCCAGCACCCAGGAAAGAATTCTCTGCAGTAACTCAGTTCCCATCCCATCCAACATCCCCTCACAGACCATTGAGCAGACTTATCTGCCGATAATCCAAGATCAATTGCCCAAATTAAACTATCCCATCATAACATCCCCTCCATATACTTATCAAGCTTAGTCTTAAAGCCAGATAAGTCTTTTGCCCCCACTACTTCCCTCGGAAGGCTGTTCCAGAACTTCACTCCCCTAATGGTTAGAAACCTTCGTCTAATTTCAAGTCTAAACTTCCTAATATCCAGTTTGTACCCATTTGTCCTTGTGCCTACATTAGTACTAAGCTTAAATAATTCCTCTCCCTCCCTAACGTTAATCCCCCTGATATATTTATATAGAGCAAGCATATCCCCCCGGAGCCTTCTTTTGGCCAGGCTAAACAAGCCAAGCTCTTTGAGTCTCCTTTCATAAGGCAGATTTTCCATTCCTCGGATCATCCTAGTAGCCCGTCTCTGAACCTGTTCCAGTTTGAATTCATCCTTCTTAAACATGGGACACCAGAACTGCACACAATATTCCAGGTGGGGTCTCACCAGCGCCGTATATAACGGCACTAACACCTCCTTCTCCTTGCTGGAAATACCTCGCCTGATGCATCCTAAAACCGCATTTGCTTTTTTAACAGCCATATCACATTGGCGGCTCATAGTCATCCTGCTATCAACCAATACCCCAAGGTCCTTCTCCTCCTCCGTCGCTTCCAACTGATGCGTCCCCAACGTATATCTAAAATTCTTATTATTAATCCCTAAGTGCATGACCTTGCACTTTTCACTATTATATTTCATCCTATTACTATTACTCCAGTGTACAAGGTGGTCCAGATCTTCCTGAATAGTATCCCGGTCCTTCTCCGTGTTAGCAATACCCCCCAGCTTCGTGTCATCCGCAAACTTTATTAACACATTCCACCTCTTAGTGCCAAGGTCAGCAATAAATAGGTTAAATAAGATCGGTCCCAAAACCGATCCTTGAGGGACTCCGCTAGTAACCTCCTTCCAGCCTGACAGTTCACCCTTCAGTACGACCCGCTGGAGTCTCCCCTTTAACCAGTTCCTTATCCACCTTACAACTTTCACATTCATCCCCATCTTTTCCAATTTAACTAACAGTTCCCCATGCGGAACCGTGTCAAACGCCTTACTGAAATCGAGGTAAATTAGATCTACCGCATTTCCTTTGTCTAAGTAATCCGTCACCTTCTCAAAGAAGGAGATCAGGTTGGTTTGGCACGATCTACCTTTAGTAAATCCATGTTGCAACTCGTCCCAATTACCATTGACCTCAATGTCCTTAACTACTTTCTCCCTTAAAATTTTTTCCAAGACCTTACACACTACAGACGTCAAGCTAACAGGCCTATAATTACCCGGATCACTTTTATTCCCTTTCTTAAAAATAGGAACTACGTTAGCAATTCTCCAGTCGTACGGTACAACCCCCGAGTTTACCGATTGCTTAAAAATTCTCGCTAACGGGCTCGCAATTTCACGCGCCAGTTCCTTTAATATCCTCGGATGGAGATTGTCCGGGCCCTCCGATTTTGTCCCATTAAGCTGTTCAAGTTTGGCCTCTACCTCAGATGCGGTAATATCCACCTCCATATCCACATTCCCGTTTATCATCCCTCCATCATCCCTAAACTCCTCACTAGTCTTATGAAAAACTGAGGCAAAGTACTTATTTAGATATTGGGCCATGCCTAGGTTATCCTTAACCTCCATTCCATCCTCAGTGTATAGCGGCCCCACTTCTTCTTTCTTTGTTTTCTTCTTATTTATGTGGCTGTAGAACCTTTTACTATTGGTTTTGATTCCCTTTGCAAGGTCCAGTTCTACGCGGCTTTTAGCCTTCCTCACTTTATCCCTACATGTTCTGACCTCACTAAGGTAGCTTCCCTTGCTAATCCCGCCTTTCTTCCACTCCCTGTAAGCTTTCTGCTTTTTCCTAATCCCCTCTCTGAGTTGCTTGCTCATCCAGCCTGTGACTTTAACTGGTTGCTGCTGTCTATGCTACAGCTTATGTCAGCATGACTGATGTCACTCAGGGATGAATAAATCACTCCCCTGAGTGACATATTACACCAATAGATGCACTAGTGCGGGCAGCACTATATCTGCAGAAAAGGATCTCCCGCTGACATAGCTTCTGCTGCTCACCAGGAGCTGGAGTAGTTATGCTGACAGGAGAGCTTTCCTGTTGGCTGAGAGTAGCTACATTAGGGAGCTAGAGAGGTGCACCTGCACTTATGTAAACTCTCTAGTGTAGCCGTGCCCTAATGAAGCCTTCTGCTCTAGTGTTAGAGACTTGTGGTTTTGGGAGAAGAATGTGTCTGGTATAATTACTATCATTGCCTACGATGTTGGTGTATGTATGCAACCAAGATTTGCTGCAGTTCCACAAATAAAACATCCTTTGGAGTCAACAGCCTGAGGAAGATCAACAATTCTTACATTTCTAATTATTTACCAAGTTCATCTATCTTGTATGGCATTATTTTGTTTTCCTTGAGCAGGGAATTAATCATGTCATTTAGCCTGTACAAGTGTTTTGGAGTTCCACAGAGATGAAAGTAACTTAAGGGACTTACCAGTACACAAGGCTGGGGTCCATAGCAGGCGGGGGAGGGCGGGGGAGGGAGGTCACCTCGGGCAGAAGGGTCAGGGCCTTTAAATCCCAAGGCCCTTTCAATAGATGCTGCTACCCCGGGGCTCTGGTGGCGATTTAAAGGGCCCGGGCTCTGGCTTTGATAGCAGCGGCGGGGAGCCCTGGGCCCTTTAAATCACCAGCAGAGTCCCAAGGTAGTGGTAACTGCGGTGGAGGCCAGGAGCCCCAAGGCTCTGGCAGCAATTTAAAGGGCCCAGGACTCCTGGCTGCTGCCGCTACCCCAGGGCTCCAGCAGCGGGGCTTTGGTGGTGATTTAAAGGGCTAGGGGCTCCGGTCACTGCCAGGAGCCCCAGGCCCTTTAAATTGCCACTGCTACCCAGGGCTCCAGCAACAGGGCTCTGGCAGTGATATAAAGGACCAGGGCCTTTGGCCACTGCTGGGAGCCCAGGGCCCTTTTAAATTGTCCGCCTGGGGAAGCTGACCCCTCCCGGTACTGTTGGCTGTGTACCGGTTCTTCCTGGTACACTGTACTGAACCATACCAGCTTACTTTCACCTCTGGAGTTCCACAAACTTTTCTTCAGTTCCTGTAATCATTGAGGAAAAAATTCAGTCTTTAGAAGAAGAGCAGGGGTAGAGTCCCATAAAGAATCTAATGTTATGAAAAGTGTATGTAGAAAATAGGGTGACCAGATGTCCTGATTTTATAGGAACAGTCCTGATATTTGGGGCTTTTTTTACATAGTCGGCTATTACCCGCCCCACACCCTGTCCCGATTTTTCACACTTTCTATCTGGTCATTCTAGTAGAAAACAGCATTTTTAAGGCCAAGTATCCTTGTCTCCCAGTTGGGAGGACTCATGATATTGTAGATTTAACTGTAGCTAATGTACCTTAGGGAATTGCTAAAGTACCTTGTTGAATTGAGGCCATAACTATTCTGTTTTTATAAATGTACAAAATGATCTTTTAGAAGCTGTACATTTTTTTAAAACAGCTGGAAGTTCAATTGTCAATTGACCAAATATTTAATATTGTTAAAATTTGCTTTCTTGACTTGCTAGCACATTAATTCTGACTTCCTGAACTATCTAAGGAGATACTGTTGAATTAAAAAATCAAATCTTTTGTATCTGTATTATCATAAAACCTTATCTCCTAAAAGTTGGAAAGCTCATACCCTACTTTTGCTCCTATTGTGGCACAGTGGTAGCAGCACTCTTGTTAAGATTGTATTGCAGAGTTCAGTTTTAACAAGAGCTTTAAACCTTTGTTTTGTAAAAAGCATGTTGAAATGGCAGAAACTAGAACATAGACTATAAACCTTGAGTACTGTTGGAGAGTTGTAATGGTGATTTGATGAAAAATGAATTGACACAGAGAAAATAAGAGTAAGAGTTATGCAAATAAGGGTTTTTTTCAGTTTGCTATCAATTAAAAGAAAAACAGAAAAAAATATTTGTGATTGATCCAAAAATTTAAAATAGTTTTGATCCAAAACAAAACACTATCGTTCAATGTTGAATATTTTAAAATATTTTGATGGAAAAAAACACTACTGAACTTTTGAAACAAAAAGTTGTTTTGAACCGAAAAATCAAAACATTTCATGAGAATATGTGAAAACAAAGTGTTTAATTTTTTTTCTTTCACTGATACAATCCAGCAAAGTTGATGCAAATTTGTTAAATGTTTAGATGTTGGTGAATCTGTATTTTTGCAGACGAATTTCCGCCAGCTCTAATGAGAATTTTAAGATCATTCCTTTTTTGTGTGGTTTTTTTAATTAGATTACCTAAGTTTTCTTGGTCCCCCTTTTGCAAGAAATTTGAAAACCTGTGGGACCTATCCTTTGGCCTCATGTGCTGATTCCTAGAAAATCTGTAGTGTTTGTCTAGAGAGCATCACTTTTTAAAGTTGTGATAGAAAATAAGTACATGAAGTGGAACCTGCCAAATTTCAGTGTGATGGTAAATTAGGTGTGGTGTAAATGCTATTACTCATTTCTAATGGAGGACAAACACTACAAGAACCTCACTACATATCCCCTGTAGCTTTCCCTGAGCTGGGACTAGAGAGAGATGCAAGGATCTGAGGGTCTGGAAGCTGGGTTTGCTGGTCCGTGAGCAACTGCCGCAGCCATATGGCCACCCAACAGCCAGGAAAAACAGTGATTGATGGGCCGTGAGCCACATGGGCCCAAACACCACAGGATGTGCTGCCCAAGGAGGGCCTGACTGGCAGTGCTTTCAGGTCCAGGAAGTTGTCTGTGCAACTACATGGATCCCCAGTGGGCTGCAATCACAGACTCTGCTCCTTCACCTTTCTTTGGTTCCTGACTTCTGACTCTGGCTCTGACCCTGGCTTTTGTTCCTGGCTTCTTACTCTGCACCTAGTAGGCGTGACTGCACACACCCCAGCCATAACAAGTGGTAAGGCAGAATAACTTTCTAAAATAATAGGATGAGTGACATGGATGTGCTGATCTGTGCATATTATTGATATAAAAACATCTGAAGTCACTGTTAAGACTTTGTATTATAGTACAATTTTGATGAAGTTGGGGTGCGTATTTCTATTTGGTATCTGCTGGAAATGTACATGAAACCCTTATGAAGCGTTGGTATTCTTTACTGACAATGTGAAGGTGGAAAGAAATGTAAAATCTTTCTCTGTAACATCTTATTTTCATGCTTTTAAGGTTTTGGGTGCGTGGGGAGAATCTCACTGGAACCTTAACTGTCTCTAAGCATAGGGTATTTATTTCCCCACATACAAATCTGGTTTGTAAATACTGAAGATGAATGTTGATACTTCACTGGTTTTTTAAAATGTACATTTCTGTTATATTTTTAATGGTTTTGTAAAACTTAAAACAAAAAACCCCCTCAGATTCAAGGCCCAAATAACTTTTCAATGCCTCTTTAAGCAAATTTCTGGCGCTTGTTTTAATGCCTCAGTTGCATGTTGCAGTTCCATTATTTTAATGTACAGTACAACCCCTACGACTGTCAACATTAACACCTTACCAATTTCCTTAGAGGAGGCAATAACCTTCTCTTAGTATGTGCAATATGCTGGGTATTCCCTATGGCAAACACAGGGAAGGACTGGAAATACTGCAACTACTGAAGTAACCATATCTATTTATTAAAGGCAAAACAGGCAAGCTTTTAAGGTAGACCACTGCAGCCAAAGGCATGCACTCTGGATCTCTGGATAATCCTGTCAGATCTGCTCCCCTGAGTCTCTCAGCAGTCCATCATACAAAATGTTTCAAAGTGCTCATCAGCATTGGCAATACATGTTATTTTCTTGGTAGTAGCAGGGAGAAGATTAAATGTATTGGCAATTACTAAGGAAAATGACCCCTTTTGTTCCTGATGTGCAACTCAGTTCTGCCCTGTCAGACCTGCCAGTAGTTGAGATTTTATTACAAAATTGTTTGTGTCTATTCTCTTTAGGTTCAGCACTTGATTTTTTCTAGCGTTATCACTGCACAGTGCGGTGCCACAGTTTCTGTGCTTTATACTGAAAAGAAAGCATCATCGTCATCACAACTGTAATTTAATATCACATTGGTGAATAGCTGGAGTTGTGTTTTAAGTCCTTAACCATTCCTTTCTTTTTACAAAGATGTGGTGAATAGCAGCAAGCTGATGTCATTTTTTTTTAAAATCACATTCCATATTGTTACCAACTATCTCACTAGATTTTTTTTTTATGTTCTGCATGGCACTTAAGATAAAGATCTGCTGTTCAGCTGAAGAAATAATAGTTAAGATATTCATTTATCGATTAAACTAGGGCCATTGAACACTGAGCCATATGAAAGAAAACTACAGTATAACTGCAATGCTTTCCATTGGTTCCTCACTGGAGCCTTGAGACTTCAGTGTAAATATGGGACATACAGTAGCAACACTTCTGTACACAGAAATGTTGGTAAAACGAAGAACAAAGTATTAAGAATAAACACAGTGGCTGTTAAAAAGAAAAGTAGAAACATCAGGGATCAAATTTTCAAACTGGCTACTTCAGTCATGCCCTAAAAGTATGCACACATAATCATCATTTAGCACATGCTTTTGTGCACAAGAGTCTTTTTCATATACTATTTACTCAGTTGCTACTGGCTATTCCTGCTCTGTTACTACAGTGAAAGGTGGGGTTAATCCATTGATTTCAGTGGAGTTACTCCAGACTTAATCTGATTTAACTAAGAGCTAAATTTGGCCCAGGATTTGGGCCTTGTGTCCAAAACCATAAATTTAGCATAGTTAGTTTAGTATTAGAACACTCAAATAAACATTTAATGTTATAAACTTATCATGCGAACCACGTTTTATATGGTAAGAATTGTTGACCAGATCAAAACTTTCTAAACCACGAAGTAATATAGAACTGTATTTATTCTGAATATTTACATATACAGACATCCATCACAGTTCCCAATGCAGCACAGAACTCAAACACCAGCACGTGATTAATCTCATGCCTTTAAGCACATGATTGAGTGCTGTGTTGAATTGGGCAATGATGGAAAACTGTTAATATTAATTTATTTTCTTAAATCTCTTGTGGGTATGAGCAGTACAAGGGAAAGCTTCCCTATGCCAACTGATAAAGTGTGTATATGAAATCTACTGTGGAAGAACCACTTCTGTGTGTATTACATGACAGCTAGGGTTTAAATGTCCTTACACCAAAGTAATTTGGATGTAAACTTGGAATTAATCCAATGAAGTCAACGGAGTTGATATTAGTCTAAAACCTGGTTAAGTGAGAAATAACTCAGGAACCTATTATATCACTTTTCCACCCTTTTTTCTAGATTTGATATAGAGCATATAGTGAACAACCACCACACAAAATAGCAAGAAATGCAATAAAGGAAAGCATATAATGGGAAATTATTGGAAAATAATTAGATCTATTCTTGCAAAGTATTGGTGAGAAAGTTTGGAAGAAACAGTTCAGCCCACTGGATATAATGCAGCTGTAGCTGGAATTACCATTAGTTATTTCTATTTCTGTTCTCTTTTCTTGCATTTTTATCCAGGCCTCCATTTCACTAGATTTCTTCTGTGCATGCTTGGTAATTTGGATTTTGCCCCATTGTATTCTATACTTAATTCTGGTCTCTTCCTTTTTCCATTCTTCCCTTATATTTCTTTGTTTTCTCCATCTCCTCTATTGCGTTGCCATTATCTTTCTAGTGCTTGTTTTCATTTCTTTCTGCATCTCCTGTCCATTTTCAGTTAAATCTGGAAGATCTGGAATAATGTGTATTGAGAAGAGGGAAAAGGGAGGAGATGTAGATCTTAAAATTCATTCTTTTGCCCATCTCTATGGCACGTGCTTGGGGTGGCAAGCCGCGGTGGGCACTCTGCCGGCACTGCGAGGGCAGCAGGCAGGCTGCCTTCCGCGGCTTGCCTGCAGGAGGTCCGCCGAAGCCACGGGACCAGCGGACTCTCTGCAGGCAAACTGCTGGAGGCAGTCTGCCTGCCGTGCTTGGGGTGGCAAAATCCCAAGAGCCGCCCTTGGCAATACTACAAGGATTGTTTAGAGCAGTGGTTCTCAAACTGTGGGTTGGGACCCCAAAGTGGGTCGTGAACCTGTTTTAATGAGGTTGCCAGGGCTGGCGTTAAACTTGCTGGGGCCTGGGCTTTGGGCCTCCCCACCTGGGGGTGGCAGGGCTTGGGCAGGCTCAGGCTTCGGTCCCCCCCTCTTGAGGTTGTGTAGTAATTTTTGTTGTCACAAGGGGGTCACAGTGCAATGAAGGAGAACTACTGGCTTAGAGCCTCCTGTGAAGTACTGATTGCCATCATGTTTCCTTGCTGTTGAGAAGTGGTCACTGAAATACTTACTACATTGTGTGAAATAGCCACTGATCTAGTGGGTAGCTGTTTACTTAATCAAAATGTGGTGCAGCTGAACTCCTCCCACGAACAGACAGTGTGTAGTTATACATATCTGAGTACCAGATTAGCCCTCATTTTAAAGTGACAGGGAAAATTCACTACATTCAAGAGATAGAATGACTGCAGTTGCATCTTAAGGCAAGGGTGTAATGCTGATTTTAGTTATGTGAAGCACCAATGTCTCTCCCCAATCTTTTTCAAAGTAAACATTCCAGAATTGGGAAATTTTCAAAAGAAGCCAAAAAAAAAAAAAGTGAAGTATGGATATAGCACATGGGAGATAAGATTCTGGTTATCTGTAACTATCCTTGATAACACATTAGACATTTTCGTCAGGAAGGGATGACCATTTAGACTGGTGAAGATTGTCTATATCAGGTCTGTATCTTTTGTTTAAAGATTTGATAAATAATATTGGCATATAGTCTCTTCCTGGTTAAGGAAGTGGATTGGGACTCAGGATCTGGATTCAAATACTGGTTCTGCCTCAGACTTCCTGTGTGAAATTGGGAAAGTCATTTACTGGTAACATCTTTGCACCTCAGATGTTACAAAATGTGGATAATACTTCTTTCCCTTATCCTTTGTCTGTGTAATATATTTAGACTGTAAACTCTGTCTTTTACTATGTGCTCATACAGTGCATAGCAAAATGGAGCCCGAATCTCAGCTGGGGCCTCTAGCTCCTTTCATAATTCAAACAGGTGATAGGCAAGCATGCGTAACTTCCAGCAATATTATTGAGCATTCTGTAAACTTTAAACCGTCTCTCTCTCTCTCTCACTCTGCGTGTACGAATCATTCTTAACTCTCTCTATATAAACAGAGAGAGAGAGTTAAGAACTATTCTAGACCGTAACTGGGATTGTTTTAATAAACTTTACCAAATTCTAAGATAAGCCCTGGGTATTCCTATAAAAAAAAAAAAATTCCAGCCAACTTTTACCTGATCCTATTTTTTTCCCTTCCCAAGAATGAAAGTGGCCTGTGTACTACCCTTTTCCATCATTAGTATTCTGTATAGAATCTTTTTGAATATAAAACTTTTATCTTTTTCCTATGAGTATCTTCAGTATTCTGGGTACTGAAAATGAAGGAAAAGGATATAATATGATTCAAAGGAGCCCCAGCCTTAGCCTCAGGATGATTTCCTTTTTCAGTTATTCTAAGAATTCTGTACAGTACCTGTGTTATGTGACCAGAAGTTATTTTAGAGAAAGTCAAGTTATATTATGTTCTTGGAATCAGTTTTAATTATATTATCTGAAATGTTTTGACATAATCCACAATAGCATTTCAAAGTGCCCCTAGCCACTACTGTTAAATTTTATTGTCTTCACCCTGTTCTAGTCTTTTTCTGGCAGTTACACAAGTCTTTATTTCACTGTCCTTAAAGTACTACATGTGCAGCTCATTCTTCTCACCTTGAGGTATCAGATGCATCTGTTTAGACATACATGCGAGGGAGTGGAAAGTTCAAGGCAGGATTTAGCCAAGAACACACTTAAGTTTGTCCACTCCAGCACACAGAGGTACATTGTCACCATCATTACTTATACCATTAGCAGTTTGATGTATTTACCATCTTAAATTCATATTAGAATTGGATATGGGCTTTGAAATTCAGATCCCAATAAAGCTTTCCCAAGTCTGCACTGCTTTGAAAGAGCTAGTTCAAATGCAATGCTTGAAAGCAGATGGAGTCAGAGGCCATTTAGGACACACAATTCAGGAAATTGTCTTTGAGCAACTGATTGTCTGAATGTAATTGGGATAAATGTGGATGTTTACTATGTT
Organism: Chelonoidis abingdonii; assembly: GCF_003597395.2. Classification (NCBI taxonomy): domain Eukaryota; kingdom Metazoa; phylum Chordata; order Testudines; family Testudinidae; genus Chelonoidis; species Chelonoidis abingdonii. Next base: position 72,941,821 of record NC_133773.1, read on the forward strand.
TGTCTTTTCTTGGCTGTTAAAGATAACATTCAAAATGACATTTTCCTATGTTACTTTTTAACTGATTTCCCCCACTGTTTCTAAAGGATTTACAGAGAGAAAAGAGTCACTTTTAATAACACCCTCTATTGAGAACACAGCCCTCTGTTTTATAATTTAGATTCTTTGCACAGAATTCTTAACTCAGTTTTAAAATGCCAACTCAAGATTTAGTGTCAGCAATCAGGGAAATGAATCAGTGTAAATCAACACCACTGATATTCATCTTGCATAATTCAACATTATAGATTCCAAAGCAGACGGAAGGGAGTTTTAGGATGCGGGGAGTCTGGGCATGAAAGAAATGACAGAAAAAGGGCTAGATATAAAGAAGCCAAGGCACTAAGTGTGAACATTTTATAAATAATAAAAGTAACATTTTTTATTGTGAGAAACAAACAGGAGTGCATGAAATGCATGACATGAATAACTCAGGATTTTGAAATAAATGGGAGGTTTGTGTATCTTCTACCACTTTTGACGTCTTTCCTGCTGTCCCTTATCCTTGGGATAATCTCTGGTCCTGCTTCTTGTCTGTCAGGTGTTTTCCCTTTGTTCCTTTAAATCCTTCCATAAAATCTAGCTCTCCTATGAATCCTTCATGTATTAGTTTCCTACCAATGGTCTCTCCTCATCTTCCTGTACTTGTTTATCCTTCCTAAACTATTGCTCCATGTTAATTCTTTTCGGTGCTGCACTGTAAACTCATCAGGGCAAAGACTATCTCATTCTGTATTATGTAAATCACCACATACATTTATGACGCTATATAAATACTTAATAAAAAGTCTCCCCCAGAAAGAGTGTGGACACTATTACTCAGAGAATTGTAAGTTCTAATGATCAGTTCATTGTATTTTGTCATTTACATAACATTTAAACAAACAGAAGCATGGGTAGTATATTATCATTGTGATACCCTTCTGTTAAAGGTAAGGGAAAAAGACTAGCTGAACTGTATAAAATGAAAACTGCACTGACAAATTCTAACCCCTAGGAGATTAATCCTCTACTCCTTGTGCAGTCAAACCTTTTACTGAAGTCAGTGGGCATTTTGTCCATATAAGGTTAAATCCTGCAAGGTGCTGATCACTTTGGCCATCATCCAGCAAAGATTTAAGCCTGTGCTTAACTGTAACTACCTAACTGGTCCCACTGAAGTCAATGGGAATGTTAAGCATATGATTTGCTAGAGTGGATCCTGTTGCTAAATAGCTTGCAGGATCTAGTTCTCAGTGGTAAAAACACAAAGACACATTTAAACAATTTAACAATATAATTACAGACACCTACATTAAAAGAACATGAAGGTTGCAAAGTCAAGTGCTTAAAGGTTAGTTCCATACATTCTAATGTTTGGGTTTTAACATTTTTACTTTTACGTAAAGTTTTATGTTTTGAGTTGGGAAAGGAAATGCTTCATGGGTAAGGAAGGAAATTTGTGAAGCTGATCAAATACCGTAAATTGCTTTGTAAAATAAATTATGTAATAAAAACAGCAAAATCTGTAGATTTGATGAATAATATATGTCCATTCCTATATACATTTGTTAGAATAATGGAACTTGAAACAACCATGAAACTCTTCAGATTTTCTCATACATTCTAATGCTTATAACCTTTGTTTCTTCAATGATTTATATGATATTCCACAAAAACTGTTTTAAGTCATTAGTTATTTACATACTTTTATAGCTGATGAAGTGTTCATGACATTTACTAAAGGGGAGATTTAAAAAGAGAATTAGGCACTTTTTTGACCTTGAAAATCTCCCTCTCAATTGCTCTTTCTATAAATCCGGTGTGGTGTTCAGTCTTTCATTGCTTTAATTGCCTGCCTGTATTGAAGCCCACTGTTAACTCAGAAAACTTTAAAGAAAACCCTATTTAAAGATGAAAATATACATGCACTAGCAACAGGACTGTGCTCCTGTAACCTAACACTTTCCGAAAGCCTAATTTTGATAAGAAAGCTCTTACTTAGCTTCCCACTCTTAATTTAGCATCTGTCATTAAAAAAAAAAAATACTATGTTATTTGCCACTTCTCCTTTGCATCGCTAACATTTTTACAGAACTGTGTCAAGGTTGTATGTCCAGTGTTACTATGTCAATTATTCTGTGTTGGATAATAGCGTGTGGTTGATGTTGTTATATAAAATTTAGAATATGGTTGTCATTATGATTGATAATGCTATAATGCTAGTAACTTAAACTACACAAGGAGAAGAGGAGAGCTCTGAATAGTTTAAACAGGAATGGTGTTTAGAATGGTGTTCTCTGACAGATCCTGTGACTTATGATGCAATGTTGAGAGATAGCAACAAAGAAATGGCTAATTCACCAACTTTTCAGTGCAAGGTGATAAAACATATTTCTGCTCTCCTGACTTTAACACTTTGATTTTTTATAGCTGGCCTGGCATCTGGCTCTGAGAACAAAGAGAGGTTTGCACGCGAATGTTTGCATCTGGACCAAATTCATTTCTACCATGTATTTTGCAAGTGAGAATAATGAAAAGCTTTTTCTCTTTTCAGTGTTCAGAACTCTTTCTGAGTGTGGGGTTGATTTTAACTATATCAAATCACACTATTGCTAGATCAGACTGAAAACCACTAATAAAGCAAAGCAGTTATCTATAGTTGCACACTGCGGGCCATGTTCTCAGCTGATGTAAATTAGCATAGCTTCTCTCATTTTATCTGATATACACCAACTGAGGAGCTGGGCCCTACTTTTAAAGTTGTTGGCCCAAATCTGCCATTGAATGAATGCTTCTGGCTCTTGGTATTGCCAATGGGAGGAGAGTGTCTAAAGTCAGAAGGCAAAATTTGGCCCTCTGTGTTCTGGTACACACTATGGAACACTTGGTACTCATTTGCATGGTTTTCATCAAGATGCTTTTGTAGCTTGCAGCTATTTCAGGAGTGCTAGTATCACAGTTTTTTAAAACAAATCAGAAGCTTTGAGAGCACATTTTGTGTGCATTTTGGGGCCATAAATCTCAGACTCGGGTCTAATATTAACTACATGATCCAGTAATGCAAATGAGCACATGATTAAATTTTGTTATGCTGGATTGGAGCCTAGGTGGCCTGATATTCAGGATTGGTGAATATCTGCTAGGGAATTACAGGCTCTCAGTACTTCCAAAAATCAGACTACATAGTTAGGTGCTGAGATTGCCACTCTTCAACATCAGAGGGGCCAACAGGGAAAGAAAATCCTCCCCTCTTCTCCTCCCATAGACAAATAGCTTCCTTGTGGACTGGGACAGGAGCAAGGGAAGGGTTCTCTAGGCAACTGGCTGGTTTGAAGGATGTAGCTGAAACCCATTAGCTCCCATGCACTGAGAGGAGGAGCTTATAAGTCCTTTCCCATTCCTAGAGCCACATTCTGTGCCTGTCCGGAACAGTTCCCCATCATCCCGTCCCTCTCCTTGGGATTAGAGGTTTCTGAGCGATATAACCCCAATAGTAAAAATAATAAAAAATTAGAATAATTTTTAAAAGTGTATATTGTATTTTTTGGCCTCTTTTGATTTGTGAACTCTTCTTGTCCATGCCCAGTGTGTGGGCAAATGCTCCTATAGTTTCTTTGAGTTATAGGAATCTTAGCCATTGTCTCCACAGAAACTTGTACCAGGTTAACTAAAGGTGTTTTTTTAGATTAATTTAAGGCTTGTCTACACCAAGAAATATACTGGCATAACTGTACCAGTATAATTATTCTGCCACCAGTATATCTCCCCCTGTGGAGACTCTTATTCTGGAATAAGAAGTTAGTTAAATCAGCAAAACACTGTGTGAATACTCTTCAACCAGTTTTCAAAAGGCTTACATCCAGTTAGCTGAATTTGGTAAGAAATTAATTTAAGCAAAATTACTAAAAGCCAGGTTTAAATCATTTCCAGAATATCCCCAGAGGGCTTTTGCCTCTGTGTAACTAAACTTTTAGCTAAACGTGCGCAACATTATATGTTGACAAGGCCATAGGTGTTTGTTGTATAACAATAGGAGATGAAAGAGTAATTTTTTTTCAATCTGAGTGTTCCGCTTCAGAAGTGCCCAGGAAATAGATGGCCAAATTCTTCCTTGGCTTTCTTTTTGCCTGAAAAGCTTCTTAGTGTGGATTGTTTAGTGCTAGGTGTTGAAGATATTGTGCTGTCAAGAAACATAATGTATGAAAAACATGAAACCTGGTCTTTTGGAGAATGGTTGTGTATTTAATAGCCTCCCTTTCCTCTATTGAATACACTGGTCTTGTTCTGCTTTACTCTTTCTTACCTCAGATGTACGTTGGTGTGAGAGAAAATCAGGCTCAAATAATTCAGTCACCTACATAGGCATTGTATTAAACAATTGCTCTGGTATTTAATCAATAAAATTAACCTGTTGTGTAGGGTTTTTACCATTACCTAAGTGAGTTATGTGCCTACGTCTAATTGGAAGACACTAGGACTTAGGTGCCTAACTTGCTTAGGAGCTTTTGAAAATCCTGTGGTAAGCTAAGCATGTTGATAGACTATAACTAGGATCTTCTCAGCAAAAAGAAAGCACATAAGCCATTTCCTTCCCCAGACCTGAACAAGGGCTCTGTGTAGCTTGAAAGCTTGTACCTTCCACCCACAGAAGTTCGTTTAATAAAAGCTATTACCTCATCTACCTTGTCTCTTTTTATAAGACTTCTGACAGGCAGTTAAAAATTTAAGGCCAGATTTTCAAAGGTATTGAGCGTTCCCAAATGCGGCCAAATTTTGAGAAGAGCTTCTAAATAAAGACAACAGATTTTCAGAAGTGCTCAGCAAAAGCAGCTGTTAATAGCCGTTCCTGAGACCTGAGAGCTTTTGAAAATACTGCCACTTAATTTTTAAGCCCTCACTCCTAAATTATGCTGGCATATCTGTGTTGACCCTCTAACTGATATAGCTGTGCCAATAAAAGGCTAAATATAGACATAGCTATACTACCAAAAAAGTCCTTTTGCCATATAGGTTATTCCATTTGGGGAACTAGTTTAAGCTGTATGGGCAAAATAACTTTTACTGGTATAAGCCATGTCTCCACTAGAGAAGATTGATGGTATAGCTCTATTGGTGTAGTTGCAAACCCATTTAAGTGTAGCGAAGGCTATAGATCTTTTGACAATACTGCCCATTATTTAGGTGTCTAAATGTCAGCTCCTGAGTAATTTTGGAAATCTGGCCCTTAGACTTGTGAATAAGCATTTTTCAATTGTTTGCTGATATGTAGGGAGAGAATATCTTTGGAAACTGCTCATTTCTACCTAAATTTCCAAGGATATCATGAAATATAGTACTTCATGGCTACATGTAGTTCAAGGATAAATAGAGGAGTAATTTGCCATTTGTACCAAATTAAATCAGACTTTCAGTTCAATCAAAACAGCTTGCAGCTGGATGTAATAATCTGATATCCTGACACTCTGAGAAAAATTGAAGCCCTCCAAAAGGCTCCTGCTGATCTTCAGCATGAAATAAAGTTCACTAGCAATTTCTCTCAGTCTCTGAATGCTTTCAAATTAAGTATTAAAGAGAGAGAGAGAGAGAGAGAAAACACAAGTTAGCTAGAAGCAGCTCTCAAGTAGTATTTTATTACTACTTAATGAAACCTATAGTACAGTGCAAAGCAATGAACATGCTGCTATTTTTCTTAAAATCAGCTATTTTATTGAATAATACATTAGGTGAATTTGTATATTAGAGACCAAGGAGTGTTGTTTTGACACTGATTGAATGTCGAAAAAATCTAACAAAAGATTCTAGAAAATTTATTCCAATATATTAGGCAAACTATTTGTAGCTTTCTTGGGAATGTGACTGATGGTGTATATTCATAGTCGTGCATATGAAAATGCTGAAGCTTGAGATTTGCTTTCTTGAGCATGATTTTAAACTGGAACGTGCTGCTCTCTGTTCACATCAGTGTTACTTTTATTTTACAAGTCTAACCTTAATTTTAATCTGTGCTTGCCTTCTTTCTATCTATCCTCACAATTGTCAAGATTCATTATTTCTTATCTAAAATGTAGGTCACTAATCCAGGTGTCAGATCTGTACAGGCAGAGGTGTCCACCTACACCAATTAAATTGCAGTATCAGGACCTTAGGAGGTCATACATTAGCCATGATAGTAGAGTCTACCTGAAAAGCTCCTAGCACAACGTGGGGTTTTGCATAATCCACATATAATAATAGTAAAAATGACCAAAGAAGTTGGCAGATAACAGGTATCTTGAATAGGGAAGTAAATGAAGTAATTATAGACACAGATGAGTAATGCTAACACTTAGCTTTTATAAGACCTGATACATAGCTCAGTGATATCAATGGATGTCTTTTTATGGAATTCAATGGACTTTGGATCAACCCCATAGGGCACTTTACACTTCCAAAGTATTTTAAAAGCATGAATTAACTCACGTGGCACTCCTGTGAGGTAGGTAACAAATAGATCTGTCTATAGTTGTTTAAAAACCATGTTACCTGTAATGGATTTAGACAGTAAACTGTCTTGAACAGATTTTTCAACATGACTTGGTTCCTGTCTGGTGAGCTAAATCATGTCAAAATCCTTTTAGTTAGAAGGGTTAGGACACTGTTAAAAGTACTTGAAGTATCATGATCTTAAAGAGATATTGTCAACTTAAATCATACTTCTGCCTGATTTTTTTGAAACCATGGTTCAAAGTAATAAATAAGATTCCCAAAACAGTAAGAGCTTGGGGGTGGGGGACCCTAACTTTTCAGTGTGTTTATGTATTTGACTGTCCAGTCATCCAGTCTAGTCAGTGTTGCTATTTTCCCTGAAGTTACTTTTTCTTCTCTTGTGGATTTCACACAGCAATGTTTTGAAAATAGGATTGTAAAACACAAAAAGTAAGACTCATGGAGGGGTAGGTGGCCATTACCTGAAGCTGTTTAACTTACTTTTAAAAACTAACTAGATTTCAAGTTGGTGTGCTTTTAATACAAACATAGATAGAGTCTCTCATGGCACGTACAGCAAGCAACTGTGTTTGATGTTAATTCCTTACCCTGTTTATGGGAACATGACATTTTTCTTATCATCACTCCCATAGCACATTTCAGAAGACAGAAGGAACAGTTCCGCTCTGTTACATGGGAGTAAACCAGAATAACTCTGCTGACTTTGATGGAATTACTCTGGATTTTTCAGGGTGTAAATGAGAACAAAATTGGAGTTACTGTTGCTAAAGAATAATGCTATAAGGTTGAAAGCCACAACCCATTGACATTTAGATAACCAAAATGTCTCTAATTTATAGATTTAAAGCCAGAATTGACCACTATGCTCATCTAGTCTGACCTCGTGCATAACACAATCCAAAAACCATGTTATTGTTCACTGTGAACTTTTGTATTGTACAGAAACAGTTAAAATAAAAACACCAGAGAGACTGAATAAAAGGTCATTCATGTTCATGGCAAAAGAAGGTCAGAAAGTAGGAAAATATACTTTGTCTAAATTGATTAGAAGGAATATAACTCTATAATGTATCCAAAACCTGAGCTCTGTATAGCAAATAATCTTGACAGGTGCAAAGCAGTTTCAAACAAGAATGTATTATAGAAGCAGCAGGACACAACATTCATGAAAATATACACACAAAACTAAGAAAGGATAAAATTGCTAATCAGCAGTCAGCAATTTCAGCTGGCATAAATTCCAGGGATCTGTTAATGAATTATTAAACTGAAATGTGTCCCTGGAAATAGATGAAAAGGATTGGGTAAATGACATCTCTTGAATGATCTGAAACAAATGTGACAATCAACGAATTTGAAAACATTGTGAGAATATTAGAGAGCTGCTATCAGAATACACATTTCTACATAGATTACACATTTTAAAATAAACTTAAAGAGGTTCCTAGTTAGGCTTCTTGTGCAGCTGTCAGTGTACTTTTTATCTTTATTTAGTACTATGCTTGCGGCCTAAGAGAGAACATTGTGATTACAGATACTGAGTTAAGGAATTAATTAAATATGTATAGGAGCACTTGAAGGTGATTTTAGGTATTAAGCGGATGGGTCTGTCATATAAACTGAGAGTAGAACTGGGAAAAATATTCATAATGAAAGGGTGAGTTTTTTGTTTTTGGTCAAAATTGTGCCTTTTTTGAGTTTGAGAAACATTTGCAAGTTTGGAGTCATTTCACTAAACTGTGAAACTTTTCAAAGAAATTTTGCTTAAATTTGTCTTTTTGTTAGGAAGACTGAAATTTTTGTTGAGCCATTTTTGGCTCCAAGTTCATAGGTGTGCCAAAATGGAGCAAAAGTACAAATCAGCTGTACATTGCTAGGTGGTGGAGTCAAAAACTTTGTCTATGTGCAAAAGTAGGACTGACAACTTTCCTTGTATTGATGGGAAACGTCTCATGTCCATATATCCTTAATCTGAGAGATCAGTTTATTTGATTGTCTTGTCAGTTTAATTAAATTGATAAAAGCTATATTGATGCAATTTTTGTGCATAGGCAAGCATCAAGAAAAAAAATGGGATAAAAGTGAAACTTCCCTAAACTTAGAATGTTCAAGGGGGAAACAGAATGACTCGGAAAACAGATCTAGAAGAAACAATCTTCATATTGTGGACACTAGAGAGAGTTTGGAAGGTACAGAGGCCATGATTTTTGCTTCCAAAAAATGTTTCCAGATCTTATAAAGTTAGATGCACAGCTCCTTGCACCTTATAGAGAGAGCACAAAATCAGCTATAAAAGTGGTGGGGGGGAATGACAAGTTGAGCACTATAATAATAAAACTATTGATATTTAATCACAAATTCATGAATTATGAATGCAGATTGAATTCTGAGAGCACTGTATTTCACCTTTCCCAGTTTCTGTCCTTTTTTAAAAAGCCCACCAAAAAGAGAAACATTTAATGGGCTGAAGTAAATTCTCAAGGACATTGACATTATATATGGTCTTTAGTATCTTGTTATCTTTACTGTGGATTTGGCTGGTTAGACCAGCTTCTTCAAGACTCCATCTGAAGCATGGTAAGCATTCAAGAAACATAGACCTGAAATGGCTAAAAGCAAATGTATGTCTAATTTAATTAAACCCTGCAAAACAGTTTTCTTCACTTACAGTTTATAGATGCTAAGTAGAGGTTTATTAAATTTTTTGAGTTAAAAATAATCTAAAAATGGTCCCCTAGTGAAATCAGCATTCCAATTTCTTCCAAATGTCTCATTTTTCAATGCAATTTCAATGCACTCAGTTCCTCATTTAAAAGAACTGCTGGGCAATAATCATGAAGAACATATTGGTAGTGGCAGAGTGGCTAATGGTTATGGAGGTAGAAATTATCACATCCAAGGGGGAAGTCAAACTCAAATAGCTAAATGGGACTAAAGTGGGGGAGGGGAATGGGACTGGATAATCTCCATTCAAGAATATCATGAAACTGGCCCGTGAAATAGCAAGCATAATAGCAAGTATTTTTTAATGAATCTGTAAATTCAGGGGCCATACCCTATGACTGGAGAATTACTAGTATAGTTCCTATTTTTAAGAAAGGTAAAAAGTGATTCAGGAAACTACAGTGCAGTGAGTTTGACCTCAGTTGTATGCAAGGTCTTGGATCAAATTTTGAAAGAGAAGGTAGTTAAGGATATAGTGGTGAACGGTAATTGGGTTAAAATACAACATGGATTTACAAAAAGGTAGATCTCCTCCTTTGAGAGGATAACTGATATTTTAGACAAAGGAAATGCAGTAGATCTAATCTACCTGGATTTCAGTAAGGCATTTGATACAGTTCCACATGGGAAATGTATTAGTTAAATTGAAGAAGATGGGGATTAATAGGATAATTGAAAGGTGGATAAGGAATTGGCTAAAGGGGCAACAACAATGGCTGATATCAAAAGGTGAACTGACAGGCTGGAGGGAGGTTACTAGTGGAGTTCCTCAGAGACTGAGGTTGGGACCAATCTTATTTAACATTTTTATTACTGACCTTAGCACAAAAAGTGAGTGTTAACAAAATTTGAGGATGACACAAAGTTGGGAGATATAGCCAATATGGAGGAGGACCAGAATATCATACAAGATCTGGATGACCTTGTAAACTGGAGTAATAGCAATGGGATGAAATTTAATCATGCAAAGTATTTAGGGACTAACAAGATGGGGACTTATTAGTTGGAAAAAACAAAGGAGGAGAAAGACCTGGGTGTATGGGTTGATCACAGGATAACTATGAGCTGTCAGTGTGATGTGGCCATGAAAAAAGGTTAATGCAGTTCTAGGATGCACTGGGTGAGGTATTTCCAGTAGGGTCAGGGAAGTGTTAGTACCATTATACAAGGCACTGGTGAGACTACATCTGGAATACTGAGTGCAATTGTGGTCTCCCATGTTTAAGAAAGATTAATTCAACTGGAACAGGTGCAGAGAAGGGTTACTAGGTTGATCTGAGGAATTGAATTCCTACCTTTTGAGAGGAGACACAAAGAGCTTGGTACGTTTAGCCTAACCAAAAGAAGATGATTGCCAGTAGCAAAAATCCACAACTGCTTTAGACAGAACATTAGATAGGCAGGGCTCTGAGCTACCTGAGAAAGAATTCTCTGTAGTATCTGCCTGGCGGGCCTTGCCCAGATGCTCAGGGTCAAACCGATCACCATATTTTGGGTCAGGAAGGAAATTTTTCCCTGGGTCTGAGTTTTTTTCGCCTTCCTATGCAGCATGGAGCACAGGTTGCTTGCAGGTTTTAAATGGTGAATTCTCTGTAACTTGAAGTCTTTAATACATGATTTGAGGACTTAATTAACTCAGCCAGAGGTTAGGGGTCTATTTCAAGAATGGGTAAAGTCTCTGACCTGTAAATGCACAGGAGGTCAGACTAGATGATCATGATGATCCCTTCTGCCCTTAAAGTCTGAGTACTATCAGCATGACAGCAGTGTCAATATTTCTGAATGTTTCAAGAGGGAAAGAAGAAATAACCAGATAATCACCCACTCATACACAACAGGAGTGCTGTGAGAATATTGCCACCTAGGGCACACTCAGTACTGCCTGGTGTTTATATGGCACTCAGTTATCCTGGTGATGAAAAACCTAGGACAGGAGAAGGGGCACAGAAAAGTTATTTTATTAACTCATTGCTAAATTTCTTAGATTGTACAAAACAAGGAAATTAACTCTGGGAATATACTAAAGGGCTATACTCACAGAATACCATGTATACCTCTATATGCATAATGCTTATTGCATTTCAGAAAGAATGTGTCCCTCAGAGGTACATTTTTTTAAATTGATGCATGAAATCTTGGCTGCATAGCTCCCACTGATTTTAATGGGAGTCAAATGGCTAATACCCTATATGCAATGTTTGAGAATGCATTCTTTAGTGTTTAATATCCTATGGTTAGAACTTTTGGGAGTAGATCTTACTGAATTATCCTGTTGCACTGATAAAACTCTCAAGTGGGCAGTTTCCTTCCTGATTCAAGAACAGTGACATATCATGCAAGTTCTCTCTTCTGTTTTTCTTTCTTCATTATTTTGAATTGACCCACGTGGAATCCCTTCAGATGTATAAAATGTGGGTTGTTAGTTCAACATCTTCAGTTAGTGTGGCGTTTCATTCCCCTTATCACTTATTTCTCTTTTAAAAGAATGAAAATAGATGTTCTTACATCCGCTGTACAGGCCATCTTAGATTGTATTGCCTTTTTCAGCTGAAGTTTATTTCTGGAGACTTTTTTCTTTTATGGTACTATAAATGACCCAGAGGGGATTGCAGAGTGAATCGTAGAAGATGAGGGTTGGAAGAGACCTCAGGAGGTCATCTAGTCCAAACCCCTGCTCAAAGCAGGACCAACCCCAACTAAATTATCCCAGCCAGGGCTGTAAAAACCTCTAAGGATGGAGATTCCACCACTTCCCTCAGTAACCCATTCCAATGCTTCACAACCCTCCGGGTGAACTAGTGCTTTTGGGGGAGGGATAGATCAGTGGTTTGAGCATTGCCCTACTAAACCCAGGGTTGTAAGTTCAGCCCTTGAGGGGGCCACTTAGGGATCTGGGGCAAAAATTGGTCCTGCTAGTGAAAGCAGCAGGGGGCTAGACTCAATGACCTTTCAAGGTCCCTTCTGGTTCTAGGAGATTGGTATATTATTATTTCCTAATATCCAATCTAGACCCCCCCCCACACTTCAACTTGAGACCATTACTCCTTGTTTACCATCTGCCACCATTGAGAACAGCTGAGCTCCACCCTCTTTGGAACCCCCCTTCAGATAGTTAAAGGTTGCTATCAAATCCCCCCTCACTCTTCTGCAGACTAAATTAAACCCAGTTCCCTCAGCCTCTCCTCATAATTCATGTGTTCCAGCCCTCTAATCATTTTCATTGCTCTCTGATGGAGTGTCTCCAATTTGTCCACATCTTCTCTGTAATGGGGGCCCAAAACTGGATGCAATACTCCAGATGTGGCCTCACCAGTGCCAAATAGAGGGGAATAATCACTTCCCGCAATCTGATGGCAGTGCTTCTACTAATAAAGCCCAATATGCCAGTAGCCTTCTTGGCAACAAGGGCACACTGCTGACTCATATCCAGCTATGTGTTTACATGCTCGGTTTTCCACACAGTCTTATTCCCCTCCACTCCTTCCTAGGGAGCTTGGGAGCAAATAGGTTTAATTACACTGGAGGTGGAAGGTTAATCACTTTGCTGCCTGTTTAACAGCAGCCAAAACCAACTAGTGAGATAAACAGACCTTGTAGGTGAAGATTGAGTTGGCAAAGAGATTGGTTAAATTAAGCAGAGACTAGAGGAAACAACACAAGCAATGGCATCATCTAGAAATCTTAAAATATAATCTTTGATTTTGTTAGGAAGTTATTACAGAATATAATTTGGATTACAAATATGAAATTCATAATTATGGTTTGGATGATGCAATTGTAGAACTGATAAATGAAATTGTTTTTAATTGTTCACTTTATTAATGTAACTTCTGTTCACCATTCACTACACTTGCCTACATTGTATACTCTGTTCACTGTTGCCAGATTTAATTCAAACCCCATTTAAAACACTGTCACCCCCTTTGTAAAAGCTTCCTTCCAACCTCATTTTTGCAAACCCTGCGACTACTTATTAGTTAGTTTAGATGTGAAGAGGCAGTATGGATGAGGAAATCAACCTCCAGCCCCAGCCGTCTGTGAATAAAGTTCAACACCCACGGCTGAAGACGTTAAGACACACACCCTAAACAAAGTAAAAAGCATCCACCCTAAAACGAAAGGAACAAAGAACACAGAAGAATCAAGCCAGGTTCAAGCGAAGATCACACCTGCATGACAGGTATCAATCCAAACCCAGAGCAGCGGACACATGAAAACCTATAAACTTGAATCCAAACTAACCGCCTGTAAAGCGAAGTGAAGATGAGAGTACTTGGTACCATCTGCTGCCAACTGAGCAGCCACCTGTGATGATTTACAACAGCAAATAAGCGAACTCACATGAACAACGACAGGAAAAATCCTCTATAAAGCGGACCTCTGAAGACGAGACTTGAGTCATGGTCGCTGTCAGCCTCTCAGCAGCATTCGGTGCATCCTGAAGCGGACTGTGGCTCCAGCGGTGGTGTACAGGTCCTGCCAGTATTCTGTCACACGCAACCTAGGCTGGTAAACAAACCAATTACTATCCAGAACTTGGATGAAGGGATAATGAATAGTAGTCAAACAACGTTGTTTGCTGTTATCTTTTATTTTATTATGGTATTTACAATAAATGTGACAAATGTCTTGTCCCCTTTAATAAGATCCTGCTAGTTTTTATTGGTATAACACAATCCCTGTGTTATAATAGGGTGACCAGACAGCAAATGTGAAAAATTGGGACAGGGGGTGGGGGGTAATAGGAGCCTATATAAGACAAAGACCCAAAAATCAGGACTGTCCATATAAAATTGGGACATCTGGTCACCGTATATTATAAAGATGGACAAACACACCAGCTTCCCTGATAGTTCCTTCTAGACTTGTAACTAGAGTTTGTTTGCAATGAGAGAGGATCCTTCAAGCACTGGTGATATGGATTCATGCTGCTCCAGACTGGTGAAAGGCAGAAGGAAGTACCTGGGCTTCTTTTTACGGGTTTTTCATGACTTCATTAGGAATGACAATTTGCTGGGGACACTTAAACTCATTGTGGTCTGGTCTTTTATCAGGGAATTATCACCGGAGAATGGATACCTTAACAATTACCTCACATGATGTCTAATTTTCACTTTTTGGGAAAGTTAATGAAATGGTGGTAGCAGGGCAATTCCAGCAGCAGCTATGGTTGACTCGCTAGTTGATAGTCTCCTCAAGGCAAAGGGCAGTGGATAGACATATATAATAATATTGAATCTGTTAGCAGTGTTTGAGACACTGATAATAAATGTTGACTTGCTTGCAGAGAATAAAAGGGGTGAATAGAGTTGCTTTAGAGTGGCTCTCTTTCTGATATACTTATGCTTCCATAATTCAGATCAGCAGGATCTCCTTCCTTGAAGCTTGCCTTTAGTCAGTCATCTGGTGCCTTCTCTTCCTCCTATACCTTCTTGCACATATTGTTTCTAATGCTTTGATTGCACTTGTCCCACCAGCTTGTAACAGCTTAGCTTTGGTATTGTCTATTCCTGTGCTATGTTTTAACTGCTTCACTGCTTTTTCTATTTCTTATGATAGTGGCTCAATGCTGATATCTGGTCTGCCTTGCAAACTTCCCCATTCATCTGTCACATGTAGAATGCTAAATTTAATAAGATTATTATTAATACTGGACAAAATCATAATGAAAATAACAGTTAACAGATTAAAGACAGTTTTAGAGGAAGTAGTAAGCAAAGAACAGTGTGGCTTCAGAGCAGGCTCTACACTGCACTGATCAGATAGTCATGTTGTGATAGTGGATTTTTTCTGAGGGTGAGTGGAGAATTGTGGATTAAAGGAGTTTGCTGTTTTCATTGATTTCATATAGGTATTTGATTTAGTTTGGAGGGAAGCATTACAAAAATTAGCAAAATCATATGGAATTTCAGTTAATTGCAATTATAAAAAATAGGTACAAAGACTCCTACAGCGTTGTAAGGTTTGGTGGAAAAATTAAGTAGCTGGTTCAAGTAAAAGTTTGTAAGACAAGGAGTCATGGAATCACTGCCCTGTTTGTCATGTTCTTAAACTGAATATTAAGAATATTAGAGACTAGCCATTGACTAGATGGTGAGACATCATACACAGGGCCATGACCAGGCTGGGCTTCATGGAGGGACCAGCCATGGACAGGACTGAATGATGATGCCATATTTCTCCCTATGGCTGTAAAGATGTTCTGAGATGAAAATAAAAAGTTTCTCATTTATGGGTTCCTGTTAGGTTCCATTTGTAAATTCTCTTGTACAATTTATGTTGGGGTTACTAGGGGAGATTTTGAAATATTCTGGGCTGCAGTGTCACCAATATACTTATGATAACTAGCCCTAGACCTCTATAGCAGGGTGCTGGTGCAAAAGCACCTAATTAGCCCCTGCCCAGCCAGCTCCAATCATGGGAAACAGATTGGGGCTGATGAAAAAGGCCTGATGCTGGCCTGAGGATTGACAACACCTGCTAGCCTGATAGGCTAAGAGCTATAAATGCTGGGAGGGAGCCAGGGAGAAGTCAGTCAGGGATGGGACTGGAGGCCTTCTAGCTGAAGACTGACTCTGCCTATAAAAGAGGTTGAATAATCCTGTAAAGCTTGTAAATAGATACCACCTGGTGGTGGGATAACTGTAAGTAAATAAAGACATGAGTGTTACACAACCCTGAAGCCTCTGAGCCTTATTGGGGCAGCAAATGGGCCCCAGGAAGAGGGATGGGACATGGAACCCTGTTGCAACCTCTTATACTATTATTATTTTTCAAGGACCCTGGGTTCTGCTTTCCCAGCTTATGATAGGGGGCAGAGGAAGGGATCTGGATGAAAGCTATGCTCAATTTGGATAAAGCAGAGGTGATGCTAGTGGGCAGTGGAAGTCCTCTAAGCAACTGGCAAGAGTGTGATTGTACCCTAAATGGAGAGCATATGTCTACTGAGGAAAGTGGCTCATAGTCCCTGGGTCTGACTGGATCATCTCTGCTCCTGGATTCCTAGGTAGCAATGGTGGCCAGAAATGCCAGTTTTCCATATTCATCTGGTCAAATGATTGTGTCCTGTCCTCTTAGATGTAAATCTTATCAGGGTTATCCATACCTTTGTCACCTCTAAACTAAACTATTGTAATGTACTGCACATATTCTTTTAGGAAAGATAGACTAATGAGAACATAATAAACCCATGTTCTGTACTGGCTTTCAATTTGCTTCCAGTTGCAACTCAAAGTGCAGAATATTTTCCATAAAGTCCTAACTGGTCCTAAAGAATGCAGGTGTATCAGAGATTATTTTTTCTGCATGACTTGTAACAGTTCTGATTGGTGAAGCAAATTCTAGTAGACAGTTCCCAGGGTGTAACTTGTTGGGATTAGGGTAAGCATCTTGTGAGATCTCAGCTCTGGCATTCTGGTGGTAGTACGTTAGGACCTATCAAGCTGCTATCATTCTCTGGACATAGCTGAAGCTATCTATGAACCTTTCTCAATTATCTTTGAGGACAGGTGAGATTCCCAAAAGACTGGAGAAGGGAAAACCTAGTACCTTTCTTTAAAAAGGGAACAAAGATGACCTGGGAAATCCTAGACCAATTAGTGTAACTTCCGGACCTGGGAAGATACTAGAGCAAATTATTAAACTATCAATTTGTAAGCACCTAGAGGATAATAGAGTTGTAAGGAACAGCCAGCATGGATTTTTCAAGAACAAGTCATGCAAAATCCAACAATTTCCTCCTTTGACAGGATTACTGGCCTAGTGGACTGGGGAGAAGTAGTAGATGTGATATCTTGATTTTCAGTAAGGTTTTTGACATAGTCCCACATGACATCCTCATAAGCAAACTAGGAAAATGTGGTCTAGACATTAGTATAAGGTGGATGCACAACTGATTGAAAGACCATACTCAAAGAGTAGTTATCAATAGTTTGCTGTCAAACTAGAGGGTGTATCTAGTGAGATCGCTGAGGTCAGTCCTGGGTCCAATATGTTGTCAACTGTCATTTCATCATCATCAGCTAATAAATATTTTCATTAATAACATGGAAAATGGAAAGAATAGTGTGCTTATACAATTTGTGGATGATGCCAAGCGAGGAGGGTTTGTGAAAACTTTGGAGGACAGTTTTAGAATTGAAAATTACCTTGACAAATTTAGAATTAGTTTGAAATCAACAGGATGAAATTCAATAAAGACAAGTGCAAAGTATTTCTTTTAGTAAGGGGAAAAAAATCAAATGCACAGTTACAAAAAGACATAACTGGCTAAGTGATAGTACTGCTGAAAAGGATCTGGATGTTATAGTGGATCACAAATTGGATACGAGTCAATGATATGATGCAATTATGAAAAAGGCTAATACCATTCTGGTGTGTATAAGCAGGAGTGTTGTATGTAAAACACAGAGAGTAATCAGAACTGGAAGGGAGCTTGAGAGGTTATCTAGTCCAGTACCCTGCACTCAAGGCAGGACTAATTATCTAGACCATTCCTGACAAGTGTTTGTCCAACCTGCTCTTAAAAATCCCCCATGATGAAGATTCCACAACCTCTTTAGGTAATTTATTCCAGTGCTTAACCATTCTGACAATTAGGAAGTTTTTTTTTCCTAATATCCAACTTAAACTGCCCTTGCTGCAATTTAAGCCCGTTGCTTCTTGTCCTATCCTAAGAGGCTAAGAATCATTTTTCTCTCTCCTCCTTGTAAGAATCTTTTATGTGTTTGAAAACTGTTTGGCACCAGTGACGCTTCAATTCTGGGCACCACACTTTAGGAAAGATGTGGGTAAACTGGAGAGAAATGAAATTGAAAAAAGGTTTAGAAAACCTGACCAATGAGGAAAGGTTAAAAAAGACCTGGGCAGGGTTAGTCTTGAGAAGATTGAGGAGGAGACTTGATAATAGTCTTCAAATATGTTAAGGGTTGTTATAAAGGGTACGTCTACACTGCAAACTTCCCTACATTCCTGTCAATGACTCTTAGAGCCCAGCTGAACTGAGTCGGGGTTATGGGGCTTGTGTTGCAGTGCTAAAAATGGCAGTGTAGACATTCCCACTCAAGGTGGAGCCCAGGCTCTGAAACTTGATGAGGAGGGAGGTCTTAGAGACAGGGCTCCAGCCTTAGTGGGAACTTGAACACTGCAATTTTTAGCCCCATAGCACAAGCTCCATGACCTGAGTCAGTTGACCCAGGCTCTGGGACCTGCTGCCATGGTGTGTGTGGGTGTGGGGGTTTTTTTTGGTTGTTTGTTTTTGTTTTTTGCAATGTAGATGTACCAAAAGAGGACCTTGACCAATAGTTCTCCATGTTCACTGAAAGTAGGCCAAGAATGCGCTTAATCTGCATCAAGAAAGATTAGGTTAGATATTAGAAAAAACTTTGTAACTATAAGGATAGTTAAGCACTAGAGTAGGTTTCCAAAGGAAGGATGGGGGAATCTCTGTCACTGGAGGATTAAGACCAGGTTGGACAAACACCTGTCAGGGATGGGCTAGGTTTACTTGTTTCTGCCTCAGTGCAGGGAGTGGGACTTGAGGATCCTTGAAGCCCTGTGTTTCTATGATTCTATAATCGAGACACTCCTTTGGCCATTCTTTTCCTTACTCCCCTGATGGTCGATGTTGGTATCCCATTGGCAAATGGTTTCTTTGGGTTTGACCTTGTAGACTCTTAAGCACATAACTAATTTACTCTTGATTAGTTCCATTGAAGTCAATGGGACTACTCATGTGCTTAAATGTTTACAGGATCTGTGATCTACTGTGATCTCTTCTGCTCTCAAGAATAAGGCTGCTTAGTGATAAATTACTGTAATTATATTTTACCTTAAGTTCCCATTTCATCTTCATAGCAAACTTCTATTCACTTCCATTTTTCACAGTCACAAATCTGCCTTCCAAGCTTACCCTTGGCCCTCATCATTTTTCATTTATTGGCTTTCAAGTTTCTCCTTGACTAGTCATCTTCTATTTTTTACGTAGGCTGAAGGACTGCAGCCAAAATGCCACTTTTAATCTCATTTTCTGTTTCCAGTTTGCATTTTGCTAATCCCCTTTTCTTATACTGTTTGCAATTAACGTATCCCATTAGTGTCACAGACTATCAATGTTTAATTTGTTCAAAGGATTACTGTTGAAAAATGTGTTACTATTAATACACAGTAAATGAGAGAAGGATCCCATTTATTCCTTTGACATCAGCACCTTTAGTGGAAACAAGGATAAATGGATTACCTGGACTTCTAAATAAAATGGGTAAAATGTATAACTAAAAGTTTTTTAGAATGTTTTTTTCCAAATAGGTGTAGAATCATACACCCATTAAAACTTACTTCCAAAGTTAAAAACAAGAGGAAACCTCTGAACTGACTGCAGGACCACAATGGACTACAAAGATGGCTTTATGCTCCCTTTTAACTCTTTATTTCTGGCTAGGTTCTGGTACAACTTAGAACAGTCTTGTACCAGCTATCTTTTGGTGGTCTGACTGGTACAGAATAGCTAAAGTGCCTTGTACTTCAGGCATGCCCATTCTTGGTACTGATATGTCCACACACCAGGTATTGCAAACTATTAGTTTATGATTGTGGGGAGCTTCACTACAATAGTGGGTGGGTCACTCCTGTCTCCTGTGATGTATGTTATAAATACATATGCTAGTTGGGCTAGATCTCTAATTTGCCCTTAGCACTAAGATGCACTGTGGGAGGAGAGAAACAAAAAATCCAAACCAAACATTTGATCTGAAATCTCTGCGCAGAGTCTGTTCTATTTGTAGCAAATAAGACATACAGAATACTATTAAATGCCAGTGGATGAAACTAAGGTATCAATGTCCTACGGTAGAGTTGGTTAAAAAAAAAAAATGTCACCATTTCTTTTTAGTCAAAAAATGGCCTCTGTTTCATTCTTTGGGGAAAAAAAACTATGGTTTGAAACCTATCATTTAAATCAGCTTCTGTGCCAAATGATTGGAGGATAGCTAATGTGACATCAATTTTTGAAAAGGGCTCCAGAGGAGATACTGGCAATTACAGGCTAGTAAGCTTGACTACGGTACCAACAAACTGGTTGAAAATATAGTAAAGAACAAAATTGCCAGACACATTATCATAAGCATACCAGTTTCTTCCTCAGACTGTGGACTTGGGCTTGGTCCTTCTGGAAGTGATGTAGGTGATGGGGTTGTTTCCGTTGTCGATGAACCACTCTCCGCTGGTGCACCAGCGGAGAATTTCAGGCTCTGCCTGAGCCTCTTCGGTATGGTTGTCTGTTGCTTCTGCCAGTTCAGGCTCGCTGGCCCCCTCTGGCGTTGGGGTTGAAGATGTGGTTGTAACTGCTGGTGCTGGTTGCTGTTCCAGTTCCGGTCCTGGGACTGGAGGTGCTGGTGGCTGAGTGGTTTCAAAGGTCGTTTGGCATGGGATCGGGTCACTTGTCTGGGTGTCTGCGGTTAACAAGGAATCGGGTTCCTGTGGCCGGCTTCAGGGAACAGGAATGGGTCGGGCAGTGCCTGGTTGTGGCTGCGTGTAAATCTCTTACTCGTCTTACTGGGCCCGCTGTGATCATTGGTTGGATTTCACTAGATCGGCAGTCTTTAGCCCCCGTGCAATGGGGATGGAATAATTGTAATGCTTGCAAAAGTCACATTCCTGACAGCTTTGTACGAGCGGCAGTTCGAGTTTGATGGGCATTAAGATCTAGCAGTCAAAGCTTGTTTGGACAATGAAAGGGGTAAATGTCACACTTTGGCTTGGGTTGCTGAGTTTGGGACACGAAGGATTTGGTGGAATAATGCTGAGTGGGAACTCTTACCCCCGGCGTGGCCGGCCGCGCTGGTGTTTCCTGGTCGAAGTCCCGTTTTCTCAACAACGGGTACCTTTTTTCTGCATTCTAATTTCCCTTTCCGCGAAGATCATCCAGGAGATAGGGGGATTTGAAGCATCTGGGCCTGGGGATGGTCTTTGGTGTGAGGTGTTAGTGATCATTTGCACAGGTAGGGGGTCTGTTGGGCGGAGTTGGCTTTTTGTTTTTTTATTTTTTTTATATGTCAAATGTTCATTACACGTACCAGCTATTTCAGGGGCGTATACGGGTAATTGGTTTTGAGGTGAGTTAGCGCTGGAGACAGGTGAGGTGGAAGGATATGGGGGTTGTGGCTGTCCTTGCGGTTGAATACGGTTGGGGTTTTGGGTTGCCTTGTTGTAGGGTTATTGTCGGGTGCGGGGGTTTTCAGTCACTTTTATTTAATGGGTAGCTTCTTTCGTTCTTCTGCCCTCCATCCTTTTGGCTAATCTCCTGCTCGGTGAGTATTTTTGGGCTTCATACTAGGATGTACCGTGTTATTCCTCCAGCCGAAACCATCCGAGAACTGGTCCAGTTCTTTAATGAAGGGATGCAAGAATTCGTCATGGTTGACTCTTGGGTCCATCCTGATATCCAGCTCATAATGCTTTCATGTAGTAGGGTGTAGTTGGGAAAATGGACCATCTGGTTTCCACTTTTGGGTTCTGAACTGCGAACGCCGAGGGCATGATCCGGGGTTAATCATTCTGTTCTTGGCCTTGGTTGAAACAGTTTATAATGTCTTGGATCTTCTTGGACAGTTCGGCTGCCATTTGCCCTAAGGGGGGAGGTACTGAGGTGTGACCTATTCTACTAGAAATACTGGTTTCAGAGATGCTGTCTGCCCAATGCAGGCCTTTCCCCGTTAAGAAAAATTAATACAAGAAAATAAATCAAATTTAAGCAAGTCTCACGAGATAGACTGTGTAGTGGGAGGAAATTTCTGTGTGCGGTTGAACACAATTGTCTGACGGGGGGGTTAGGATTTGCGTGTGTTTGTTTTGATGTTAAGCCCTTGTTCAATTCCACGGGTCTGCTGGTGGGCTCTTATTGTCGGGTTTTTCTATCTCTGTTGGAAGGCTGCATCTTTGGCTGGTCTTGTTCTCTCTTACTTTTTGTTTAAAGAACGAGCGTTTTTTTTTTCAGCTTTTTTTCTCTTTCCGAACGAGAGTCGCAGACAGTCTCGAGGTCCATCTTTTTTGGTATTTTTTTTTTTTTTTTTTTTTCCAGGTCTCCGCTGTGATGGCGTCTTTTTTTCTGTTCTTTGGTGGGCACCTTTTTGCGTAGCGTCCTTGCTTTAGGGATCTTTGGCAGATTCATGGTTTTTCGTTTTCCTTTGTGTTTGGGATGCCTCTGGTGGGTTTTTGTTACTGCTGGTTCTGTTTTCTGGTGGAAGTGCCTAGCAATCGCTTGTTTGTTTTCTTCTGGTCTGTTTTACTAGAAAACAGTTTATTTGCAGGTGTGTATTTTGGGACTATTAATGTCAATTGGGTTCTATTGTTTAGCAAAAGACACCTTAATGTCTCCTTGCTTTAAACAAGCCAAGCTGAGTAGAGAGGAAACAAGAAAAAAAAAATTTCTCTGGGCTCTGTTTAAACAAACCTTAATTTCTGCTAAACCCACCTAGCGGGAAAGAAAAATAATACATTCTATATGTGCATTTCTGGAACTTCCCCTTACTTCAGCCGCAGTACAGAGTCGACTGGTGCCACCGATGAATGAATAAGAAGCATTTTCTCAAGATTGGACATATTCAAAATCTGAGTGCTATGTATGAATTCCAATGTTAATTAAGCGATATATGTATTGGTATCCTACCTATCGCTGCTCGCATCTCAAATTTCAGAGGTTTGGCCCTGGGTCTCCAAAAACCCTGATCACTGAGAGGACCACCAGACCAGAAGCTTCTGAGTCTTCTGGGAAGGATACTCCACTTCCCTCTCAGGCTCTCGCAGCAGCCACGTAGCGGACCGTAACGCGACTGCGGCCAGACCTTCCTCTCCCACCGTCTAGACTTTCTTCTCCGTGGGCTAATTAGCAGTGGCTCTACTTCATTTGGAGGAAAGTAACTGGCTGCCAACTGTCGATTGTGTTATACTTTTTTATACTCGATTGTTAATATCATTACAAATAGCAAGAAAGCCTTGTCCGTCTCTTCCAACAAAGAGACAACCCAACTATCGAGGAATAGAGAATGATTTTAACTTTTCCCCTCCAGGCTAAGTCTCCCTTGGTGCGCGAGCTTATCTGAGAGAAATTCAAACAAGACTTAAAAGAAAATTTATATAAATAAAAGAAGAAAAAGACATCAATATTTATTCTGTAATCAAGATGACAAAAAATAAAGGATATTGCTTAAAAGAAAAAATGAATCAAACAGTATAGATTAAAGTATCCAATTTTGAAAAAACATTCCAGCAGTTACAACACATGTAAATAACCAACTAAAGACCTATAATTGTTTTTAACCTGTACTTAAAGTTGAAAAAGAAGATAGACGATATAAAAGAAAGAAACTTCTCATAGCTTGAGAGAAAAACAAAAGATCAGAGTCCAAAAATTTCCTCTGACCATGTGAAAAAACCAGTTTCCTGATTGGTCCCTGAGTCAGGTGTTTGTTGCCCTATGTTAAACCCTTTAACAGGTAAAGAAGACATTAACCTTAGCTATTATTATGAACACATTAGAAACATAATTTGTTGGGAAAGAGCACATGTGTTTTTTTGTAAAGGAGACATGCCTCAAATCCACTAGATTCTTGAGGGGATCAACAGCGTGGGAGAGATCCAGTGGAGGGTATGTGTGCTTAGATTTTCAGAAGCTTTGGCAGGTCCTCCAAAGACTGTTGTCAGTAGCTTCTATGAAATTAGAAGAGGTTTTTCATGACAGGACTGAGGTTAAAGATAGGGAAGGGTAGATAAATGGTTCGTTATTCAGATGGAAAGGGTAATAGTGGGGGGGTTTTTTTTTGGTCCCCGTCTGGGGTCCTTGGAAAAATGGGGGCTAGACTAGTCTACATATCTAATGATGGAAAAGGGGTAACCAGTGAGGTGGCAAACTTGCAGATGATACAAAATACCAAAGTTAAATCCAGGCAGATTGCAAAGAGCTGACAAAGGGATATCAAAAACGGTGACTGAGCCAATGGCAGTAAATATGTTGATAATGCAATAATGCCATTGGAAAACATAATTCAAACTATTAAATTATATATTAATAAAATGAGGTTAATTAACTGTTACTCAAAAAGGCTTGAGGAAGTCATTGTGGATAGTTTTATTGAAACTCCTCTGTGCAGTGGCAGTCTTAAAGTAAACATGTTGGGAAGGGATTATAAATGACGGAAAGGATAGATAAGAAGAAATTATATTGCACTAGTAAATTTATGATATGCTCTCTTGAATACTGATGGGAATGGGTACCAATCAAAAGATGTATTGGAATTGGAAAAGGTCAGAATGGATAACAAAAGGGGTTGGAGTTTTCTATGAAGGAGAGATTAAGATTGGGAACTTTTCAGCTTGGAAAGAGACGCTAAGAAGGTTTGACAGAGCTAATAAAATATGATTGGTGTGGAGAAGTAAATAGGAAGTTGCTATGACTCCTCATAATAGAAGACTAGGGATAAAATGAATTATAGGCGCAGGTTTAAAACAAACAGAAGAAAGTATTTCTTCACACAACACACAGTCAACCTCTGAAACTCCTTGCCAGAGGATGTTGTAAAGGCCAAGACTATAACAGAGTTCAAAAAAAGAACTAGATAAGTTCATGGAGGATAGGTCCACCAATGCCTATTAGCCAAGATGGGCAGGGATGGTGTATCTAGCCTCTGTTTGCCAAAAGCTGGGAATGGGCAACAGGGGATGGATCATGTGATGATTACCTGTTCTTTTCATTCCCTCTGGGGGACTTGGCATTGGCCACTATCAAAAGACAGGATACTGTGCTAGATGGACCTTTGTTCTGACGCAGTATGGCCATCCTTATGTTCATGAAAAATTGTTAAAATTACCAACATTTTCTATTTTTGTAAAATTTTTCCTTACCAACATTTTTACTATTTTTTTCAATATAATGAACAATTTTTATTCATCAGAATAAGGTTTTCTTACTTTAAACTTGGTTTTCAGTTTAAAAATCCCAAAAGATTTCATAGATCATGATAAAATATTCATTTAAAATTTGGTTTACTATATTATGGGAAAATTTGTGGAAAAAATGGAAAACAGGTTTATTTTGAACTTTACAAAACGAAAACATACAATTTTGACTTTTTGCAAAATTGTCCTGTTTTTGACTAACTCTGCTTTGTTAGTGGTTGTGTTATCTGGGTAGCAGTAAAGTGTCAATATGTTCAAGTGCTTAAAAGCATTTTGTCTTGTTTTTGTAGACCTGTTTTTCACTAGTGTTTAACAGAAGTGCTAATAGTGGTATAAGAGGGGAGAGAAAAGACCCCAAGATAAGTAAATATTGGAATATCTATAATGTTATACTAGGCAAAAGGCATTTAAGATGTAGGGCCTGAGTCTTTTATCTACTGTCAGTTTAAATCAAATATCTACAGTGAAATTTGGGCTACATTGTAGTCAATGGGAGCTTTGCCAATGAATTTAAAGTAGCCAGGATTTCACCCCAGATATTTTATCTAAAATAACTAATGTGTTGTTTAATGCAGTTAGGATTCCCCGCCTCCCCCACCGCCCATGATGTTCTATAGTAGAGTGAATATTTATAAGATACATAAAATGCCTCACCACTGACTCCAATGGGCTTTAGATAAGGCCCTTATTTTGGCTATTGACTCAGTGCATGTAGGAGGTAGAACACCTCCCCCGCCCAAAAAGAACAAATTGCTTACCCTTTCTTAAACCTGGCCTTAAAGGGACCATTCACAATATCAGTTTGTAAAAGAGGGGAAGAACAGAGATTGCTCTCTCAGTCTTCTGGGGGACAAATCACTCCAACGGGAGGCAGAGATGAGATGGAGATATCACTCTGCTTCCCACTGCTGTCCTGGCCCACAGAGCTGACACGATATTGGCGACAATTTGCTTTGGTCTACTTTGAGTGGTCAGTTGCTGATGGATCTTTGCAATTTTATGTGTACACCATGAGATTTAGTTTTGTTGACAAACCCCAACAGAGTTGTACCAAGACCCCGAGGAGGGTCATGAAAAGAATGAAAGGCTTCTTGAGCCTTCTCCACATCTTACATACACGTACAGGTCTGGGCATAAAGTAGTCCTCAGTGAACTGGATGATGATTGTTTACTCATCGTATACTAGTCTATTTACTAGTTGTATTAAACAGAACAATTCAGTCTTTGGTTACTAGTTCTCTTCATTAACATTGTCAATTCTCCTTTCAGATTAATTCCAGGAAGACATCTCCCCATGTGTCTAAAATCATTTTTGGCTTGCTATTCCAGTCAACACCCAAAGGGAGAAAATGTAGTTCTTCCCTTTTAATAACAGTTATCAGTCCTTGGCACTGGTGCCTATCTAACTAGCAAAGCAAACCTCCCAACTTTCAAACTTCCCCTGATTTTTATGTATGTTTAGATTTTTAATATAGCTTCACAACTCATTATGAGGAGAGGGGTGGGGCTCAGAGGGGACAAAAGACAGTCAATCAGGTTTTTATCTGAGTTTAAAATTAGTTTTATTAAACTTTCATTTGATAATTGAGAAGTATATTCTGGCATTCGTTAATCTCTGCGTAGTAAGACAAATGGACATGAGCCAGGAAAGTTTTCCTGGATCTCAGTCTATACGTCACACTACTTTCAGCTATACTGCTATTTTTTTGCAAAGTAGCTCAAGCAGAGCTGGTGCATGTCTGTGTACTTGAGTTGGGAAGCATGTTGACAAGATGTCATCTAAGCTGTGGCATCTATCCATTAACTGATCAAGTATGTCACAGTGGTGACAAGCAGAAGCGGAAGAACAGCCAACTAGTTTGACACTTTGTTGTCTCCTCCCTCACCCCCCCATAAGCCATTTGCTTACATATATATATACAAAAAAATTCCCCTCTCACCCCTATGGGTGGTATGTGTCTTCCTCAACCTCGGGTCCTCTACCAGAGGCCTGGGAGTTTGAGGGTTCTGC
>NC_133773.1:72972056-73046311 GCF_003597395.2 Chelonoidis abingdonii
TGAAGCGTTAGGGGGTCTTTTGCCCAAGGACCCCTACTGGAAAGTTGGGTACCAACCGGGATTTGAACCCCGGTCTCTCGTATCAAAGGGCGGTCTCCCGTATCAAAGGGCGGCGCTCTTAACCACTACGCTATCCAGTCGCTATATATATATTTATGTGTATATACTAAGTTTATTGTGAGTTTTGTCTTCCATGATGGACGGAATATTTAAATATTGGGGCCCAATACTCAGCATATTTATATCAGTGTGGCTTCATGGACTTCACCTGAACTATGCCAGTTAACACAAACTGTTAGAATCTGGCCTCTTGTTAATATTCCACACAATATTCAAATAACTTCCAAGCCCTTCCTCCCACAGTTTGCAGAGTTGGCTTGGGTATTCAAATATAATATCAGGATTCTCTTCAGAACCATGACATCACATGTGTTGCTGGAATGCAGAAAACATTTTAAGAGTATATGGTCAACATCTCTGCAGATGACTTTCATATTGTCAGTCTTTCAGGTATTTGTTATGTTAAATAATGAAGTTAATTAAGCTTATGTTAATCTCTTGTCTAGTGAAGTGACCAGCTAATGAATAATCCTCTGTCACTTTAAAATTAATGGGAAATATTTTAAGTCGAGCTTATTATAGAGTTTATAATTACCATTAATTATCTGATACAAAGATGGTGCTGAATTTATGACTATTGAATCAAGCTGTTAACTGAGTGTTAAGAGGATGTAATTTCATATAGCTCAATTAGTGGTTTGTTTTCATTAGAAAGTAACTGAAACAATTTGGAGGTTATTTTAATGGCCATTTATGGTGCCCGTTGTGCCAGTTGGGCCTACAAATTTACCCTAACTGTGAGTTCATCTGTAGGAAGTGAGTGAAAGTTTATAAAGTGTCACAGTAACCTATAGCAATAAATATTACTTAGGAAAAGATTCAAAAAGAGTCTGCATTAGTCCAAACAAAAAGGTCTACTAATATAACTCAAGGATTGTGTTAAGATCAGGTATAGCTAACGAGCAGTGTGGAACCAGGTATCAATGAACCAATATTGGTGTATTGGAAATTAGGTCTAATTTGTGGACAAAATAATGAGGGGATAGGCTATTCTGCCCATCACTCTTCTGGGGGGGCCCTTAAAAAGAGAAGAGTTTTTTGGGGAAAAATTAGCAGAAGAAGCAGCTGTCTGCCAACAACCGCTGCAGAGAATTTATCATCATGGCTGCCACCCTACTGTCTCCTGGGACTCCAGGCCTTTGTCACTGTGACGGTGTACCCCATAAGGCTTCATGGGAATATGCTTATGAACGTATGTATGATATAACTGGAATATGTTTTATGCTACATATGCCATGTAAAACATCTCTGTGAAGATTATGATCTACTGAATCTATTAATCCTGTTTGTATGCATGTATCATTTTTGTATTCAAAGTTATGAATATTGGCTGGGCATTGGCTTGATTTTTAAGTAGCCTTTGTAAAGCATTGGGTCAGCTTCTTGAGAAAGGAATGTGCAAATTAAGTACCCAGTCAAGAAGCACTTAAGGGACAATGGATCTTGGGAGGCTCCAATCCACATAACAAGTCTACATGAGGATGTTCAAGGGAGCAAGTAAGCAATGGTGGCTGCCTGTAAAAACTGAGTCATGCATGGACATGTGACTTGCCCATGTGACTCCAATACTCCACCTTTGAGCTAGACTTTGCATAGAGGAGAGGAGGGGGGTCTTCACCCGGAGGAAAAAGTCTATTTAAGCCTGTGGGAGACTCCTCCATTTTGTTTTCAGCTGGCTAAAGGGAGAGCCTCTCCACCCCCAAAGATACCTGAAAGAGACTGGAACAAAGGACAATAACTACAGGGGGTGTGAGTGAGTGCTGGACCCAGACTAGCAGGAGACTAGTCTGTAAAAGGAAGCTTACTGGAACTGGTTAAGTTTTATCTGTATTCAGTTTTCTTAGACATAGACTTATGTGTTCTATTTTATTTTACTTGGTAATTCACTTTGTTCTGTCTGTTACTGCCTGGAACCACTTAAATCCTACTTTCTGTATTTAATAAAATCACGTTTTACTTTTTAATTAACCCAGAGTATGTATTAATAGCAGGGGAAGGAGGGAGCAACAGCTGTGCATATCTCTCTATCAATGTTTTTAGAGGGCGAACAATTTGAGGTTTACTCTGTATAAGCCTTATACAGGGTAAAATGGCTTTATTTGGGGTTTAGACCCCATTGGGAGTTGGGCATCTGAATGTTAAAGACAGGAACACTTCTGTAAGTTGCTTTCAGTTAAGTCTGCAGCTTTGGGGCATGTGGTTCAGACTCTGGGTCTGTGTTGGAGCAGACTGGTGTATCTGGCTCAACAAGACAGGGGGCTGGATTCTCAGGCTGGCAGGGAAAGCAGGGGCAAAAGTAATCTTGGCACTTCCCAAGGGGGTTTCTGTGATTCAACCCGTCACAGTCATCCTGATCCTGACATATGTCCTGACCAGATTGCACCAGAGACAGGGACCCAAGTGACATCGCCACTGCTACCATCTTCAGCTGAATCCCAGCTACCTCCTGAAATGTGTCACTTTCTCTCTTCTCCCCTCCATGTGTGCTTTTCCTTCCCCCACTTTATTTCTTTTCTTTCCTTTCTCTCACCCTTTTTTAATTCTGTCTGGAATCTGGCTTTGCTGGCCAAGGCTGTATATTTTGCAACTCTAATGTAGGCCTTTGCTCAGAAAGAGGCAGATAAATGCAATATCTTAAAACAGTGCAGTACTGGTACAAATTTGCCAGGTTTTGGAGTGGCTGATAAGACTTAGTGCTGTGCTTGTGTCTTTTCAGAAGCAAGATTGCAAGTGAAAGTCAACACCACAAACAGAAGCTGCATTTTCTATCTTTTTTGTTCTTTTGTCTTCCCTCAATTTATTTCTTCTTCTGTCTTGTTAGGAAATAAAATTGGACTTTAACAACAACAGCAGTTATGACAGTGTGAAGGGATTATAGAGGCCCTGCTGCTCCACAGTTGAGAGAACCACAATGCATTGCAGCAGGGAGCTTAATAAATGTAGCAACTTCCTGATTAGGGAATTTTCTATTTGCTGCTTTAAGCATGGTTCTTTGGTTTATGTCCTCATACTACAGTTTGTCAGAAGTGAATGAATCCCTTTCTCTAAAGGAGTAAAGTAAAGAAAAGAGACCCCCAGATAGACAGGTGATGAGTGAGTGGGGAAACTGGCAAATCAGGGAGGAGCCCTGTAAAAGCTGCAACAGGTTAGGAGGCACAACCCTGTGTCAGCACAGCAATAGAGCCCATAGTGCAAATGGCTCCATTAGAGAAGTTTGATTTTTGGCAACTCAGACAGCTGGCTTTGTTGGATCCAGAAACTTGAGTGATTCCTGATGACGTCCGGTTTCAAGGTGAAAGCACAAGAATGCCAGGTAATTGCCCTGATATTTGTCATGGGTGATGCTGATGTCCTGTGTGCCCCTGTTCCTCACTGATGAGGAAAAGAGAGAGTATTCCAAAGTGAGAGGCTTTTGATGCCCATTTCAAAGGCAGACAGAATATTATATATCAAAGGGCTGAATTTGATAGGACGTGCCAGGAAACTGTTTAATGTCGGACAGTGACAGGATCTTGTTAACACCTCTGACTTTTTGGGTCCATATATTCCAATTAAATTAATACAACATTTTTGGCATTTGTCGGTAGGCCTAAAGGGTTAACACATACTCAGAAGCTGGCATATTGGCCAACAAGCAATTGTTTTCAAAGTTGATAAAACAAAAGTTTGTTTTTAAAGTCCATTGTTCTTGTCTGGAAAACCATACAAAGCAAACTGTTAATCATCTTCTGTTAAAAAGAATGGGTGAGCAATTATTTTAGAGCAATTGATAGTTTTAAAAAAAATCTATTACTTTTTTCCCTCTTTTTTTACTTTTGTTTATTTTTGGGTTAATAGCTGTAAATAGTAAAAACTTTAAAGGTTTAACTTAAAGGCTTTGAATTGTTGATGGTTAAGTTGATAAAGCAAACTTTTACTAAAATAAAATAATGGGTAATTACTCTTTTGAACAGAATGCCAGCTTATTTTGGCTGCTGCTGTATTGACTATGAATTTAATTTCAAACCTCCGGAACCAAGGGGCTGTTGCAGCACCAAACTTTTGTGATTGTGTTGGTTTTTTTTAAAAAGTTTTTTCCTGTTTTGTTTTTGATAACAGTGATTTTTTTGTTGCTGTTTTGTGCATGTCAGGTTAAATTCAAAGGATCGGCTAAGTTGCCCAATGGCTACGTTATCTTCACAAATGTTGGTGGTGCAACAGGTGGACACATTCTGTTATAGACTAAAAATGCCTGCAAACTTTTACCCACCTTTGGGTGTTGTAAATGGTTCATCAATGCAAAAGCAATTCCAAAAGAACATAATGTTTTTGCTTATTTTTAAAGGAGGCAACACACACAGATAAAAATGATTACTGGGCTAAAGTTTTTCTTCCAGCCAAGCCAGTGACTAGAAACATGCAGCTAAAAGCGATGGCCTAAATATTCTGATGCTGGTACAAGTTTGCCAGGTCTCAAAGTGGCTGATAAGACTGTGTGCTGTGCCCGTGTTTTTCCAGCAGCAATGTTGAATGTGAGAGGCAACACTGAGGTAGAAGCACATTTTCTATCTTTGCTGTTCTTTTCTCTTCCCTTGTGTGTTTATCTAGTTTTTTCTTAGGAAACAGGATCAGACTTTAACAATAGCTCCATCTCAACTAACTTCTCTTTCCTCCCCAAAAGGACAGTTATCATTAATACCATCTAAAAGACTGTCAAACAAGGGATTTTTTTCCTTTCTAAAACAGGAGTCTGCAACCTTTGGCACCCGGCCCATCAGGGTAATCCACTGGCAGGCCGCAAGACACTTTATGTTGACTGTTCACAGGCACAGCCCCCCGCAGCTCTCAGTGGCTACAGTTCACCATTCCCAGCCAATAGGAGCTGCGGGAAGTGGCGGCCAGCACATCCCTGCGGTCTGCAGCTTCCTGCAGCTCCCATTGACCAGGAACAGTGAACTGCGGCCACCGGGAACTGCGGGGGGGCATGCCTGTGGATGGTCAACATAAACAAAATGTCTCATGGCCCACAATCAGAGTACCCTGACGAGCTGTGTGCCGAAGGTTGCCAACCCCTGTTCTAAAATCTCTCTTCCTTTAAAAGGAAAGGGAACAGGGGGTTTACTACAGTAAAAGTCTTATTTAATATTTTGCATTGCAAATGCTTTAACTGTTTTTCCTTCTTTCCTGTATCTTTAAAAAAAAATTACTGGTCTATTTGCCATGGTACTAATCAGGCTGAGGTCTCTGTATACCAAACCCTGAATCTTGTTTAATACCGTTTAAGGCTGGATAGTGACAGGGTCTTGTTAATACCTCTGAGTTTTTAGGCTCATATAGTCCATCTAAATTTATACAACATGTCTCACTTAAGCATAGTCCCTCAGATGTAATTTCACATCATACCTAAAGTACAATACAATTTCCTTAAATCACCATTATTGTTCCTGTTACCAT
Source organism: Chelonoidis abingdonii (assembly GCF_003597395.2). Taxonomy (NCBI): domain Eukaryota; kingdom Metazoa; phylum Chordata; order Testudines; family Testudinidae; genus Chelonoidis; species Chelonoidis abingdonii. Next base: position 72,977,610 of record NC_133773.1, read on the forward strand.
TACTATTGAATTAGCCTTTGACTTGCCATTTTTCCTTCAGCTGTTTTAATAGCATCAGTTCGCTGAGGTTTTTTTATGACCATTCTCATTTTAAGTTTTTGCCTTTCATGCTTGTTGGTCTACCTTCTCTTTGAACTAGGTTTTACAATCTCTGCATTTTATTGTAAATTTAAGCTGTATGTAATCCGTGTCCAAGATGTGCAGAAAACTAAGGGCCCATTCCTACGTTTTTTGTGCAGTCAAACTTCTCATGATGTCATCAGCTTGTTACATGCACATCCTGGTCTCATCTCTTTGCTTGCAGTGTCCAGCTTGTATCCTCAGGCTTGCCTGAATGCTGAAGAGTTAAACATAGTAGGACACAACTCCTCTTCTTGGAAAAACCGCAGAAGGGGCTAAGATGTTGGACATCTCTTGGAGATTCTTTTCACAGAGTTTTCTCCAAACTATTATGTGGGAAATGGCAGATGGTGCCCCACACTCCCCATAGCAACAAGCTACAAGTCGGGCCCAGGGGCCACCCGGGGGGGAGGGCAAGTGGGGCAATTTGCCCCGGGCCCCGTAGGGGCCCCCATGAGAGTTTTTCGGGGGCCCTGGAGCTGGGTCCTTCACTCACTGTGGGGGCCCTGGAAAACTCTCACGGGGCCCGGGCCTCCAGAGCTTCTTTCGCTCTGGGTCTTCGGCGGTGGGAGTCCTTCCGCCGGGGCGGAACGATCCCCTGCTGAAGTGCCAGGTCTTCGGTGGTAATTTGGCCGCAGGGGGCCCCCACCGTGGGTCTTCCGGGCACTTTGGCAGCGGGTCCCGGAGTGGAAGGATTCCCTGCTGCCAAATTTAACGCTGAAGTGGAGGCCCCCCGCCGCCGAAGACCCCAGACCCCCTGAATCCTCTGAGCTGCTCTCATCGGGCCCACAACCCCCAGAGGGTCTACAGGAATCCAGAGCCATCCACGTACTGCAGTGCCAACTCTGAGTCCTCAGTGACAGCCCTCATCCCTTCCCTAGCAGTAAATCTCTAGTGTTGACAGGGCTTCTCTAGTAAGGGGTCATCCCCCTTAAAGAAGAATCTCTACCATAGGACTAGCATTGGCTGTGGCAATCCAAGACGTCCTTGGGCTGTACTGCATTTTTTAGAGTGTCTTTCCATCAGCCCAGTAGAGAGAGAATGTGCATTATACTGGACCACTCTTCCCCATACTACTTTTCCACTGCCGATGTTTGATCCTGAAGAACAGCCTGATGGGCCCAGGGGAAACACAGATAGGGAATGGTGCCTTATGGCTTCTTTCAGGGGGTTTAGATGTTCTTAAAACGTATATAATATGAGCATCTCTCTCTCTCCCCCTCCCCTTCTTTGGATTAAGACCAGAAACTAGAGAACATCTAGCAAGTGGGACTCATATTAAGTTGTGTCAGATATGTAATGGGGAAATTGAAATTAGACTAAAGAGTTAATGGCATTACTAAATTATCTATTTCATGAAGATAATGACTTGTGTTATCTACTACCGTGGGCATAGGAAAAGAAAATGAGGTTTATCATTTTATATGTGCTTTAAGATTAGAAATCCTTGATTCTCTCTCTTATCCAGGTTGCTGGGCATGATTTTGAGTCCCAGCCATGCAGTATCTGGTGGTTGAAATTCTCTTATAAACTTTCCTTTTCTTGTAGAACTTAATTATAATTATGTATTACTACAATAGTATCTAGGGGTCCCAGGGTGCTACTTACTGTACATACACAAAATAAGAGATAGTCCCTGCCCTCAAGAGTTTACTCTAAATAGACAAGCCAAATTTAGAGGAAGGAAGCATTATTATCATCCCCTATTTTATGGGAGGGATACTAAGGCACAGAGAGATTAAGCACTTTGACCAGGATCACACAGAGAATATGTAATAGAACCGGGATTTGAACCCAAATCATCTTAGGCTCATACTAGTACCTTAACCTCAAGACTATCTTTCCTCTCCTGATTCAATAAATCTCAATATCTTCCTCAAATTAGTTCCAGAAAATTGACAAATACAAGGAGTAATTATATTGGTCTTTGAAAGCTACAAAATTAAAAAACAAAGCAATTAAACAATTTCTTCACATCCTTTCTTTATGTGATGAGCCAAATTGGAACTGATGTAAATAGTAATATATATGCCAGATTGTGTAGCATTTTTACCTTATACCCTTTTATATAAGGAGTTAGACTGACCAATATCTGTTTCATAATTGTTATGGAAAAATTGCATACCCACTGAATTTGATAGTTACTGTAGATTACAAAAACATAGTATGCAGTTTTGTGTACACAAAACCCGATTCTGAGTTGTGAGAGGGACGGGTTGTAGGAGGTAAATTACATTTTGCATTTATAGTTTAAAAAAATTCTACAGATATTGATGAGAGCTGTTTTTGGATCTTTAGCGGAAAGGATTATGTTCTGCTGATGACTGTAGATAAAAGGCTTCAGTAGTTTCTGTGCAAAGTATGTTAGAAATGTACTCAGAAAATCTGCCCTGCCTTTCCTTAATATTCTACTATACGTATCTTACCTTTTTAAAAAGGTGATCATAAATAGAAAAAGACCAGTGCCTGAAGTCTTTAAAGACCAATCTGCATTATCTATAAAATGAAAAAGTACACATTTAATTTAAGGCTTGTGTTAACTATTTTGTGTCCTCAAGAAATCAACACATTAAAATGCTTATAGCATGTATTATATAGTGCTAATAGGCTGTGTTAATATATTCATTAAATTCCTGCAAAGTTAAGGACTATTAACACAAGCACATTAAAAAAAGTTCCAAAAACTCCATACCTCATTAGTGGAATATGTCAATAATAACACACAGCAAGATGTACACACAAACACACACATGCACACACCCACCAGAGAAAGATTTCAGTCCCCAGAGAAGTTAAGTCAGATATTCATGCTGAGTGTGATTATAAATGCTTGGATAGCTGAAGAATTAGAAGTTCAAATGTTCTTCAATTGGTAAGGCATGCTGTTGCTTTGCTATATATGTATAGCAAAGCAACAGCATATATATATCACTACACTATCCAGTCGCTCACAGTCGCACAGTGCTGATCATGAAAGACCCCTGCAAGGGAACAGAACCGTCCAACTACCGGCCAATAACCTGTCTCCCCACAACATGGAAAGTCCTATCAGGCATCATAGCCGCCAAGCTATAGGACCATATGGGCCAGTACATGAGCACAGCTCAGAAGGGCATTGGGAACAACACCAGAGGCTCAAAACACCAGTTGCTCATAGATAGAGCAGTCGCCCAAGACTCAAGGTCTAGACAGACCAATCTGAGCACAGCCTGGATTGACTACAGGAAAGCCTATGACTCAATGCCGCACACGTGGATCTGTGAATGTCTGGCGCTATACAAAGTCAACAGGACACTAAGGACCTTCCTCAAGAACTCAATGGGACTATGGAAGACAACACTAGAAGTCAACTCAAGGCAGCTTGCACAAGTGGCCATCAAGTGCGGCATATACCAAGGTGATGCACTGTCCCCGCTGCTGTTCTGCATAGGCTTAAACCCCCTCAGCCAGATAATCACAAGGACTGGATACGGGTACAGGTTCAGGAGTGGAACTACCATCAGCCACCTCCTCTACATGGATGACATCAAGCTGTATGCTAAGAATGAACGAGACATCGACTCGCTAATCCACCTGACGCGGATCTACAGTGAGGATATCGGGATGTCATTCGGACTGGAGAAGTGTGGCCGGATGGTAGTGAAGAGAGGGAAGGTAGTCAAGACTGATGGGGTGGAACTACCAGCGGGCCACATAGCAGACATACAGACCAGCTACAAGTACCTTGGCGTCCCACAGTCACATGGAAACCACGATGAGGAGGCAAGGAAGACAGCAACATCCAAGTATCACCAAAGGATAAGACAGGTCCTGAAGAGCCAGCTCAGTGGGAAGAACAAGATCCACGCCATCAACGGATACGCCCTGCCGGTCATCAGATACCCTGCCGGTATAGTGAGCTGGCCAAAGGAGGACATGGAGGCTGCCGATGTGAAAACCCGGAAGCTCCTCACAATGCACGGAGGTTTCCACCCCAAGTCCAACACCCAGAGACTGTATACCAGCCAGAAAGAAGGCGGGCGGGGCTTGGTGAGCGTCAAAGCCACTGTCCTGGATGAAACCCGGAACATCCAGGAGTACATCAGTAAGATGGCCCCCAAAGATGAGCTGCTGAGAGAATGCCTGAGGCAGCAGCAGACATGGGAGGAAGACCAAGCAGAAGAAGTGCCATGGCAAGACAAGACCCTGCATGGGATGTACCATCGACAGATAGCTGAGGTGGCTGACATTGGGAAATCCTACCAGTGGCGGGAAAGGGCTGGACTAAAAGATAGCACTGAGGCACTGATCATAGCAGCACAGGAACAGGCACTGAGCACCAGATCCATTGAAGCAGGGGTCTACCACACTAGAGAGGACCCAAGGTGCAGACTGTGCAGAGAGGCCTCAGAGACAGTCCAACACATAGTGGCAGGATGTAAGATGCAGGCAGGAACAGCATACACTGAACGGCACAACCAAGTGGCTGGCATTGTGTACAGGAACATCTGCACAGCGTATGGGCTAGACCCTCCCAAGACCAGATGGGAGATTCCGCAGAAGGTTGTGGAGAATAGCAGGGCTAAGATTCTGTGGGACTTCCAGATCCAGACGGACAGGCAGGTACTGGCCAATCAACCAGACATCGTGGTAATAGACAAGGACCAGAAGACAGCGGTGGTGATAGATATAGCAGTGCCAAGTGACAGCAACATCAGGAAGAAGGAATATGAGAAGCTGGAGAAGTACCAGGGCCTGAAAGAGGAACTAGAGAGGATGTGGAAAGTGAAGGCCAAAGTGGTCCCAGTGGTGGTAGGAGCACTCGGGGCTGTGACTCCTAAGCTGGGTGAGTGGCTCCAACAGATCCCAGGAACAACATCAGAGCTCTCTGTCCAGAAGAGTGCAGTGCTAGGAACAGCTAAGATACTGTGCAGAACCCTCAAACTCTCAGGCCTCTGGTAGAGGACCTGAGGTTGAGGAAGACACATACCACCCATAGGGGTGAGAGGGGAATTTTTTTTTTTTTTTTTATATACACACAAACACATATATGAGAGCATTATGGGAATCCCTCTCTGTATAATTTTATTTAATAACCAGATGGCTTAAAAGCCTCCTTTGCCAGGCTGATTATTCTTTCATCCAGCCCATTTTATCAAAATCTTAACCAATCTGACCAGACCAGACTAGGTCAGAGAGAGAGGAACCCAGGTAACCTCGCCACTTACTGCTGAATCCCAAAACCCACCTAGGATGTAGAACTTCGGTTTCTGTCACTGTGTCCTCTCGTGTGCTTTTTTCCTTCTCCACCTTATTTCTTCTCTCTACTATCCCTTTTCTTTTGCTTTCTATTTAATAAGAGACTAGCTTAGCTGGCTAAAACGGTCTGTTTTGCAACACTATTGAAGTCTGTGACCAGAAAGCCAGCTAAAAGCAATGCCCTAAACAGCCCCATGCTGATACAAGTTTGCCAGGTCTCAGAGTGAAGAATAAGTAAGTCCCTGTGCTGTACCTATGTTTGTTCAGCAGGGAGGTTGTAAGCAAGATTGAACACCAAAAACAAAAAGTGCATTTTCTATCTTTGCTGTTCTTGTCTCTCCCTTTTTGTGTGTATTTGTCTTGTTTTGTTTTTTAGGGAACTGAATTAACTTGCAATTAACTTCTTTTCCCCAGAAAGAATACTGTAGTTATTATTACCTTCAGTACCATCTAAGAGACTGTCAGACTGTTTTTTCCCTTCGAAAAACTCTCTGCAGCTAAAGGGAGTAAAGGATATTGTTTAAATAAAAGCCTTACTTAATATTTTAATTTCATTTACATTACTTAATATTATACATGTTATATTTCATATTAATTTTACATGCATTAACTGTTTCCTTTTTCTGTATCTTTAAAAGGTTAGAAGGATTTTTAATAGTATTACCATGGTACTAAGCAGGCAGAGGTCTCTGCACTCAAAACTCAAACCATGTTAATGTTGTGCAACAACAGGGTCATGTTAACACCTTTGACTCTCTGGCCTCATTCATCGCATCAGAATTAATATAACATACCTTAAGCCTTATGGCACTAGATGGGCAGAACCTGTCATTCTGGGGATAGTAAAGTTTGCTCAATATATCCCTTTCCCACTTCTACCTCCTCCTCCCTTGGTAGAGTGTGTGTAATATGCTGCCTCCTAAATTAAGTTTGTGCTTTTAAACAACTAAAGTAGTTTCTATTAAGAATAATGTTACAATGACTCTGATTGATTGAACTGGAGTTGTGAGGCCAGAGGAAGAGCTCTTATAGCGGGCTCAATAGCTGCATCCTTCTCCTCTTCCAGAAAATAAACTCATGATCACCTTCCCAAAATACTCCTGGTTTCCATTAATACAAGTTCTTGTGGTCAAATCAAAGCCTGCATCTCACACATTTCACCAATATAATGCATATTTAATCAAGTATTAGGGTTCACATGTTGGATGTCTGTAAGCTATAAAGAAGTGAGGCAGAAAACAAAAAGGATAGGCAATCCTTCACAAAGACACTTCACTTAAAAGAAAAGATGGGCCAACCTTGCACTTCACTGGCAGCATGAAAAGAAAGAAGTTTCATATCTGTATCTAGCAATAAAAATACTATTTTTCAAATATCAAAGTAAAGCTGGAGGCCAACAGACCTCATGTTCTTTTCCAATTTACCTCCATATACCTTCATGACTCTGACAATAAGAAACACTTTATTCTTCCATCCCTGTGGTTCTCTTGTAATTTATTTACACAGGGAAGATCCGCTCAGATGCAGCATCTGGTTTTCAGTGACTTCCTGCTTTTTAGCCAGCTGGATTGACTGAGCCAGGAGGTCAAGTTTGTTGCCTGAGGTTGCACAATGAGTGAGTAGTTGAGCCTAGATTTAAAGATAGATCTTGACTACTCCCTCTTGGTTCCTAGACACTTGCAATAAATGCTAGTTTAACATGTCAGGTATATTTGGGGAAAATCAATTTGTATTATAAGAAAGCAGCGAATTATAATGATTAATTTGATACTTACACAGAACGTGCACAAAGGCTAGAAAACATCTGCAAGGACTATCAAAGCATCTTGTATAGTCATTTGAAGAAAAGGACATGGAGATTTTTATAGTATAAAATTTAAACATATGTCTAAGCAATATGAAGGGATGTAAATCTGAGAATGAGGAAAGAAGGATGGTGTTATGAGTAAACTATTCATTTTTATAGTTAGCAGATAAAATAAAAATGTGTTTCCAGTCAAGTTCTCATTTGTAAATATTACCTAATATTACCCTGTTGGAATTCTGGGTATGTATGAGATCTAGTATGAGGCCCAAGAATGGGATTTTGCTGATTTTTGTATAATTCCATTATATTTTGGATTATAAGAAGAGTCAGTTGTGTTACATGCTTTTAGGAGAGATTTGCTGTTTAATTATATAGGAAACTGTTACTCATTTGATTAAAGGGCTGGAGGATTAGCCCTAATACTAATCATTCACTAAGATGGAAATATTAACTGTAGATAAAAATGTAATTTATGCTGGGATAACCCAAATATTCCACTAGCTGTCTAACGATTAGCAATCAGTCCATGAGGTCTAGGAGTACCTCTATTCCAAGATATTCCTGTGATCTACCTCCCTGTTGAATCTTTAGAGTATTTACAGAACATCTATGGCCCAACCAGTGTGCCCAAAATTTATTATGCAGGTCTGACCCCTTCTGCAAGGAGTGAAGAGAGTCAGTGGTTCTGCAGCAGCATTCCTGGTATATACACCAAAAAATCTCCCCAAAGTAATCCCTATAAACTAATCAAACTAGTTCTCCTACTGATTGGGAAGGAAGGAAGAGTGTGCATGAGAGAGATTTTTATTATTTAACTACTTGGGAGCTGATCAGCTCTGATTGTGATGGGGGCCATGACAAGGTAAAAACATTGCAGATAGTAAAGGGTTGACAGGCTTACACAGCTGCTTGAGGAAGATTATAAAAGAAAGGGGAAGCTAAATCAAAAGGGAATGGATGTATTTTCTTCTCTCCAGATAAAACCTTTGGGGAAATTATTATTGTTCAGTGATTTTCAGTTGATTTTCTTTTATTTTGTGATTGTTTTGTGAATAGTGAAACAAACCCTGAAGAAAGGGTCTTAAAAGAATGAATATTTGGAAGTTTTATTTCCATTCTCTGACTGGAAACAAAGAGCGGGGTGGGAAATAGCTGGTCTGGAAATCAACAGTGCATTAAATGGATCATGGGCTTTGCTGAGAAGACACACATAACATCCTAGAAATTTGTGAGGAAAGTTAGTACAGTTTGGGGATTAATAACTTTTTCTAATGAGATTATTCCTTGCTGGGTAATTGCCCCCTCAAAGTGTTTCCCAAGAGCCTTTGCAGCCAGGGAGCAGGGAAAGAAAACCAAAGGTGCTCAAAGCTGGTGCACAGACACAGGACCTCCCACTTTGGATGTGAGGGTATCTCTGTGGCTTGCTGATTGGAATCCAGGCCTGCGAAAGTGGTGGGCAAATTTAGGCACCCCTGTCCTAGGCTGAAACAGTGTTGGGGCATCTCTGAGGAGATCTGTGTTGAGATTTTTTCCCCTTCCCTTGGGGTTGCCAGGGTGGTGGAAAGGAGGGATCTCTGGCCCTATACTCTTCTTATATAACATATGAGGGTAGATGAAGGGAAGCTGTAGGGCTCTCTCAGTGTAATTAGTCTGACAACAGCTTTTTGACAGTGACTGTTTTAAAGTACTGAAGGCTGTTCTTGCATGGCTCTCCAAGTCTGAGATATTGTGGAATAAAGCACATGACTTCTGCCATGAGCTGAATTTCCATAAGGGTGGACATAAACCCTTAAATACATTAATCTTCAGCTCTCAATGGGCAAGTTATTGATGGGGGAGCTAGACTGGTGTTTAAAAAGTGAATTTTTAACTATGTTTGGCAGGGAAGCTAAATTTTTTGCCGCGGTGGTGTTTGGAGGAAAAGGTTTCTCTCTGAACACATCTTTAATGTATGAAGTCTTTTGACACTTCAACTGGACTCTTTATTGTCTCTCTACTGAAAGTAACTGTAAATGTATGGGAAGATATTTTCTACACTGCAGGTCTAGTACTGAGGGGAGAAAAGTAATTTATTTGGCAACATTAAAGGATTAGTCAATATTTTAGGGGAGACATATTTTCAGTATTCCACGATCTAACAAAGGAAGTTCTAATCTTCTTCTTGAGTTACCAGGCACTCTTCTACTTATCTGACTGATCAGAGGGAAAAGGTAGGAGATACTTTAATTCCACTTCATACAAGAATAAGGCTGAAATTAGTATAAATATAGCAAAAAAAAAAAAAAAAGGGCAAATAAATGATTGTCCTATGTTAAGGGATAGCAATCAAGGGGAACCCTTCCTAATACTTAAAAACACAAGTTCAGGCCTATTAAAACTGTTTTTAAATGTTTTATAAAAAGCTACTGTAAGACCTAGTATCATTTTTTCCTCAAATTATAATTCAAAGCCTCTTATTCTGCTATCATCAGTCCAATAGCAAAACTCTCGTTGACAGTAAAGGCTACAATAATATCACCACGGATTAAAGAATAAATAAATATGAATAGTAATGAGTCCAGTATGACTAAACTTGGGCCCTTTTAAAAAGACTGTTGTAGAGCAGTTGTGTCCAACCTTGTTACAGAGAAGGGCCATATAAACCTAAGCACAACCTTGTGTGGGCCAAACAGATTTATCAGATAGGGCTTAAGAAATTCTTCAGTGCACCATGTACAGGCTGTGGACCATAGGTTGGCCACCCCATTGTAGAATATTTGATACATGGGATTTTATTTATAGGAAAGGGCATTCTTTCCCCCAAAGTGATCAGGTATATTATTTGCCATTTATAAAGGGAGAGATTTGCTCAAGTGCTGAACATTGGCCTGGCTCTGCTCCCACTGAAATTTGAGAGGTTTACTATGAACTAAAGTGGGAGCAGAGTAGGCTTATGTTGAGTGCTTTAGAAAATACAGCTCATATCATCCAAAGTGTGTTAAGCACTTTACAGACATAAGGAAGCAAAGGTGCCGCTGTGAAGAATTTACAATCCTGTAATGGCCCCTGTCCTGAGGTCAGATCTTTGCACTGATTTCAGAGCATTTAAGATTGATCAATGCTGAAAGCTTGCTTGGCAGATCAGACTCTAAACCAGGGGCAATCAATTATTTTTTTTGTCAAGGTCCAAATTTCTTGGTCAAGGCACAGTTACGGTCCAGACTCCAGAGAAAATAATGATAAGTAAAGAAAGATTTCAAGTTCCATTCAAAAGCATCTGGCGGTACGTATTTGGCCCCTAGTCTGCCTATTGATTACCCCTGCTCTAAACCTTCAATAAAAATAAAACAAACACATACCTCCACCCCTCCCAAGGATTATATTATAATTGAAAACCTCAACTCATATTCCCATAAATTTGACAGACCTCAACTGATTCTGTTCTACAGCCCCAGAAACAACTTCATCTCTGCAGCTTCTGTTTCCCAAGCAAAAATGCCTGGGAAAATAACATCTTTTGTCTGTAGGATGGAAAAGCCTGTACCCTAGAATGTACTAGAAAATTCTATCAGAACCACACTATAGGATTAAATAGAGCAGTATCATTCTATATGATCGCTTTAATAAAAAAAAAATCTGTAAAAAGGATTCATTCTCTATAGCACCCTATTGCCTACATAGCACTGCATTTTATACATCAGAAACAGTCTAGCTGGTCTACTCAAAAACATACTGTATTGTAAATAACATGGAACCTCACTAATGCACATTTTCTAATCTGAATACCTTGTTAGTCATTCACGCACAGCCTCGTCACAAATCTCAGGAAAGATTCAATAGCAGTGTGTGATAGTGAAACAAAGACTTCATTATTTTTACAAAACATATTGTTGTAGATTAGGGTCTACATTATAGATGGTCATAAATAAAGCTACACTGCAAATATCAAAGTAAATTAGCAATGTCCATGGATAGTCCTTGCCTTTTAAACTGTAGCTCAGATTCTCTCCTTGAATGTGGCCCATTTATGCTACTCATGACATACAGGGGCCATGCGCTGACCAGATTTTATGCATTAAGGATTTCCCCAGCAAGTGGGGAATAGCATAAACCTTACAGTCAGCATTGCCATCTGATTGTTGTGTTTAGTTTATTTTTAGAAGAAAAGAACCTACAGAATCTACACTTTTCTGAAGATTCAGAAATGTTAGGTTACATTTTATCCCTGGTATTTGTCACTGCATGAACTTCTGGCTTCTGACAGGCTGAACCACAAAAATCTGGTTCTTATTCCCCCAAATGTATGGGTGTTTGGATCAGAAGCTGTGGTTTAGCCCTGCATAGGGATTGTTCCTTGTTACCCATTTCTAGGAAGTGCTAAGGAAGAAGGTATGGTTATGGCCCCATCGCCACGTCTGCAGTGGCCAGTTTGCTGGCTAGCAGATCACATGCTGACCCCTTTTAAGGGGTAGCCCAGTGAGCAGGCTGTTGGGGAGCTCCAGGATACATTGTACCTCCCACAACTGCCTCTAGGGCAGGGCCTTCTACCAGGGCCTGCAGCATAAGGGCACAATCTAGCCCTCTATAGTGAGTCTTATCTTCACTGAAACTCATGTTGAGATATTAACCCCTGGGTGTAAAAAGTCCTAGACACATCTAATTATAACTGGTATGTATTGGAGTTAGAAAGCTTGTTCTTTGCTGCAGTGATATCTGAGATGTATTTCCATCTGTTTGTTATTAAACTGACAGGAATGGTAAATACACGTGTGTAGTTATAAAATGCATTGTTGTGCATAAAGACATTAGATTATGAGAGTGCACTAGGTTTCGTTTCCCTGCCTGGTTTGTTGGCCCTGCATAGCATTGAGATTACCTGATTTCATCTTACTTGCTTCTAAATTTCATTCCTTCAAAGCCTCAGCATCTTCTGCTGTGGGACATGTGTATTATGTATATAATGTATCAGTAAATCTGCTAGGTCTGACGAAATTGTGCATATTATTTTCCGTCACCTTCAAAGCCTTTTGCTTCTCAACACAGGATACTAAGTAGGCTGCATTTTAGGGAGCAGTTTTTTGCTGGCATTTTTGAAAAATATATAATAAGGATATATTTTGAAGAGCTACTAGTTGTTAGTAAACCAGCAGCTTTAAAGAAACATCATACCTCAAGATTTCTATGCAAAGCTTTTATAAAATAAGTTTTATCAAGAGAAGAAAAACACTTTATGAAATAGCTGCCTCGCCATCATTTATTATTATTAATATTTATAGGCTCCAAACAGGTACTAACTGCTAAAGGGGAACCCCCCCCACAAAGCAGTCCCTGCTGCTGTGAGCTCACCATTAAGATAACTGCTGTTTCCCTGACTTTTATGCATAGGTACAAGTTCTGGTTTGTCTTATAATTCTACTCATGCTTTTCATTCCCTTTTTGTGTGTGTGTGTGCAAAAAATTAGATCATAATTCTGAAATCAAAGCTTTGATAAGCGTTCTATGCCAATTCATGCTGGGAGGGAGAAGAACTGTACTGTTTAATTTTTTTTTTTTTTTAGTTCCTTGAAATCTTTTACTTCATTTAAACCTCCATCAATTCAAAATTTCCTCTCTCCCTTGAGCACATTTCTTCTGTAATTTTTTTGCTCAAAGTACTATTAATACTTTCTGATTATGCAGCAGAAAACTAAAAATGTCTCTTGAGCCACTAAACCTGATTTAATTGGTTTCAGTATATGGCAGGCTAAATTCAGATCTTCATTTATCAAACCCTGAGTTTCTCCTCTCCTTATAAACTGAAAAGTGCACAGGTAAAAATGTGTCACTACAGCAAACTCAACTTTCGAGGCTGTCTCCATATAAAGATTCTGTATTATTCACAAGGTCACAGCAATGTATGAGCTAAGGGAACAAGAGGCTGTTTGCATTCTCCACCCTCTCTGACTTTAGTGCTTCTCTTTGGACATAGAGTACCAGGAATATTAGCACTGCCAGCTTCCTGTGAATTGATCTGAAGTCATATTTTTACTTTGTTCACTGGTTCTCCCTTTCTTCTCACCCCTCCCACACTCTCACACCAGGAAAACAAAAAGGGATAAGAACACAAGAATATAAAATATTCTTTTCTTGTGTATAAAAGACAAGCAGCATATTCACAGGGTCAGACTTCCGATCTTTTTTTTTTTTTTTTCCTAAAGGATTTCAATTCTGAGGCCCCTTAGCTGTGTGAAGCTGAGAAAGAATCAACTCAAAAGACCTTATTTTCTTTTGAAATTTCAAATTATTTCCCACAGAGTGTTTGCTTTAGTAAGCTGTGCTTACTGTTTACTATAGGCTTGTCAAATGCTAGGAAAGTGCATTAAACCAGACACAATAAAATACTGATATGTTCAATTATATTTTTAAATAAGTATGGGGGAGGGGGTCCTGTGCTTTTAAAATTACTTAATTGTTAAGAGAAGTCTGTAAATTGGCTGGTGTGCATGTGTATTGCTACCCTGCTCTTGACTGAATCAGAATTGCACAACAGTTCCTAATTTCCCACAATCTGTGATTCCTTAGGGATAGACTTTGGTCTTCTGAATGCTTCCACATGTTGCAGCAGAAGGCGGAAAGAAAAAGGATCATAGACTCCCTGAAGAACACCAACTGTCAGGGCCAGGTCATGTGTGGCTGGTGTGCCCTAGTCAGTTGCTAAATTGAGATTGGGAGACAAGTGCCAGGGTCAGGAGCAAGCTGGGTCAGAATGCCAGGAAGTCAGGCGCAGCACCAGGCAGATAGCAGGGACAGAATCAAGTTGGGTCAGGATACCAGGAAGTCAGCATTAGTCCCCCAGGTTACAGACAGCAATCGAATAATGAACCGGAGAGTAAGCCAAGGTCAGAAGCCATAGGCTAGGATCTATTGCAAGCAAGGTCTGGAGCACAGAGAGGAAGACAGTCTGTTACCATTTAGACAGCTCCCCATGGCTTCCTGATTTATATATTCAAAAAGAACAGGAGTACTTGTGGCACCTTGGAGTCTAACAAATTTATTTCAGCATAAGCTTTCGTGTGCTACAGCTCACTTCACTGGGAAATCAATGAGCTGAGAGGGGCTGCCACTCAGACCACAGGGCAGCACTTCCTACCAAACCTAGCTTCACAGCACCCTCCCATTGTGGCCCTTCTCCAGACTAAGCCTCTAGTTGCAATGCAGAGGCATCAGTAGCCCAGAAAACCCAAAGTTCCAGGTTCTAAGTCTGAAGCTTCTTATACCAACTAGATCCAAAATGCTCTCAGAAGGGTCTTATGTGCAGATATGTTACTTTCCAATAGATCTGTATATCACCTGGGCTTTGACTATAAGTAAAGTGTGACTGGATTAGAAATTCCTTTTCAAAGTCTACATGTCCCTTGCTTTAATAATCACCTAGTCCCTGCAGAGTTAAACAGTAAGTCATGCTACTGACAAGGGTGAAGCTCTGGGGAGACTTGGAGGGACAGCACTGGTCTTGGTACCAAGGGCAGCTGGGTTGTGGTGCCTGACAACCCTAGAATGGGTAACGGCATTGGAGTCTGTACTGCATGTGCCTTAAAGACCGACATAGAACCAATGTGTGGACACTGCTCAGACTCATTAAGCTTACAAGCACATGGGATCAAGTTTGGGGTGTAACATAGAAGCCTGAGGGAGCTCAGCTAGGGCTGTAAAGGCTAGAAAAGACAAGTTATCAATAGGCTTTGGGAACTGGACAGTGAACTACAGTATCATCATTGCCTGCATTTTCCCCCCATTTCGTAACCTGTATTAGAAAGTATAAAGCATTGCACATGTAGTGGTTGTGTCCAGGAATTAAAATGCCAGATTCTAGAGATCCACTGACCTGCTTACTTAATGCTTCAGTAAAGGATCTACATTTTAAATAGAATGACAAATAGAATTTCTTGTTTATTAGCAGCTAGATTTTATATTGCACATTATTGGAAAAATGTGACCCCCTCCTACGGAACTGTGGTATGGTAAAATATGCACTGTACTTGTAACGGAAACTCTTTTCCACCAACTATGTGCAGAAGAGAAGCACCAGAAAGAGAAAAGGTATTTAGAAGTGTGAAGAGGAGGAAGGCCCTGCTGTGCTGCAGAAGGTGAGGGGTGTATGTTGCTGTTGGTATGAGGCTGAAAAGTCTGTAAAGGTTATTGGAAAGAACACTGCAATAAACTGTACAAGGTGTTTTATCAGAAGAATGTCTCTGGGCTGTTTGTGGGCTAAAAGTAGACAGGAGTGAAACTGCCCTGCCACAGATACAATGCCAAAAGGATGGTGCAAGGCTAGTTTTGCACCTCTTGTTAAGAAGGATAACAGCAATGAGGCTAGGAACCACAGATTGTAGTTTCACGTAAGACAAAGTCGGTTATTAGGGCAATCAAGCAAGTGCAGCACTCCAGAAATAAATCTTGTTAGAGCAATCAGAATTTTTGGATGGAATAACAAAGTTAATAGATGAAGGTATGTAACTTATCTTGTGTAGTTTTTTTCTAAAGCAAGCTGTTGGATAAAAGCATTCTACTGGAAGCCAGTGACTTGTGAAAATGCTGGCATCAGTAATGGACTAGTGACACGGACTGCTAACATTCTATGTACAGAGGGTAGTAATAAATGGGAAATGATCTTCCTGGCAAAAGCTCATGAGCAAGGTCTCCCAGGGCTCAGCTCTGGGAATATTTCTATTTAACATTTATAGTACATAAGTTATTTAGAAATAGACCTGAGATTCATGGTGTTGTAATTTGAAGATTTCAGTCTAGGCATTGTGTATATACAGTGAAGGGTACCACCAGGCCTCAAGGGACTTGGGAAGGGTGGGGGTGGGGGTCGGGGTGAGAAACAGAGAAAAGACTGGTGAATGTGGAATGCTTGTGGGGATTCAAACATAGTCAAAAATCATGTTAGGTTTTTCCTCTAACTTTATCTGCCTTAAATAATGATAGAGATGAGGAAACTATAAAGGAAAAAGACTAATGCAGTATCTGTTTTTGTGATCATTGTATCTGTGATAATGTGAAGGTAGGAAGCCTGTGTGCAGCAGCTGCAAAGGGCTAACAAGGTCTTGGCGCACCTAGGCAAAGGATTAGTACTAAATCAAGAGAGAATGGTAACACATTCTTTTTATGGCCATACGGGAAAATTGGTCCAAATTCATTTTTAGCATAACTAGAGGTTTCATAAGGACTGAACTGAGGATGAATCTGGCCTATTATGTCCAGTATAGGGCATAGAAATCTGAATATAGTTCTCTAGAAGGAGAGGAGTGGGGAGACAGGCAGAAAAACTGAGCTGATCTATGGATTATGATATTTCAAGAACTTCTGTGTAGTTCAACAGATTCATCCTTGATGTCACTCCATTGGCTTAAATGATGTTGCATGAGGATCCTCGAATGACAGAAACATCTGTGATTGACCTGAATGGATGATGGGACAAACTTAGGGGACAGCTGAATGTTGTAGGTGGTCACAGAAGGGAACCTGAGGAGAGGAAAAAAGTGGCGGCTGCTCTAGTAGCGGGGAAGGGGGGAAGAAACCATTGCAGACCGAAGTCTAGATATCCCTCCTTTCACAGCACTTGCAGGTAGCTGCATCAATGATACTAGCAGTGTGCCACTATATGGATGTAGACACCTCCACCACATTTTTAGCATACAAAAGGTGTTCACTATTATTGAACAAGTGCTTTTGTGGGCATGATTATAAGGGATTTTGGCTAGCATTAGGAGGGTGGCTGGCACCATGATTTGAACCAGGCTGAGAGGAGGTACCCTCTGTGTCCTGTGTGCACACAGGTCGTTCAAGACATTCTGCAGTGCTAAGCAAAATTTCAGTGTGCTGCCCCTCCTCATCGGCCTAGGGTGACAGCTTTGGCCTGGCTGGCCTCTGTCATGACCAATATCAATGAGGGGTGTTGTAACCGGGCACACTGGGTCTCAATACCACTCAAATTTGGCATGGTCACTCCTCTGTCATGATGGGGTGCTGAGTCTACTCTGTCACCCTAAACAGCTGCCTAGTTTGCCTATAATTAAAGTGACCATTGTGTGTTGGGCACGTGTGAAGCCAGGGAAAATAACACATGGCATTATACATGTTTTGCACTGTGCTGATAGGCAGTGGGCTGGAATTATGGATGGCTGTGGCAGCCATTTGCCCAGCTGGGAGTGGGAGTGGGTGTATCACAAGCAATAGCTGTGCTGAGGTGGTAAGGATGCAGGAGCAGAGGGTGGGGGGAATCTTACTTAGCAGCTTGTCCACTGGAAACTCCCCTTTTTACGCATCTTGTGAGTTCTGATATTTCCAAGTCCTGGCAGGATTCAGGGAACTTGGCCACTACATCAAAGCACTGGTGGAAAGCATTGCAGATAGTCTTCAAGTTTAGAGTGCATGTCCTTTGGCTATTGATGTAAGCGTGTGCATCTGTGCTTGGCTTCATACGGTGACATATAGAATGTACAGGTCTGAGTACAGATAGGAAGTATCCATGCCTATAAAACTCCTCCATGTTCCTCAGTTGTATGTGTCTATCCAATGGGAAACAAATGTAGTTTGTTGTGTCTCTCATCAGGGCCCTTCAGGAACTGCAGTCCATAGGAGACAATGATCTGGCTTATGACCATTTGAAATGATCCTGTTGCCAAGATACTCTGGGCTGTGGCCACCCTGATGGGCGCGAAGAGTGAATGTCTCCACTGTGTGATTTCTGGGTACAAGCACTAGGTCCTATGGCCATGGCCATTTGATGTAGGGTAATGGCAGCACTTAGGATGCTTAGGTGTGGTGGGAATATTGGTGCCATGGGAGATCTACACACGTATGGGCTTAGGTGGCAGCTGAGCACAGCTTTAAATGGCAGTGGTGTTTAAATGGTGGAATTAGGTGCTTAAGTATCTTTAAAATTCTGGCTTTTCATGTCCAATGGCAATACTGTGTATTGCTGCCAGGTGATAGGGGTCTAGTTTGGGTAAACAGAAGATTTTTCTCCATCTTTATGTATCTGGTAGGGAGAACAGTCTTGAACCATTTGAAATGTTAAACAGAGACTCGAGGGGTGGGAGGGAATCAGTAAAATAAAAAAAAGTTGTCATCACGTTATTACTTACAATTTGTAATTCCTAGGATACTGAAAGAACAATATTTAGATCAATGAATAGACTTCCCCAGCTTCGTATTAGCAAAGCAAGTTTAATTAACTGGCTTTTTATGTCGTCTGGAAATATTATCATATAGACTCTGCCCCGTTGTGCATCTGTTTTGTCAGTGCCAAGGGAATGCCCAGGATTCAGTTTATATCCATTGTGGCATTGCTGAAGTGCTGCTATACAATAACAATCTGTTATTTTAATTAAAACTAATGACAATCCTTACAGATTTCTTTCATCTTAAATTCTTCAGTTTTCAGGCTGCAATGTGCTAGCTGGCTAAATCTAATGTCTGGGCACCTGTTGGTAGTCCTGCAACTTCTGTTTAGTTTGTGTCCACACCTGGACTAAGCAGGAGAGATTGAGAGAGAGTATCTAACTGGTAGAGTGTGGGAATGGAATTCAGGATTCCTCTGCTGCTCACTTCCTGGTTTAGAACTAGACTTTCAAAGAGGCTTCAGCTCAGTTCAAGATGTGAACCTGTAAGTAATATCTTAAAGAAATAAAATACACTCCCCAACCTGCTCCCACCCCCCAAAAAACCCATGTATCAGAATCATCTCCAAGAAAGGGGTTTGGTTTATTGGGTATATAGAATATCAGGATTAGAAGGGACCTCAGGAGGTCATCTAGTCCAACCCCTTGCTCAAAGCCCAGACAGATTTTTGCCTCAGATCCCTAAATGGCCCCCTCACAACCCTGGGTTTAGCAGGCTAATGCTCAAACCACTGAACTATCCCTTCTCCACAACCCTCAACTACCTAAGGCTTGATATTAAGTTTTAAATGCTCTCCTGAGCAAGTAGTGATTTTAAAAAATAAAAGTACTACCCTGGAGTATTCCTAGGAAGCACTGCAATTCAGGGACACATCTGTCAGAATTCTTCCTGTGCTGCCTCCTGGGCCAGAAATTTACTAGTGGCCTACATCAGCAGTAAATTGTCACCCTTCTCTGCACTGGCTCAGATTCTCTGGCAACCAAAGGCCACAAGTCATGGCTTCACCTACTCCTTGCCCTCATTCCCCATACTTATGTTTTGGACTGTACAAACTCTGGCTTGATTAACTGAGAACATCCAATTCTGACCGAGCATTTCTTTGTAATGGATTATTAGTGATTTCGGCAATAAAAATGAATGAAACCATATTTGAAAATCAATCCTCTTCCTTGTGTGCTGACAAAGCAACTTGGGGGAGGGAGGCTCTTTCATTTGCAGCTGCTTACCTGTGAGTCTTTTCATGCTCAATTTGATGTGACAAATGACAAGGTTTCCCCTCCCCCTGCATCTCCCTTTGGTGATGGAAACTAATGTAAATGAGCTCTGTCATACATCAGTGAAATCCACTCTCTAATCAGTTCTCCATGCAGATCATGCAGTCCAAGCTATCAAATTAATCTAGTTTTAGGGATGGAATGAAATTGCTATTGGCTGAGGGAAATTCGAAGCAGCAGTATAATTGGCTTCCTCTTCTCTACGGTATCAAACATAAGCTACTGGTGTTTACTTGCAAGGCCGCTTGTGGCATAGCCCCATCCTACCTATCATCTTTAATTCACTATTTCAATAGTCACTATTTCAATATTGACTCCCATCTCCCACTTTGTTAGCCCTCATTACCTTCTTGTGAAATTTCCAGACCGGCAGCTTTGTGCTTTCTCCTATGCTACCTCTTGTTGGGAGAAGCTCTCCGTAAACATCTGAAAAACTAACTCATTATCCTCCTTCAAAACCTCCTTGCTTAAAAATCTTCTTTGCCATGAAGCCTACAGAAAACTTGACAATGGCTGGGGTGCTGAGCCCACTGCATATTCTACTGAGTATTATTCTCATTTTTTTCCCTTCTATTCCCCTATCTGTAACTGTTCTCTCATGTTTGATATGCAGCTTGTTGGTGCAGAGTCTCTTTATATTCTGTTGTACAGCACCTAGCACAAGGATTAGTGCCTGGGCTCCTAGGTACTATGAACATTTAATAAGTGCCTACATCTGGCTGGCCAACAGCATTCAAACCATCTTTACAAACTGAAACTAAAGGTGTATAGGGTCCCTTACTAGCGAGACTCTCACTCCACTGGATGAGCATATCATGCCATGGCTTTGCTAAATTTATATTATTAAATTAAATAAAATTATATTGGAAAATTTAGTGTGGAAGCCCAGTAAAATAGGTTTCTCTAGCATAAACTAATGCAGCACTGACAACTTCATGGATATTTGGCTTCATAGGCATCCTTAGATGGATAAAACATTATTGAATAAACCTGCTTCTGTTTTATAATTGCTCAAGTGCTGTGTGGCTTACAGGTGTGCTGATCTAAGGTAAAACTAGCAAATTGTGGCACTCTGCAATTTTGAGTGAGGAGAATTTGAGAATTCTGTAAGTGACCAGTGGCAGGGGCTTTATATCAGATGGGAATGATTCAGAGGGATCAGGGTACATCTATTGTTAACCTGCAAAGCAAAGGAAGCACTATCATAGCCCACAGGAGAGTGCTTGAGTGGCAGAAATGTTGGGGGTGTTAGGCAGCTGACATACAGCTACCACAAAAAAGACACCTTCTGAGTGGAGGCAGGGGGTAACAAGATGACTCTGTCCTGGGTGCCCTGAGAACCCTCTGTCTCATAGGGATTGTACATGGCTTCAGTATTCAAATTTCAGGTCTGCTATTCACATAAGGAGCAATCTAAAGTGCACAGACCTGTAAGATGTTTTCATGTATATTTTTATTTCTCAGCAAAAAGGCCACTGGAGATACAGCAAACCAACATCTCCCAGACATTTTTATGCAACATTTTCAAGGGTTAGCTAGTATTTTTATAGCTCCAATAATCTTAGATGCTTCAAAGATGTGTAGGATGGTGTTCAGTTCAGCTCGCCTAATGGTTAGAGTGGCTCCACCATGCTTTATTGGTTGGTTGTTCTAGAGTGGGCTGGGTAAATTCCTCTTGAGTGTTCCCTTCCACTCCCCTTAGAGTTCTATCCCAGCAGAGGTTCAGAGAAGAAGGTACGGGGGGCCAAGGCCATGTAGTCCTGTGGATCCCGACTCAGGGACCTCAAGGACAATTACAGTGGCCAGTCAGCTCTTGCTGGGTTGCCTCCTACTTGGCTCTGGCTCCTCCGTGGGGAGTGTGATCAAAGATTTAGGTGTATACACTTATCTGCCAGTGGGGTAATGTCCCATTCTTTGCAGTCTGTTGTGAGTTTCAGACTCTTAAATGTGCTGGGGTAGGGGTGGGGGAAGGAGATCTAGAATAGTCCTTCTGGAATAGCTTCACTTCCTGATGCAACCTGTAGCTCTTTTCCCTTGGCCTACCAGTGCCATTTTAAACTATCCCTCTACCTGGAGCATGCCCTGCAACTACTGAGGGGAAGGGCCTACTTAGAATCATAGAATATCAGGGTTGGAAGGGACCTCAGGAGGTCATCTAGTTCAACCCCCTGCTCAATGCAGGACCAATTCCCAACTAAATCATCCCAGCCAGGGCTTTGTCAAGCCTGACCTTAAAAACCTCTAAGGAAGGAGAGTCCACCACCTCCCTAGGTAACCCATTCCAGTGCTTCACCACTCTGAGTGAAAAAGACTTTCCTAATATCCAACCTAAAATAAAAAAATATATCATAATAATAGGAGATATACCTATCTCCTAGAACTGGAAAGGACCTTGAAAGGTTGTTGAGTCCAGCCTCCTGCCTTTGCTAGCAGGACCAAGTGCTGATTTTTGCCCCAGATCCCTAAATGGCCCCCTCAAGGATTGAGCTCACAAGCCTGGGCTTAGTAGGCCAATGCTCAAACCACTGAGCTATCCCTCCCCCCATAGTTAGTCCAGTACTGATTTAATGTGGAGTCTATAAACCCCATTACAAAAGGTAATATGCCTGTCTGAAGAGCTTATACAAATGCAGCCTGTGTAGGGAACACAGTGAAAATGAGTGTGACTGAAAAGGGAGACTGAATATAGGAGTTTGTAATCTCTGCCCTGAAGAATTTACCATGCAAGATGAGATGCAATAGATATGATAAAAGGATAAAACTTATAGTCAAAAATAAGTATTAGATGTTCCCTACCATGTTGTAGTTCATTGAACAACTTCTTGTAGGCACAGTGATAGCAGGGAGATTGAGGAGAGACTGGAAGGATGAAAGAGTAATTTGGGAAGAGTATAGCATAGATGAAAGCACAAGAAGGAAAATGGGAAAAGTGGACAAACTGGGGCTGCCATAAAATTTAGTGGAGCAGTGGGTAATGCAATAGGAGGTCACAGCAGGGATATGTAGAGTTAAGAAGGACCTTGAAGGTGGAGACAGATGTTTGAACTTGGTGCATTGGGGAAAAAGGTGAGCAAAGGATGGACTCAAAAGGAGGACCATGTTGAGAGCAATGAACAAGGAAGAGGATTTTAGAAACCACATTTAATATGGCCTGTAGTAGGGCTGTGAAGGAGTTTGCAGTTTAAGATGTGACTGTTACCAAAGGAAGATTTGGCCATGGCCTGGATGTGTGGGGAAAAGAGAGGGGGAAATGGTGAAAGACAACACCCAGATTAGTTCCTTGAGTTACAGAGAGATTAGTGGTGTTATCACTACTGACAGAGTGTAGAGTAAGGAAGGTTTGGAAAGAAAGATATAAGGTCTTCAAATGAGGTTGTTGATAGTGCTAAACTTAGGAGGTGATGCGGAAGAGGCCAAGAATGGGAAAGTAGATTTGCCATAAAGCAATGTGAGTGGATGAGGCAACTGTGGTTCCTCAAAAAGCACTGTGCAGTAGTTGTGCTAAATATTGAGTCACATGGTGAATACCTTACAATCTGTGAACCAATTTCTGCCCTTACTTACAACCACTGCATCCCCATTAATTACAAGTCACGGTTAAATTGGGGCATGTGCGTCCATGCTACTATAGAAACAAAGGGAAATTGTCAACTACAACTCAAGAAAAGCAGGGGGAGGGGAATCAAGGATAAACTCCTATAGAGTTTGATCCTGCTCCCACTGAAGTCTAATGGCAGTTTTGCCATTAACTAGAACAGGAGAAGTACTGGACCAACAGATATTTGGGCTGTTGGCATCCCTATAATTACACCAAGGGAGGAGAGAATTCTGTCAAGTCTTGATATTTTTCCTCTTGACAATCTGATTCTATGACTTTGATTAAGATGATATCAAGTTTTTATGTAAAAAAAGATTATTCAGGCAATATTTAAAGTAATGCCTTTTTTTCACTCTTGACGGTGGTGTTCCCCCGCCCCCCATGATATTTTGCTTGCAACCTTTAAACTTTATTAATACAATATTTATGACTTTGTTCTAATTCTATCAGAACCTGTAAAAATTTTTTTGCTGGACTAATTTGTTAAAATAATAAACATGAGTGACTAGGAAAATTAAATGACTTTCTGCATTGACCTGCCCAATGCTGGACATCCTTCAAAAGCTGTGGCAGAGAACTTTAGCTACCCTTTATTTGGCTGGCTGGTTGGCTCAATTGTACTGTCATTAAATCCATCATGAGAAAACTGAAGAAAAATGCACGAGGCTGAAACATTTGTCTATAGCAGTTTTTCCTTTATTGTGGGTCAATGTCACAGACTCACCTCCTCTTTAAGGAGTCGGCATGAGAAATGGAATAAGTAAAATGGAAATTGCCATAGTCAAACAGATCAATAGTCCATCAGACCTGATAGTGTGACTCTGAAATGGCCAATGCCTGATGTTTTTTTAAAGGCATAAAACGTGAATGATAAACCAGTGTTGAATTCTGCTGACAAACAATTTACAGATCTTATTTGTACCTTATTTGGGCTCTTCACAGGCTATTTGGACCTGAAATGCATTACACTTTGTGTCTGTTTTAATTGAACCAGTTCACTTGTCTAGGCTTTGATCTTATGCTCTACTCCAAGGCATTTCTCAGTCATGTTTTAGTACTAGCTTTTCCAATGCCTTATCCTGTTCAGATTTCTGGTAAAAAGAAACCATTTGGGATGGGTGTCACAGGTGGCTGGAGTCAGGGCTCAGTCAGGGTTTCCTCTTGCTCCAAGGGAGCAATATTCTTCCTTAGTATCTAGCATAGGGTATGTTCTTCCCCTCTCCAAGGCACAGAACAATAAATGTTAGCTTCACCTCCCCAACTCAGTAGCTAAGACTATACTTGTCTGCCCCTATTGTAACCCACATCTGTGCAACAGGTGAGTGAGGAGTGATAGCTCCACAGAGGTTGTGTTCCTCCTCATCCTACTGTGATCTAGGTAGCTGCAGCAAGAGGGTAAATGAAAGTGCCCTGTGCCTGAGGAGATCAGGAGAGCATGCATAATCTTTAGAGCTAGTAGAAAAATGATAGATGTGTTTTTGGAGGTGTGTAGGGGGAACTTCCCCCCTCTTTTTTTTCCTTTTCTTTTGGCTTAGTCTAGCGAGGTTCTACATTCAACTTGATGGCACTTCTGTTTCCTTGTGGTTCAAAGAATCAGTTGATGGCAGCCATTAACCGCCCCCCCCACATTTTAGCTCTGCCTATTGTCCCAGTAAAGTTAAAATGTTGACACACTGAATGACTTATGTCCCAGACAAAGGAATAAGAATGGTGGTGGTGGAGTGATGAGGCACACAGACCCCCTGGCATGGGGTGGGAGAATGAGTGGTCCTGTATGTGGAAGGGGAAATGGGTGGTCATACAGAGCTCATGGGGCCATTGGGGAGGGGGGGATGGGGGAGAGAGAGAGAAATACAGCCCTGGTAATGGCAGGGGATGGTGTGTGCACAGCCCTGGCCTGAAGCGGTTGGGGAGAGTTGAAGGAAGTCACTGAAACAGAGGAGGATGAGAGAATGGCACACAGAGCTTGTGGGGTGGAATGGAACAATGCAAGATATGTGAAATGAGCTTGGCCTACAGAAGCTCTGAAGTGTGTGATGTACTAATATAAAATCTAAGGGAGGGATAAAATAAATTCATTCTTGTAAATTTTTTCTTTCCAGTGGAAAAAGAAGAAAAAAGTAAAATGTGAGAAGACGTGTGTGTCTTGGGGGGAGGGTCATACCAAAAATTTATAGCAAAATGAAAATTTCATGAACAGTTCATTCTGATCAAAACCTGTATGTTTTTCACTTACCCAAATTTGTCTAGCAGCTCTACTGGTGATATTTTGAACATCTGCACAATTGACTGCAAGTGGGGGTCTCATTTTGTAATATACAGGGATGTAGCTTAGTTTGTGGGTGGATCTTGGAAAATTACCAGTACATTTCCCCTCTGCCACCCCTCCCAGTTAAACCTCTGGCAGTTGCTATATTGGACTCAACCTTTGTAAAATCAGAGAAACCACTGTTAAACTGCTTTTAAAATTTGTGTAGTGCATCGAGGGACAAAGAAACCTCATCACCCCAGAGGAATTAAAGCTCTCACCAAGAGTTCCTGATTTGGTCCTTCATGTTACTGTAGTGATATTTCTGAACTCCTGTTGTCTCTGTCAGCCTCCCAGGAAACCCAAGATTTAACTTGAGGCATTTGTGAAATAGGCATCTCTGTTTATATCCACTCCCCTCACCTCCATGGGGGTAGGGGGAATGGCCAAATGTCCAAGTCATGGGTGTGTGTGTGTTTAAATAGAGTCCTAGCATCTGATTCCTGTGTCAAACATGCAGCCTTAGTGCATATAGACTAGTTACTATGGACATGGTGTGCATATAGACTAGTATTTAAGGCTCTGTAATATTACAGTCCCTCTTGCTTTTTCTTGCTAATTTTTCAGATCACACATGAGAATTCAGATGAATATAATCATATGTCTTAATAACTCAGATGTAAGAACATACATGGATTTATTCAGTAATCTTACAGTTCACTAAATATATCCAGATTTCCTAGTGACCTGGGCAACATAATACTTTTCTTCCATAATAAGGCAGTGAATGTTTTTCTTGAAATCTTATTTGAGAAGGTACAGCATGTTCATCCTTGATATGTAAGCAAGTACACATTGCAGAGTGATTAATTACATTCAGCCTTTTCATCCACTTCTAATTTTTCAGGGTACATAATTGGATGCAAATTGGCCAGTGTTAATCATTAGATATTACTAATTAAAAACAGAAGCTGTAGGTAATGGTATGATTATTAGTTAAAATAAATGAAGCAGATCAGGTAATACTTTTCTTCTGGGACTCGTGCCTTGTGCCTGAGCCTCATTAAATTCTAACATGTGAAGGTGCCCTGCTGCTACACACTGCAGGAGAGATATATTTAACAGTAACTTTAAAGTAATGTATGAGGTCAGTGTTTGAGGAGAAGAGGAGGGGGCAAAAATCTATTCCTATGGCTCAAGAACTCTGCAATTTAATAAATTAGGAACTTTAACAAAAACTTTAGTTAGCTAGAAAATAACAAAATGCTAGTCAAAAGAGCAGCTTTATTCTGAAGTGTACCAAGGCACCATTTCCTGAAAACTTTAATGGTATTTTTTTTTTTTTAATTCTGGCCTTGTTTCTTGCTCTCTCTCTTTCTCTCTCTGTGTGTGTATAATCTTGTTTTTTAATTTTTTTTTTCAATTTTTGGGTGCTCAACTTTACACATTTTAATAGAGACTGAGTTTCAGTGAATGGGTGATCAGCACTCTGTGAAAATCAGGCTCCCTTAAGTTACCTAAATATAGACATCCAAAATTACTAGTCACTTCTGAAAAATTGTATTCAGCTGTAGTGCCACCTATACTTAAGGTTGATCAATGAGACCCTGTTTTCAAGTGTTTATAACTTTGCTGTTAGGCTTGAAATTGGGAGTTGGGGGCTTGTGAACTGAAAAAAAAATGAGATCATGCAGTTAGAATGAATCATACTGCATATGCAAAAGGGGGCCAAAATAATATTGCACAGGCAATCTTAATTCTGGCATTTTTTAGCTTTCAAGTGCTTGACATTGCAATCATACAGCTCTTCTGTTTTATTCATTATATATACAGTCAGTCAATGTAGTATGAATCTGTAAATAACTCAGTTGTGTAGCATCTTCTTATTGAATTAAAAAAATACAACTTCTTTAACAGCTCAGGAGATTTATCAAGTAATTGTCCCCCCTCTATTCCTCACCAGAGTTTACCAGGGTTAAAAGTTAATAGGAGAACCAAATCTATAGACTGCAATGAATTCTTCAATGTGGACTACTATGAAAAACATTTTTGTTTGATATTCAGACTTATGAGAGTGTTAAACACCTAAGGACCTCTTGACCAATCAGTTCATTATTCAACATACATTTTGGGGAGATGAAGGTGGATGGTGCGACATTCTGAAATAAATATTTTGGGTTGTAGGACACTAGTAGTACCAAAATCTGAATAAATGTATTGGGTTAGTACCCACAATTGCAGAAAATGTGTAAATAAAGTTTTTATTACCAGTCTGAAAAGATTGTATAAGTTGATCTTGTACTGGCTTACCCCACTGGGTTCACAAAACAAAGTGCATAATTGGACAAGAAAGTTGTCACTGTTCGTTGCTCCATATTTTTACCTTTGCTCTGCAAAATGGCATGAAACGTTCATAAAGAAATCCAAACCCTGAAAAACTTGGTAGTGTGTATGGTTGTTATAATCCAATAAGTCTGTCTGGGTTCACTGACGGCTGAGCAAAACTGCATGGCTATATTACTTTGGGTAAAATTATGCAAAATGTGGTGGCTTTGTGTACTTTTTTTTGGTTCACTTTTACCTGAAACCAGGCAAAATTTCACTTTCAGGTTTTGTCTTCTTTTGTACCTAAGACATAAAAGGAAACACGGATACAAGCCTACATAAACAAAAACTGAAAAAAAGATTAACATGAACTAAGGTATTTTTGTGTGCCATACTGCTGGTTCCTCAGGGCCGGCCCACAACATTTTGGTACCTGAGGCAGGGAGCTCAAATGACTCCCCCATACTCCCTTGCATGGGCCAAAACTTTGAAAGGTCTCAATTCTGCCTTCTTCCTGTTCTATTCCTCTCATGGTATGGCTCTGCTACCTACCCCAATAAAGGAGAACTAGACATAAAATGCCTTGTACAAAAATTTTAAGTAACACTTAACTTTCAAATGCCTGAACAGCAAATGTAACTTTACTTGTCTGCGTAGTGTAAACTGGCATTTTTATCTGTTTGATTAATCAAAGTGGTGCTTTCCATGCCTTCTTGGTTGCAAAGATTTGAACTGCTTCCTGCTGAAGGTCCACCGTCTGGGCCAGCCTCTTCTGTGTCATTGTGGAGCGTAGATGTGTTTTTTATTAACTTCAGCTTGGAGAAGCTGCGTTCTCCACTGGCAACTGTTACAGGAAGTGTTAGAAGTATGCACAGAGCAACAAAAGCATTTAGAAAGAGGGTGGTCATCTTATTTGTGCACATATATTCCAGAACAGCCTTTGGAGTTGATCCTGCTGAAATGTATCTGGAAAGGGCTTTTCAGTTCATCACCTAAATCACTTGCATCAATATCACGCATGTCATCATGTGTCAGCACCAGGGCCAGCTCCAGCCACCAGCGCAGCAAGCAGGTGCTTGGGGCAGTCAACAGAGAGGGGCAGCACATCCAGCTCTTTGGTGGCAATTCGGCGGCGGGTCCCTCAGTCCCTCTCAGAGGGAAGGACCTGCTGCTGAATTGCTACTGAAGAACAAAGTGGTGGTGGTAGAGCTGCCGCCGAATTGCTGCTGATTGCAGCTTTTTTTTTTCTCCCATGTGGGGCAGCAAAAACGCTGGAGCCGGCCCTGGTCAGCACTGTCTCTAGTGCCGTGCGTTGCCAGTGTAGGTCTTCTTCAGGTAGAATGAGGAGTTTTGGAATATCATTCAACATCCCAAATATACTGCTGTGTTCCTTGAGCTGCATGAAACGTTCTTCAACTGACTGTATTGCACAATCTAGCATCTGGTTAAAGAATTCATGAATTGTTGTTTGGGTCTCATATGGAATTATCCCATGCCTCATAATCAAAATGTCATCTTCTTTGGTGACTCTTGTATGGGTGGGAAAATAGCTTCAGTGTGAAGTTCCTCTGCCAACTTCTGCGCACTCTTTAGAACGTTTTGAAATCCCTCATCTGACAGTAAGACTGTAGGTATGACTTTGCTTTGTCCAGTTGTTCCATTGCTCCAGATATAGCAAAGTCAACGCCTTGGAGTCTCTTGCTTACAACATTTATTTCAAAGAGTATGTCATGCCACAACACTAAGCCACATAGAAATTTGAAGTTATGTATGTTTCTGGTGATTCCATTTCCCTCTGTCACTGTTCTCCCACAAACAGTTCTTGTCATAGTATTATCCTCCGTAATAGCAACTACAGCATCATCTATCTTCCCAATTTGGTGTGTGTTAGGCTTTATCACCTCCACTCCACTTTCCCATCATGTGGCACTCTGATATATAATTGCAGGAAGCTGATTCTAGTTTATTTGCACTTTTGTCACATCACTTTGTCTCATCACAGTAATGTTGTTGAGTCAGCATTGCAAATTTTAATGCAAAAGAGTCCTTTTGAATGTAGTTACAAAAACATAGCTGTATATTCACTAACCTATCTAAAGTAAATGTTTTGCCTTAGACTTGTGACTGACTTTAAACAGCTTTTACAGAAGCTATGTTCTGCTGAGATTGTAGATTTAGAAAGCAGAGAAGTTTATTCTATTTTTATCTTTTCCCTTGTTCTCTCTTCTGTTAGGGATCCATTTTTCTGGCCCTATAGCTAATGTTGCAATATCCAGCCTATTACAAAGTCTGGTTTTGTTCTGCTTAGACCTCTGTCAAATGTCTTTTTAGCCTGAAAATTCTTGTGCTTAGACTAGGGAGACCAGACAGCAAGTGTGAAAAATCAGGACAGGGGGTGGGGGGTAATAGGTGCCTATGCAGGAAAAAGCTCCAAAAATCGGAACTGTCTCTATGAAATTGGGACATCTGGTCACCCGAGTTTAGTCTTTTTTTGCCAGTGGAAGTAATTTTTAGAATGTGTTTTTTAAATGATTGGTATGAATGTCGCCCTCTTGAAAAGGTGATATTTCTGGAGATTGAATAAGAGTTATTCATTTACAGCACTGTAGAACACTACAGTAACAGTGTCACCAACACCACAGTGCCCCATCATTGTGCCTCAGATTGACATCAAGGGACAACCTCTAGTCTCTAGTTCCATTTAATCTTTGTCCTCTTTATGGCTGACAGGGATGCCAGTTATTGCCATTGTTTGTATTCCATGCACATTTGTTCACTGGGAACTGAAGTTAGACACCAAACATTGGTGACAAAAAACCTCAACTGGTAACCCCTTCTTTTTGCTATCACCTTGAGCCGAATTTCCGTTGCTGATTGTGACGAGGGTTGCCGGGGCTCAACCCTCCCTGTGGAGGAGGGGAGCCACACCGGCCTCATTCTGTCCTCCGAGGGTCCGGTCCCTCGGACCCGCGGCCCACCATCCGGGAACGTTCGGCCCCTATGGAGAGGACTGAGCACAGGCAAAGTCAACGGGGCCCAGCCTTTGATGCAGGCGAGCACCAAGAAACACAGTTACAGTTTCTATGGGCTCTGGCCCTTTAAGCAGGGCAGAGCAGTGACAAAGTTAGAGGGGGCCCAGCCCTTGGGTCGGGCAGGCACCAAACCCAGTACAAATAGCTCTAGCCCTTGTGGAGCAGGGCAGAGCAGCGGTTACCACAATGGTCTCCTTAGGTCAGGGTGAAGGGGATTCTGCCACCCGGTTACGGGTGGCAGGGGGAACGCAGGCCCACCCACTCCTCTGCGTTCCAGCCCGGGGCCCTATTAGCAGCTGTCGACGCTAGTGGCAGTCAGTGGGGATCCGGACCAAAACACACTGACAGAGTGGTCAGGGGGATCCTGACCAAAACACACGGACAGAGCGATCAGCTCGGGGCCCTCTGCAGCCTGACTGTAGTCAGCTGCCCCGGGCTACTTCCAATTTCCCCCTCGTTTCCTACCTGGTCCGCAGGGTCGCCCAGCACCATGGGTTCCTCCCACTCAGGGCTGGGCGGTAGGTCCGGAAATACCTCCGGGAGGGCGGCCCAGGTCTGGTCCGACGGGGTAGCTCTGGCAGCTCCTCGTCGTAGCGGCGGTGGGGTAGCTCTGGCAGCTCCTCGTCGTAGCGGCTACAGGGTGGCTCTGGCAGCTCCTGGTACCAGCCTCGGGTCTCAGCAGCCTCCCAGTGACGAGAGCCAGCAGGCATGTCTGCTCCTGGCAGCGGCTGGGGCCTGACTGAAGGCTGAGGCCTGGCTTTTATCCTTCCGGGTCGCCGCTTGACCCTCTGAGGGGTGGGACTTCTGCCCAGTGGTTCCCCCCTGGGGAATGATTGACGGGGCTCAACCCTCCCTGTGGAGGAGGGGAGCCACCCCACCTCGCTACACCCCCCCCTCCTCAAGCCCGGCTCCCGCCTGTCGGGGCCGGGCTGTTCCATCTCCTCGAGGCAGGAGAAGAAGTCCTCATTGGCATGGTCCTTGCCAGCCCTATGCCGGATGGTGAACGCATAGGGCTGCAAGGCCAGATACCAGCGCGTAATGTGGGCGTTGTTATCTTTCATCCGCATAAGCCACTGGAGTGGGGCATGGTCCGTGACCAGAATAAACGGGCCACCCATCAGGAAGAACCGAAGAGCCTCGCAGGCCCATTTGACGGCGAGGGCCTCCTTCTCCACAGTGGCGTAATTCCGCTCCTGGGGGAATAGTTTTCGGCTCATGTATAGGACGGGATGATCTCCTCCGTCTCCTTCCTGTGATAAGACAGCCTCCAAGCCCACATTAGACACATCTGTCTGAAGGATGAAGGGTTTATCGAAATCGGGACTGTAAAGAACAGGCTCCTGACACAGGCAGTTGCGGAGCGTGTTAAAGGCTGTTTCACACTCCGGGGTCCAGTGCACGGCTCGAGGGCTGTTCTTTGTCAACAGCCCGGTCAAGGGTGCGGCAATCGAGGCGAACTGGGGAATAAACCTCCGGTAGTACCCTACGAGCCCCAGGAAGCGCCGCACTTGCCGCTTGGTTGTCGGGGTGGGGCACTCCACCAGGGCCTGAACCTTCCCCACGAGAGGTTTTATTCGTCCCCGCCCGACGGTATACCCGAGGTAATTAGTTTCCTCCCAGGCTATCCGTCACTTTTTGGGGTTCGCGGTTAACCCTGCTTCCCGAAGGGTGCAGAGGACTGCTGCGACCTGATTCAGATGGCTGTCCCAGCAGCGGCTGTGGATCATGACATCGTCCAGGTAGGCGGCCGTGTATTGTTGGTGCGGTCGCAAGAAGCGATCCATCAGCCGCTGAAAGGTCGCGGGGGCGCCATGGAGGCCGAAGGGCATTCGGGTAAATTGGTATAGCCCGGATGGGGTAGCAAAGACGGTCTTTTCCTTGGACGCCTCCTCGAGGGGGATCTGCCAGTACCCCTTACTAAGGTCCAGCGTCGTGATGTAGC
The DNA here is from genome assembly GCF_003597395.2 of Chelonoidis abingdonii. Lineage (NCBI taxonomy): Eukaryota > Metazoa > Chordata > Testudines > Testudinidae > Chelonoidis > Chelonoidis abingdonii. The sequence goes on from NC_133773.1 coordinate 73,010,342, forward strand.
GGGCCTTACCCAGGCGGCTGAGTAATTCGTCGATCCGGGGCATTGGGTAGGCGTCAAAATGAGAGATGGCGTTAACCTTCCGGAAGTCAATACAGAAGCGCCGGGAGCCGTCTGGATTAGGTACTAGAACCACAGGGCTGCGCCATTCGCTCCGGGATGGGTCAATGACCCCTAAGGCTAACATTGCCTGGACCTCCTCCTCAACCTCCTGGCGCATTCGGTATGGGATGGGCCGGGTCGTTTCCCTGACGACCTTCCCGGGCTCGGTGTAGACCTGGTGAAAGGCGACGGCCATGCAGCCTGGTAACGCCGTGAAGGTCCGGCGAAAGGCCCGCAAGAGACACTTGGCCTGCTCTCATTGCTCCTCCGTCAGGGAGCTCCCTGGGGCGGCCTCTGCCACATCCTCTGTCAGGGCCGCTTCCGGCCCTAGGTCTGACTCTGGCGGGCAGGGGTCAATCAATAAGCCCTCTCGGTCCTGCTGCGGCTTCAGCAGGTTAACGTGGTATAGCTGCCGCTCCTTGCGGCGACCCGGCTGGTGAATCTTGTAATTGACGGGCCCCACCCTCCGAAGCACCTCGTAGGGGCCTTGCCAACGTGCCAATAACTTAGATTCGCAGGAGGGAAGGAGGAGGAGAACCCGGTCTTCGGGGGCAAATGCTCGCAGTTGCGTGCCCTGGTTGTAGTTCCGCTCCTGCCTCCCCTGGGCCACCTTGAGGTTTTCCTTCGCCAGGGTTCCTGCCTGCATTAGGTGTTCCCGGAACCGGAGGACGTACTGAAGAAGCCCCTGGGTTGGGGAGGCCGATTGTTCCCACGTCTCCTTTATTAAGTCCAGGAGGCCCCGTGGCCTCCGCCCATATAGGAGTTCAAATAGGGAGAACTTGGTGGAAGCCTGCGGGACCTCCCGGATAGTGAGGAGTAGCGGCGGGAGGAGTTGGTCCCAGTGACGCAGGTCTTCGGGCGGGAACAGTCTCAGCATACCCTTGAGGGTATGATTGAAGCGCTCCACCAGCCCGTCCGTCTGGGGGTGATAGACGGAGGTACGGAGCTGCTTGATCCCCAGGAGTCGGCAGACCTGGTTCAGTAGCCGGGAGGTGAAGTTCGTGCCCTGGTCCGTCAGAATCTCCTTGGGCAGCCCCACACGGGAAAACACCTTCACTAACTCGCCCGCGATGGTCCGGGCCGTGATGCTCCGTAGTGAGATGGCCTCCGGGAATCGGGTGGCATAGTCGATCAGGACCAGGACATACTGAAATCCCGCTGTGCTTCGTGGAAGTGGGCCCACCAGGTCCATGGCGACACGCTCGAATGGTGTATCAATCAGGGACATCGGGACCAAGGGTGCCTTGGGTGTCCAGGGTGGGGCGGCCCATTGACACCCCGGGCAGGAGCTACAATACCACTGCACATCCTCGTCTATCCCTGGCCTATAGAACCGGGCCCGAATCCGTGCCAGGGTCTTCTCCTGCCCCAAGTGCCCCGCCGCCAGTATGTCGTGGGCCAAGCTCATTACAGCTCGATGATGGCATTGGGGCACCAGAAGCTGGGTTCGAGGCTCTTGCGTGTGGGGGTCCTGCTCGACCCGGTAAAGTCTGTCCTGCCGGAGCTCGAAGTGGGGCCACTGTGTAGCCTGGCCCGAGTCGATGACCGACCCGTCAATGGCCGCAAGTTGCTCATAGGCCCGTCGGAGCGAGGGGTTGGTCCGCTGGTCCCGACAAAAGTCCGTGTCAAAGCGGGGCGCGGGGGGGTCTCCTTTGGTCGGAGCCTCAGCTTCTGAGGTTTCCGCTCCGGTTTCCCTGGGGCCCTCCTCGGTCTTCTCCGGGGGTTCCGGGGGCTTGGCCGCCAGGGCCGGTATGGATCGAAGGAGTCCCTCAAAGGCGGGCCAGTCGTGCCCCAAAATGACCAGGTAGGCCAGATGGGGGGCCACCCTGACAATCAGCGACCGGGTCAGGCCATTGACGGTTAGTCGGGCCCGAGCACTCGGGTATGGGCGAACGTCTCCGTGGATGCACTGGAGGTGAATGGGTTCCAGAGCGGGGTCGATCGGCGGGCCCAGGGCCTGACAGACCAACGTTTGCCCACAGCCGGAGTCCACCAGGACCATCGTGGCTTGGTCCCCCACGACCACCGGGATCGTGAGCTTAGGGGGCTGGGGTCATCGAGCCCGACCTTCCCCTGCGTATACCTACCCATAGTCACATTCCATCGCGGGGCAGTCCCTCTGTAAGTGGCCGGCCCTCCCACACCCAAAACAGGGTCCTATTTCCGAGCGCCCACGCTGGGGCCCGGTGGCCGGAGGGCTTCGGGGCCCGCGGCGAGGCTCTGATGGGCCCGCATGGGAGGCACTGGAGCCCGAGGGCGGGTCCGGCTCCGAACGGTGGGTCCGAGGGGCCGGTTTGGGGGCCCGTCCGTGACCCGGGCCCCGCGGTCCAGACAGGGCGAACCCTCTCCTTCCTGCGCAGGTTTGGTCGGGTCCCAGAGCTGGGGCCCGAAAGGCGGGACTCACCGAGGCCTCAGCAGCGAGAAAGTCCTCCATCAGGGAGACCGCGGCCCCCAGGGTGGCGGGCCGGTGGCGGAGGACCCAGGCCTGTCCTCGGGCAGGCAAGATGTGCATGAACTGCTCGAGAATCACTTGCTCCGTTACTTCCTCCGCCGTACGGGTTTCAGGCTGCAGCCAGCGGCGACAGGCTTCTTTCAGGCCTGGGGCGACCAATCGAGGGCGAGCGCCGGTTGGGTATGCCTGGCTCCGGAACCGTTGTCTGAACGTTTCAGGACTGACGTCCAACGCGTCGAGGATTGCCGCCTTCACCTGGTCGTAGTTGCAGGCATCCTCCGCCGACAGCCCGCGGTAGGCCAGCTGAGCTGGCCCGGTCAGGTAGGGGGCCAAGAGAGTGGCCCATTGAGCCCGGGCCCACCCTGCGACTAGAGCCACCCGCTCAAATGTGACCAAGAAGGCCTCCGGGTCGTCCCCCGTGCCCATCTTGGTCAGGCGCAGGGGTGCCGGCAACCGGGGACCTCCGGTGTCCTCTCCCGTGGTCCCATCGGCGGGTCGGGTGGCAGTCCCGAAAAGTGTCTGTAATTGGACCCCCAGTTGCTGGATAAACTGCTGTTGCTGCTCCAGCTGGGCGTCCTGCTGCTGTCGCTGCTGCTGGAGGAGGGTGGCATCTCGTTGTTGCTGTTGCTCACGAAGGGCAGTCTGCTGCTGTTGCTGCTGCAGCAGTTGCACCACTTGCTGCCTCTCCTGGCTTTTGGCCAGCAGTTGGAACAGCCGTTACAGATCCATGTCTTGGTTCGGGGAACGCTGACTATCTTAGCGCCCCCTACCAGCCCCTTTCTCGCAGGGGCTAGGGGTTCGACTCCCCACTTCTGGTACCAGTTGTGACGAGGGTTGCCGGGGCTCAACCCTCCCTGTGGAGGAGGGGAGCCACACCGGCCTCGTTCTGTCCTCCGAGGGTCCGGTCCCTCGGACCCGCGGCCCACCATCCGGGAACGTTCGGCCCCTATGGAGAGGACTGAGCACAGGCAAAGTCAACGGGGCCCAGCCTTTGATGCAGGCGACAACAAGAAACAACCAGTACAGTTTCTATGGGCTCTGGCCCTTTGGCAGGGCAGAGCAGTGACAAAGTCAGAGGGGGCGCCAGCCCTTTGGTCGGGCAGCACCAAAACCCAGACAATAGGCTCTAGCCTCTTGTGACAGGCAGCGCAGCGTTTACCACAATGGTCTCCGTAGTCAGGGTGAAGGGATTCTGCAAACCCTTACGGGTGGCAGGGGAACAAACAGGTCCCACCCCACTCCTCGCGTTCCAGCCCGGCCCTATTGTGGCGTCGCCGCTAGGGCAGTCAGTGGGGATCCGGACCGAAACACACTGACAGAGTGGTCAGGGGGATCCTGACCGAAACACATTGCCATAGGCTCGGGGCCTTCTTCAGCCTGACTGTAGTCAGCTGCCCTAGGCTACTTCCAATTTCCCCCTCATTTCCTACCTGGTCCGCAGGGTCGCCCAGCACCATAGGTTCCTCCCACTCAGGGCTGGGTGGTAGGTCTGGGAATACCTCCGGGAGGGCGGCCCAGGTCTGGTCCGACGGTTCCTTGGGGCTGAAGCAGGGACGGGGTAGGTCTGACAGCTCCTCGTCGTAGCGACGGCGGGGTAGCTCTGGCAGCTCCTCGTCGTAGCGGCTACAGGGTAGCTCTGGCAGCTCCTGGTACTGGCCTCGGGTCTCAGCAGCCTCCCAGTGACGAGAGCTGGCAGGCACGTCTGCTCCCGGCGGCGGCTGGAGCCTGACTGAAGGCTGAGGGCCGGCTTTTATCCTTCCGGGTCGCCGCTTGACCCTCTGAGGGGCGGGACTTCTGCCCAGCGGTTCTGCCCTGGGGGATGATTGACGGGGCTCAGCCCTCCCTGTGGAGGAGGGGAGCCACACCGCCTCGCTACACTGATGGAGAGGTAAAATGTTCTAAATCCTATTACTAGCTCTCTGAGACATCTGAGCCCCAGTTTTGGAAACTTTAAGGAAAGGCAGTGGAACGTTTGAATTACTTCCATATGAAAATGGAATGACTTCTAAAAAGTATATCTAGCAGTGTGCATGGGTTTGAAGACTGTTTGAGAGAAGCCTATAGCAGTGTCACTAGTCATGAGATCTTGGCTAGTGTGCTGGTTTGTTTTCACATATATCAATAACTTGCTTTGCCCACATGTTTTTATACCTTAAAAAAATCCATTAGCTTTTGTTGTTGTTAGGTGTTATTTTCTTTGACTTTTGAACCTGACATCATAAAATAAATGGCTGAAATATGAGTATTTACATTCCAAAAGATAAATATTTATTGTATTATTCTCTATGGATAGTCCAGGCATATTATGTAAGACTTTTAAAAGTAAGTAGTATAATTGGGTGCCTCTGGCCAGCTCACAAATGTCTCAGGTTGAGCACTCAAAAAATGGAAGCACCTGAAATTGCTAGTCAGTTTAGAGAACTTTGGGCTATAAATAAGTCTGTCTCAAAATTCTAGAGGCAGATGAGATCTCAGCCTCTAAAACCTGAAGGAGATTTTCCTTGGTTGTCTCTGGCACATCTCGAATGGACATAATTTGTGTTGAACTTGAATTCTACAGTGACAGACAAAGAAAGCCCTTGAGATGAGTGCAACATGTGATGGGAAGGCTGACTTTAGTATCCTTATAGTAACTTCTGCACATGACTCTAATTCAGTTAAATTTAAAAGTGAGAACAATGACATTGTAATGATAAACAGTCCTGACTTCTAACACAACACATTTGAAGTGACATTGATGTCGCAATTTCATTGAATGAATTGAACAACATTTGCCTTCCTACCTTGTTCAGCAATGTCCTTGGGTGGGGTTTTTGCTATTACATTAATGAAAACATGGTGTCTGTGTCTGTCAAGGTTTCTTTCCCCAGTTTGAACTTTAGTATACAAAAAGTGGGGACCTGCATGAACACTTCTAAGCTTAATTACTAGCTTAGATCTGGTACACTGCCACCAGCCAGAATTTAGTGTCTGGCACACTTTTTCTGTTCCCCCAAAACCTTCCCTGGGGAACACAGATCCAAACTCCTTTGATCTTAAAACAAGGAGAAATTAACCAACCCCCTTCTTTTCCCCCAGACTTTCCCTCCCTGGGTTGCCTGAGAGGCTTCACACTGATCCAAACTCCTTGGATCTTAACACAAGGAAGAATTAACCATCTCCTCTCCTTTCCCCCACCAATCCTGGTGAGTTCAGACCCAATCCCTTGGACTTAAAACAAGGAAAAATCAATCAGGTTCTTAAAAAGAAAGCTTTTAATTAAAGAAAGAAAAAAGTAAAATTATCTCTGTAAAATCAGGATGGAAAATGCTTTACAGGGTACTCAGATTCATATAGACCAGAGGACTTCCCCGCCCCCTAGCCTTAGATTCAAAGTTACAGCAAACAGAGGTAAAAATCCTTCCAGCAAAAAGAAACATTTACAAGTTGAAAAAACAAACATAAGACTAATCCGCCTTGCCTGGCTATTACTTACAATTTTGAAACATGAAAGACTGATTCAGAAAGATTTGGAGAGCCTGGGTGTACGTCTGGTCCCTCTTAGTCCCAAGAGCGAACAACGAACAAAAAAAAAAAGCACAAACAAAGACTTCCCTCCACCAAGATTTGAAAGTATCTTGTCCCCCTATTGGTCCTTTGGTCAGGTGTCAGCCAGGTTTACTGAGCGTTTTAACCCTTTACAGGTAAAAGAGACATTAACCCTTAACCATCTGTTTATGACAGTGTCCTTCAAATAATCTGGTAGCAGAAAAATCTCTAACCCAATTGCAAACTTTCTCTTTGTTTGGAAAACTAGTTGGGTGTCAACAGTATTATACAAACTTCATAACTTTATGGGATTATGAAGGTGTTGTGTCCTTCTAGGTTTGTGAACTAGTTACATGATGGCAGATTTTGGCACCTTGTTCTAGTCTAGATACCATGTTGTAGAAAAAATCATCTACCTGAAGAAATGAGGAAATGGCTTCAAATTCTGAAGGGAATGAACATTTGAGGGCTAGATTGTGGCTTTGACACAAATACTGTATATGGAGCATTGTGTGGTTGTCCTACTCTAGAAGGAGTAGGGAAATAGTTGTACCTCTAAAACAATTTCCTCCTTGCTCCAGGTGGTGAGGGCTTAGACTATCAGAAGTGGTACCCCCTCTATTGGATTCTGCATTGAGGAGCAGATCTAAGACTTCACTTGCTACCTGCCCACTTATTCTGCTGTGGGTTTGCAAATAGGCATGGTGCAACATGCCTTTCTTATTTCTGCACATATAAGCCCAAGCTCCAGGTATCTGGTGCAGGGTTGTAATGAGAGTTTTAATGAGGGCCAACCTAGCTCTGTGAAACTGGTACAGATAGGGTGTTAAAGTTTTTACAGCTATTTTAATAACTATTAAAGCACCACAGGGATCATTAGGAAATATTTAGTTTATTTACTTTAAATAGGGCTGGAATTTTTCTGGTTCTTAGAGCAGGGGCTTGGACATCAGGATTCCTGAGTTCTATTCCCTCTCTTGCCATTGAGGGTCTGTGTAATCTTAGACAAGTCACTCACCCTTATTGTGACTCAGTTTCCCCATTGTAAGTCGGGGACAACATTTAGTCACCTCACATGAATGTTGTGAGATGCACTTTGAAATCCTTGGATAAAAGGCACTGTGTACTGGTGGCAGAAGTGCTGCTTGGATGGGGTGAAGTTGAAACAGAAGAAAAGGACACTCGCAATGTGAGGAGTAAAACCCTGGAGTCCTGACTCCTAGTATAGTATACTAACAGCTAAAAATATTGCTTGCAAATGCATTAAAAATAATTTTCCGTTTATGAAAAACTAGTTCTACTTCTGATGACGTGGGTATTCACCCACGAAAGCTCACGCTCCAAAACGTCTGTTAGTCTATAAGGTGCCACAGGATTCTCTGCTGCTTTTACAGATCCAGACTAACACGTCTACCCCTCTGATACTAGTTCTACTTTGTTTACTGAAAGAATAGTAAGTTAATAAACATTCAGTTGTTGCATTGACACTCATCAGCTGTTCTTTACTGAACCCTCCTGCCTTTCATGTGAAACAGTGATGTTGGTTTAAGCAACATTTAATCATTTCTTTCTTTTTATGTCAGCCCTACCAGTGTAAAACATCACATAGGTCATTGCCATGGATTGAAGCAAGGGACTCTAGAGCAAAAACATAAGATTCTATGATGTGAACTAAAAGCTAATGGTCCAATCTGGTGCTGGTTGAACTTAATCGAAAGACTCTCACTGATCTCACTGAGCAGTGGAGGCTCTAAACCCCTTCATTAGCACTTGTAGCAGACTTGTAAAACCCTTGCATAATGCACAGAGGGGAAGGTTCAGCTCACAGAACAGTGAATTACGTTAGCAGTCTCTATGGAAACTCTGGGTGAGGAAGGGTGGGGCCCCATCCTCTTGCAAATTGAACAGTTCCAAGAGGAGTGTGCAGCACACACTTCAAAATTATGGTACCCCTAGAGGCCTTGTCCCTTACAACTAGTTCTTCCAGTCACTACCACTTTGAGAGGCATAATTTAGCCCTTAATGTCAGAGTAACTAAAGAAATAACTGCAAAAATGGATACTGTGCAAGTTATGTTTTTTTTTCACACAACAATCTCAACACATTGACACCAGTGATACCAACTACCTGTTTTGTAAAGATGAGGGGAAATATTTTCCATATATTTCTGTTTATTTCTGGCCTCTGCTTGTATGATGCATATTACTATCCCAATAATTAATTAGCATGCTCACTACTGTGCTAATACTTGTTTTAGATTTCCTCTGCAGTGATAAAAGCCATTCTGCCTTTTTAGGTTTTTATTGCCTATACTTTGTAAAGCAACAACTATAATTTTATACTTAGGTGGATAAGCCAAATACTTGTGTCGAGAGTAGCAGAATGCATCTTTGAGACACCTCCTTCATATTTGTGAACCTGGCATTGTCGTTATATGTTCCATGTCTGTTCTGGGTGATCAGTCATACACTGGAGAGTCTTTAATTTTCCATTTGTGCAGCATTTATCTGCATCTGCCATGATTTGTGTGGATGCAGGTTAGAGTTGCTCATGAGATTCATGGGAGACCAAAGCCAGAGATCTTCTGCATTGGGTCTTTGACGAGGCGTATATTTGTGATTTCTTGTGAACTCCATTTGGCTTTCCAAGCTTCATCAGAGTGTTGTTGTCTATTCCCTTCTCTTAACTCGGGTTAATCTGCAGGTTCAGTTTTTATAACTGATGCCCTTGTTCATTTTAGCAATATGCATGTTGTGTGATAGTAGGGCAATAGCCTCTGCTATTCTCATGTTCAGCTGCTTTGCATTTTCTTCCAAACTCTTTGGAGAAGTGTAGTGACATGAAGTATTTAACCTCATTCTGCTGTGACATCCAAATTTACACACCTTGCCATTCCTTCCCATGGCAGCCAAAAACATAAGATGGATGTGTTAAATGCTGAGCTATCACAAAGGCCATACCTCATTTATCTTGTTATGACCCAGAACTTGATGCATGTCACTCAACAGTAGAGCTGATTGAATTACTCAGTGAAGACAATATATGTTGTGAATTTAGCTCTGTTCTATTCATGAATTGTTAGCGAAAAGCCTTTGATCTTTGCAAATGAATTCACTACTTTTAATTACTCAAACAGCTTATGTGAACAAATTGTAAATCTCACTGACTCTTCCTCAGCGTAGGGCTCAGGGAGATTAAAAACCAGGTGCTACTGGGGCCAAAGCAAGCCTTGGGAGTCAGAAGCAGCACTGGACGAAGAGGCACCTTCACAGCAACCTGAACACATGTAACTTCCTAAATTGCAACTCTGAACTTTATTTTCTGTTTACCAATTGGATGTTTTCTGACCTTCTCCCACACAGGTCTTTTGCATCCAGACTCTCTTTCTCTATCATCTCTGCTCCTTGCTAGCCTTCCCTCTGCCTCGTCTCTCTCTTCTGTGGGTGCTCATGACTAGCAAAGGATACAAACATGACTGAAGCAAACAACTCTCCTGATTTGTTGCCATGCCTGAGGTGAAGGGATATACTAGGGTGTACGGGAGCTTGTGGGGAGAATTCCAGCTTGCAAAGGCCCAGGATCTGTAGCGAGTATGAACCCCCCACAGATCCTGCCCTTCAGCATGTGGGTTTTTTTTTTTGTTTGTTTGTTGGTTGTGTCCTTCTTACTCTACATCTTGGCCAAGAGAATAGATGAGGTAGGGAATGTAAAGAGGACAAGAGACTGAATCTTTTTCTTTTGCTGTTTAGTCATGCTCCCAATACAGGCAAGAATGCCAATATAAACATAGTGATGAAATAACCTGGAAAGTCAATAGAAAAGGAAAGAGGAGAACTCAAAACACATTATTAAGAAAATAAGCCCAGCATGTCAATAATATAAATCTTCAGTGCAATTTGAATTGAATCAAAATAAAAGATTACAGACCAAGACAAAATTACATTAAATGTAGAGGTGTGTGTCTTTTTGATATGATTTCCTAAAATGATGATCTCCATATTCACGGTTTGTAAGCCTTTCTAATTTTGCAAAAATAATGCCTGGCTTTTGAAGTGCAAATAGTGGTGATTGCTTTGCTCCATCCATAGTGATTTAAAAAGGGCTTCTTTCCCCTGCTATATGTACATCCTCAGTTTTATCTTGCAGCAAATCTTTTACTGGAATAAGCTTGTAATTGGGAATCTGTGCTTATCTACTGTAGTCTTCTTTCTTTCTTTGAAGAATGGAATGTTTAATGTGAGAGCTGTTTTGAGTATATAAAGTATGATATGGTGGGTTAGATGAGTCAAAACTTTCTAGCTTTTTAACTACCTGACTTTTTTTAGCTTCAGTGAATATAATTAGTAAATTCTTAATATCTGCAATATTGTAAGCAAAAAAAGTGGAGATATAATACATGGCCTGTTCTGTTTCCTAGTAAATTAGTTTTATAGCTTCTGTAGAAGTGATAGTACTGTAAGTGTAATTTCTTGAGATATGAGGGGTTTATTTTTAAACAAACTAGCTTTCTCTCAGATGTCAGCAAAATTAAGTTATACTCTTATATCTAGCTTCAGACCTAAGCCAGCATGGCCTATTTTCCATACAAATTTAATATGGTATAGTGTGCATTATCCAATGACTCCGAACAGCATAACAAAAAACCCATCAAAGATTTCCATTATGAATACAATTACTAGATAAGATAAATATTCAAGACCAATGACAGCGGAAATTAAAATATTCTAATGGAGTTGGTTATCAATTGAGAATTTAATTGTATAAGCTGCTACCAACTCCATCTAGCCTTCATAAATATCATGTATTACATGTTTCCACAACTTGGGGAGAACAGTCATATGCATTGGGTTGTTTAAAGGAATATTATGAGTCAGAATCTAATCTACAATGTGTGGTGCACATCACTGCATAGTAATTTATGTACTCTACTGTTGGAAGAATGCACAGATAGGGGGTCTGATAGGATAATAAGCCTTTCACTTCTCTGTCATTTGTTGGAATGTGACCCAGGTCAGTACTAATCAAAGGTTATTGGAAATCTGTGTGAAATGCATTGGTAATCTCAGTTAACTTTCAAATGGAACTAAAAGTTACCATGATGCACCATAATTTTTTTTATGTCTCCCATTCTCCACTTCCTTCCTCTGACAAAGATGCAGCATCTGCCAGTGGTCTTGCCTCCACCTACTCCTCCCAACCTGTTAGCCATAGCAGCAGTGCTAGGCTCCTGCTCTTGAGTATATGTCTGGGGGATGATAAAGAAACATAATATTAAAGAAGTGTATAATTGAGTTCATAGCTTAGCTAGGCAGGGAAGGTTTATGCAGCCAGGATATAAAAAAGAGGCAGTGAGAAATAGCTTTCTCATCCCAGCTCTTGGCAGGGGAAATGAACAGGGTAACTGAGCATCTTGCTTACACAGCAAAATTACAAATTATGAAGAATGTAGATCCTACATTTTTTATCCCTTCCATTTTTTTGAGGGTGTAAAAGGGACGATGCTGGGGAAAAATCCTGACCTCCATCTCACAAAAATGCCTTGAGGTTCATGTGCCTTACAATGGCAGGATACAATAATGTAGTTAGTTTTTTCAGTTTTTTTTTTCTTCACTCATTTTTTCTCTTTCCTGTAGCTATGGTCTGGGCCTCATGTGTGCAAGATTGATTTCACATGTGTAGGGAACAGTTAAAATTATGAAAGAACATTTATAAATATAACTTGATCTGCTGTTTGTTCCAGGCTTTGCCACTGCAGTTCCATTGCTGAGCTGGGAGTTTGGGGGATGGAGGAGGAGGCAGGTAGAAGTCATGGGAGAAGCATGAGGGGCAGGCTGGGGAAGCAGGAGACTGGAAGGGATATGTGCTGGACTTTGGAGACTGGGGACAATGGGATGTGCTTCTCAGTTGTGAAATAAAGATGGCCTTCTTGGAGAGACAGGAGAAGGGGCACATGGAGGGTGGGAGACATAGAGCAGAGTACAGGGATGAGCTGAGGCACAGAAAGGGACAGAGAAAGGCAGTGTCTTTTATCTGTTTTTCTTAGAGGTTCCAACTGAGATCAAGAGCCATTGTATAGAAGTACTCGCCCTGAGGAGCTTACAGTCTAAACACAGACCAAGTGGGAGAATTTTGCAGACAAGGAACTGAGGCATGGAAAGCTTAAATAATTGAACCCAGATCTCTTGAGTACCAGTCAGTGCCTTAACCACAAGATCATCCTCACCCCCCCTTTTTTTTTTAAGAGATAAGACTTCATCCCTTTATAGTTTTCAATATGGATAAAAGCCTTCCTGTCTCAGTCGACTCTCCTTTTTCCCACCTAGGTGTGCATAAGCCAGAAATGTCAGCTCAGAAGGCACTGACTATAGCAAACATTAGAACTGTTATCCATCGGAGAGAAATCAAACAGTGAATGCCGAAGGAGTAAATTGAGAACCATGACCATTGCTGCTGAAGGTAACAAAGGAGGTCTGAATTGCTTGACTCTCTCATACTCTAGTGTTTTTGCTTAATTATTTTCAGGGTATTGACACTTTTCATGCTAAGATAATGGAAAAAACAAGGGGAGCTTGTCCTGAAGGCATAAATGAGTATTTTGTAACTTGCCCTGAGATTAATGCAGTTTGGCTGTGGTCCTCAGCAGGAATGCCTGAACAGCAACTCTTGCATAATTTATCATTGACTTTTTGCATATTGACTTAAAGATATGGGACAATAGTTTAAAGTGACAAAACATACTTCCTCTTTGTCCCCTTCCTACTTCACAAACATTCTTTTTATTTATATATATATTTTTAAATACAACCAAAACCAGATTCATCATAGTACACAAGTAAGTAAAGAGGGCTAGGATAAAGGGAGGGGAAGTGACATGTTTATCTTCAGGGTCTCCATTAATCATAAACCTCTAAAAAGGCAGCCCATATTGCTTTGAAGTTTTTGGGCATTGCCCTTCAGCAGAAGGCCTGTCATTTATCAGCTGTGAGGTCAGCCACATCACTGAGCCAGGCACCCATGTTTGGTGGGAATGGACTTTTTTTTCCATTTTTGCAGGATTACTTTTTTAGCCACCAAACCTGTGCATTGGAACCACACCACCTTCTTACCAGGGCAACCTCCAGGTATCAGGAATATGTCCAAGAACAAAATAAAATGGGAGGGCTCCAACTTATCATTCAATATCAAATTGGTCCTTTGACCCACTTTGTAGCATGAATTCTTGATATAGGGCCACTCCCTAAACACATGAGCTAGTGTAGCACCAAGGGAGTTACATTTCAAACAGTGGTCAGCATTTTGAGGCCCATTACCATTAGCCTATATGGGGACCAGTATATTTGAAAGTGCCTTTTGGTGAACAAACCATATTCCCAAGTCTATAATTGCTTTTTAAACATTAGATCCAATTGTGTTCCCTTGAGTTGGAAAGAGTTGTGTATCCAATCTTTCCCAAGCAACCATCAAATTATCAATCTTTAACTGACTTTTTCTTGAGTCAGAAAATGGTAAACGGATACCACTGGTTGTGTAAATCCAAGATATTTCCTCCAAAACAAAGTCTGGAACTTTGGATGCATCTGATCCAAAGACATTTGAAAATAAATGCTCGAATAGCAGAGATTTCCATGCTCTGGACCAGGGTTGGCCAAATTGTTGCTGAAGATCTACAAATGGTTTAAAATTTTCATAGTTTGTTGTGACAGTCATAATCCCTCCACAGCAAGGTTTTGCCACTGATAGGAAAGGATTACTCCACAGGACCACCTCTATATGGAAGTAGAACTTGCTATTCAAGTTTGACCAGGCTTCCCTCACAGGTGGTATTGTGGGAGCTCTAGAGCCAACAAATCTATAATAATTTAATCCTCCAATTCCTGAAAGGGGGACAGGATATACCAATACTTTGATTTGTGTGTAACATGAGGAATTTGACCAATCACATAGCAAGGGCTTTAGCTAAAATCTTAACATCACAATTGATTAAAGAAATTGGTCTATAATTACTACTTAGTCCAAGGTCTTTCCTAGGTTGAGGAATAACTGAAATTGCAGCTTCTTTTGAGTAAGCAGAGAGTTTACTCATTCTTGGCCTCCTTGAACAGATTCAGTAATCTAAGTGTTAAAATTTCTGATAAGTTTTTGTAGAATTCAGTTGGGAACCTGTTTACGCCAGGAGTTTCTGACCTTAATTTCTTTTATAGGCTGAGCTAGTTTGGTGATTTCTAGAAGGACATCTAAAATTTCCTTCTGAGAGTCAGAGTTGTGGCAGGGATGATCCATTAAAAAAGGTACTTAGGGCATCTTTACTAATTCCCTCTTCAGCAAAATATAGTTTTGAATAAAACCAATGAAATTGTTTATTAACACTTGTTTGTTCCTATTTTCAATAGTAGCAATAAACAGAATATAACACAATCTTATTTGCTAGCTCTTCCCTTAACCCTATAGGCCAACAGCTTGCCAGCTCTCTCATCAACAGCTTTACTTCAGACAGAATATAGCAAACAACCTTTTGGGACAGAAGTTTGTTGATTTCATATCTTAGTGTGGTGAGGGTTCTGACTTTCTCTGCACAGTGGCAGAAAGATATACTTCCAACATTTTACTTTCCTTCACAAGTGCCTGACAAGTATCAGTGTTGCTGTGTATCAAGGACTGGGTCTAGACTTTTGTTAAAGTAACCATCTATAATAAAAAATGTATGAAAAATAGGGATCATCCTGGTTTGTCATGTACAGATTGGAAAGATGATTACAGAAATGCTCATTTCAACTTTGAAGTCAGTAAATATTCCCTCAGTCAGATCTTGTGGTCAAAATATTAACACATAACTTATTATGTATTAGTATAGCAATGCCTCTTGCTTTTTGGATTAAAGCAACTATAAACTGAAAGGTCTAGCCAATCACTATACAGTTCACAAGCTTCAAACTCTGTCAAATGTGTCTCCTGGAGCATGTCAGTGTCAACATTCTCTGTTTTTAAGCATCGAGTGTGTATATATATATATTTAATAGGGTTAATAAAATTCCTTTATATTCCAGGAGACCCATTTAATTATTGGCGCCATTGTTGTTCAAATCAGTTGACATTCTTTAGTGATATGAACAGCTTGAAGCAGGACAAAATAAAACCAAACCAAAACAAGTTTTTCTCCTGCCACCACTTTAGAGACCATTTGTGTACAGCAGAAACTGCAAATCAGTACTAAATAGTATTCACTTTATTCATACACAAATCTGTAAGTGGGTCATTCATAGACATTGAATACTATTTCTCTAGTGCTCATGCTATTGGTGTTCCAGAGTGGTAAGAAATGTCTGCAACTAGGACAAAATGTCATGTTTTAGTCTGTACATGGTTCACTGACATGCTATAAATGCTCCCTCCGCTCACAAGGTCAGTCAGCCTGACAGTTGACAATTTGACTGCCCTGTGTTTTGTTTTACAGACCACAAGCCTGATCTGGATTTTACTTATGCTGGTTTGTATTGGGGCTATTTTCATTGACACCACAGTAATTACACCTGTGTAAAACAGGGATAAGTAATGATCAGAATCAGGGATCCTTTTCAATCTCCAAGTTCTGTTCAACAAAAGAAATGCCCAGAAGTGATATTTCTATCACTGGGTACATTACTAATATCCATATTTATATGGATTTTAGTAAAGTTTATGCTTTACTCTGAGGATTCCTTATGCGACGAGTTTTTGCAACTTCTAAATTCAAACACAGAATCATAGGGGATATAGTAAAAGCAAGTCAGATTATTTTTTGACATCGGAACAATGTATTTTTGTCTGTCACTCAACTCAAAGACAGCTGAAGAGATTTTTCTCAAATGTAAGAAAGTCACCTTCAGGAAGAAAAAGAAAAGTAGCTTAGGTACTGCCATAACCAGCATAAGATAAGTGTTTTCTGTTGTTGTTGTTGAGTGGTTGGTTTTTTTGGGGGCGGGGGGGAGCTTAGGTGTACATGGCACGGCACTAAGGAATTTAGCATTCACTGAAATGTGTTCTCTCTTCCTCTTCAGTGTCTCATTTTAAGGTTAAGTGAAGTGGCAATAAAGTACAAGAACTTAGCTGTACTCAAGATAATGCAGAGTTATCTAGGCTTATTGTCAAAACTGAGAAAGTACTATCCAGGGAGTGTCTTGGCTAAAGTAATCTACAAGTCTGTGTATGAGTGAACTCAGGAGCCCAAGGAATTAAAATAGCGAAGCAGGTGCATTAACTGTATGAAAGGTCCTTAAAGAGCAACACATTATAAAGTGTCAGTTACAGGCTATCGGAATATGTTGCTGGAAGTTAAGGTTGCAGGGAGATTTGGACTCATGCTGTGAAATATGTATGATATCATAAATAAGTCTCTCCTGCCTGTGGTTGATGTCTAATATGTCTCAAAGGTGATCAGCTGCCCTAGAGAAGTGTGACTAGGGAGCTTGCAGAGCTACGTGAGGGCTTTCTTTATCACTGGTGCAGCATATCAATAGAAGCTATGTGTGGTACATAGTTGGTGGCATACTGCAGCACTTTGTATCCATCCCATCCATCAAGAGAGGCAACTAATAATTCTAACAGGGAAAAAGGGGTATTTTTTTATTAAAAACATACAAAAAATTTGGTATCGCATTTTACGTTTCTGGGATAATAAAACCTCCTGTGGATTAAGCTAGAACAAAATGAAGCAATGCTAATGTGACAGTGTCTAAGGGTATGTCTAAATAAGTGTTATTTCTATATTTATGGACTGCAGAATAGTTCATATTCATTCATGCTGAGAAGTAAAAATTACTCAGCATTTTTTTTCTTTCTGGGTGTGGAACAAATTGTGACCATTCTGAGGTTCCTTAGCCCAATGAGAGAGAGAACCTTCTAATTTGATTTTCATATTAATAAAAATTGGCTATCTATTATGTATTGTATGCAATCTACAAAATAACTTCAGTATGCAAGAAGCAATACTTTTTTAGCTAATGTCTTTTTTTCTTTCAGAGATAACGTTTTACAATTAGATCAGTCCCAGATTAGAATACCGATAAAACATTTTCAGATTCTAAATGCACAGAATGACTAATGTGTATCACAGCATTCATTTAATGATTTAACTTAATGAGCATATTCCCAAGGAACAGTCTGGTGGAATGACATGTTGAAGACACCAGTATAAACTTTTTAAATCTTCAGTTATTTAATTTAACAAACACATCTGATATTTGCATATACCAATTGTATTATTTATAATTAACTTCACAAATCATGTATTTTGCAGCCTTCTAATTCCCTCTATATCCTTCTGCCTCATCGACAAATTCAGTCACATTTGACAGCCCCAATCTGGCATTTAAATGTGACAAAAATAGACACAGTTACTCTTTAAACAACGTATATTGAGTGATATACAATAATTTTTTTACTCAGTGCCAACAGTTGCTTTTGCCTGTGGCACTCATAGAGCAGACATCTGAAGTCTGAACACTCCACTTTATTACACTGATAGCACCTGCTGTCTCTTGATTATTCTTTATCTGTAGAAATAGAACCACTTAACTGACTGAGCCTCTTAAAACATACAATAGCCAGTAAACATTACAGACAATAGGCAGTTTGTTTTGATTGTTAGTCTTAATACTAAACAAGCACAATCAATGCTGGTTTGAAAAATTATTTTGAATGTTAGAACGCTGAGGGCATGTAAACTCCTCTTTTGTATCCTCAAGCCTCCTCAATCAAATGCTTCCATCCCAGCTACTGCTCTTTCCTTCTGCTTCCTCAGAAGCTGCCCCTCCCTCTACTTAACATCACAACTACTCCCTCAGTGGGATGAGAGACTCATACCTAGTTTAGGTGTCAGCCCAGCTCACCTCGAAATCAGTAGCAGCTGGATTGGACCCTTATAGCATTCCCAGCTCTGCCTCTGTGCTCCCTCAAAGTAGATAAATTCATGGAGGATATTAGTTATTAGCTAAGATATCCAGAGGTACAGCCCTGCACCTGGAGTGACCCTAAACCTCTGTTTGCCAGAAGGGGACATAGGGGTGGATCACTGCAACTGCCCTGTTCTATACACTCCCCCTGAAGCTCTGGTACAGGCCATTGCCCAAGACAAGATCCTGGGCTAGATGGACCGTTGGTCTGACCCAATATGCCCATTTTTAGGGTCTACCCTACCATCTCCATCATTGTTTCTCACTCACTTCATGATGTGATCTGCTTCTCTGCTGTCTGTTCCATGCCTAGAAACCAATGTAATGTTAGATTTGTGTAGGGGGAGGAGAGAAGAGGGGTTCCCTACAAGAAGATGATGGGTGGAACCTCTTGCTCCTTAGTTTGGTTTCCATTCACCTCCCAGGGTTGGGCTCTACATTACCCAAATAAATAAGTTAGAGTTGACAGTAATATTTCCTCTCATCAGAATGTTTTTATGGCTAAACAAATTTGAGATCAAAAGTTCCTAAAATTCTGACACTGCATTTGGAGATTTACCTTTTTATTTAAAAAAAAAAAAAAAAAAAAAAAAAGGCTTAAAGAAGAGCTGGTTAGATGTGGATTTTTATCTTGTGGCCTTTGACGCATCCTGAAAGAGTAATATCCAAAGGGTAATACTCCTGTCACACTTTGAAATGAACTACAAATAAAATATCACCCAAAAATAACCACAAGCGAATGCACTGAATTCATAAACATAATTGCATATATATCTAATAGGGAGGACTGTATATTAGACATTTGTCAAAAGCTGCCATCTCTGAACCTCAGTGGCTTTTTGTCACAATTCTTATTCTCAAAAGAGTTCCTTATGCAGCGGTCTTTTTGGCTGTTGAGGTGGATTCATCAACTGGAGCCTCTTTGTTGCACTTGATATAGTGTGTTGTCAGTTGTTGTGTTAATTCTGTGAACGCACAGTCACTGTCGATTGTATTATGGGTGCCTGAGAGCTATTGTCCTTTTGATTTTATTTAGATGTGTCCTGTTCATCCAGTGGAACCAAACCTCAGAGGAGGTTATGACATCTTGTTGCAGATGGTACTTTCTTCTTAGATTACATTACAGAGTTAGATATCAGTTTTGTATTGTAGTATTTCTTCTGTACTAGCTGTTGTGGCCTAGCTTCAGGGCTACTTGTCTTTGGCTCAAGTAGCCTGTTGGATAATCAACACTGGTGATCCCAATAAAGGATTGTAGGATGTTGCAATACAGTTGTAAGTATGGTTCCCTTGAATGTACAT
Organism: Chelonoidis abingdonii; assembly: GCF_003597395.2. Classification (NCBI taxonomy): domain Eukaryota; kingdom Metazoa; phylum Chordata; order Testudines; family Testudinidae; genus Chelonoidis; species Chelonoidis abingdonii. Next base: position 73,029,650 of record NC_133773.1, read on the forward strand.
GACACTTTAAAAAAAAATGCTTCTTTTGTTGTTTGCACTGACTAAGGAAAAAAGTCTATATAAGCATACTGGCTACTGAGCAATCTTCAAAAAATGTGCCTTAGTTGGGGGGGAAAATACTTACTCAGATGTGAAGTCCTTTAGCTTCACCAATGTATCATAAATCTTGTGTGGTGATGTTGCAATCTCATGAGACTTAAATCTAATCTGTGACAGCTTCTATTCAGATATATATTATGTGAAACACTCATCTTGGCAGAATCTTGATTGGTTCTATCATTTTTATGTATAATGTTGCTGTAAGGAACTGCATTTATTGACTGTCGGGTGAAAATGTGATATTTATGCAAACTGATTTTGTGAAGCAACACCTGCTGTTTGCTTTCCAGGGCCATATTCCCATAAAAGTCTCTGCATAGCTATAAAAGGAGCTTAATTTAAGATTAAAGTCATCCGTTTTAACACAGCCTCAAGTAAATAGTTACAAAAGGGAAAGAGAATCTATGGTGTATTTTCATAAAATGAGGCTGAGCACTACAATCTGAGCTGCTGTGGATTAAGCTGTTTGGTGAATACTAAGAAAGGGTCAAGTACCTTGGTCAGGTTAGCCAAATACTGACCTTAAAAGTTCCCCAAAACTCAACCTAAGCTTTTAAGGTTCTGTGGACGGGAGGAGGGTTCAGATTTTTTTAAAGCCCCCTAAAACTAGAGCAATACACTGGGGAACAGGGTGGTCCAGTGGATAAACTGAATGTCCAGCACTGACGACAAGGATTCTATTCTTGACTGTGCTACAGACTTATTATGTGACTTTGGGCAGATCACTCAGATGTTCTGTGCTTCTGTTTCCTCACCTGTGAAATGGAAAAAAGAATCCTCTCACCTTTTTAGAGCACTTTGAGATCTTCAGAGGACAAGTGCTTAGTATTATGAACTTTACTTGTACAATAAGCATAGCATCAATAAAGGGAATTTATATGTAATTACATTTAAAACTGTCTGGGTCTTAGGCTCACCAATCTGTTTGATCAGAAGATAAAAAGTTCTTGTACCAAAACAGGCTCCACGGAATTTACAAAGAACCTTCAGGGGTATGACAGGAAGCTGACACTGAGACAGATATAGTCATGAAGACTTTTATTAAAATCAATAATAGTAAGTAAATGGTAAAATACCCAGAGTTACAAAGTTACAGTTGTATTACTGCTATTCAAAAGATACATATGATAATATAGTATTATGTACAACAAAGCTTTGTTTAATATATTCACACCCTTCCTTAATAACCTGGTGGTAAGAGACACAAGACCAGCTTTGCAGTTCAGGTTTCTCAATTCTTAAGTGAGGGATGCAGTGCTTAGAAAAATCTCATGCTAAGAGCTATTCAAGCGAACTTAGGGCTTGGCTACATTGGCACTTTACAGCGCTGCAACTTTTGCGCTCAGGGGGGTGAAAAAACACCCCCCTGAGCGCTCAAGATCAGCGCTGTAAAGTGTCAGTGTAATCAGGGCGGCAGCGCTGGAAGCGCGGCTCCAGCGCTGCACGTTACACCCGTAAGGGATGTGGTTTACAAGCAGCGCTGGAGAGCTCTCTCCCAGCGCTGCAGCTCTGACTACACTCACACTTCAAAGCGCTGCCGGAGCAGTGCTTTGAAATTTCTAATGTAGCAAGCCCTTAGGGTTTAACTTGACTAACTTAAACTTAATCAAAATCTAATAAACAAAGAATAAAAACATAGGAACCAAGCTTAGCCTAGTTCCCTTGAAACTCAAAGTTGAAGAACAAGTACAGCCTACTAACATAAGCAGTCATCGTAGATAGAATAGATAGAGTGGAGGAAGTAAGTGAGAATGGAGATGGAGTAAAGTGAGAACGGAGTACTTTATCGAGTTGGGTCACCTCTTTTATAGGGCAAATGCCGGAAATCCTCCTCTTATTCCAAATTTCATTCCTCACCCACAGAAGTGTTAGATACTGTCATAAACAGAAGCTAAGGGTTAATGTTTCTTTACCTGTAAAGGGTTAACAAGAGGAACCACACACTTGACAGAGGACAATCAGGAAACGGATTTTCAAGCTCAGGGAGGGAATTTTTGGGTGTGTCTCTTTTGTCTGTCTCTCTGTTCTGTTGCTCTTGGCTCTGAGAGTGAACTTTCTCTCTTCAAGCTTCTGTAACTTCTGTTTCCAAGTTGTAAGTACAAAGGTAGAAGACAGTAAGCTTCTATTGTTTTTTGATTATTACATGTGTGTAGTTTGCTGGAATGTTTTAAATTGTATATCTTTTTGGATAGGCTGTTTATTCATTTTTCTTTAACCAATTGACCCTGTATATTGTCAACCTTGATACGAGAACAGTTTTATGTCTTTTTCTTTCTTTTTAGATAAGTTTCTTTTTAAGACCTGTTGGATTTTTTCCTAGTTAGAACTCCACCAGGGAATTGGTGGGGAGGAAGAACAGGGGAAGGGAAATCTCTTTGTGTCAGAGTTGCAAGCTTACCTTTGCAGGGACTCGTATGAGGGAAGAAACTTGATTCTCTTGTGTTTGCATTTCAAGGACTTGAAACGGTATTCTCCTAGTGTACCCAGGGCGGGAACCGGGGAGGAAATAAAGAGGAACAAGGGAGGGGGTTATTTCCCTTTGTTGTAGACTCAGGGCATCTGAGTCTTGGGGTCCCCCAGGGAAGGTTTGGGGAGACCAGAGGGCGCCAGAGACTGGAAATCTGGCTGGTGGCAGCGCCATCAGATCTAAGCTGGTAATTAAGCTTAGAGGAATTTATGCTAGGCACCCACATTTTGGACGCTAAGGTTCAGGATTGGGATTTATGCTTATGACAGATACACTTACCCCATAGGCTAGTATGTATGTGTGTATTGATGACAGGTATGTACGCACATCAGTCTCTTGTGGTGTGTTGGTTAAGTTTGTGGGTACAACATTGAAAACCCCCCTATGCCATTCTCCATTGTCTATTGGTCTAAATAAAAGGTCATAAACATAGGCGTAGGTACTTTATCTATTTCGGTATAGGATAAACAAGATAAAGGTCAGCTTTGCTTTCTGAGTAAAAGGTCTTAATGTAGATATGGTAACTTTGCTTTAGCTTACCAAAGAGGCCATATCCTGTAGGTGTCTTGGATTACAGCCAAACTTATTTTTAATATATATATATATATATAATCTATCTATCTATCTATCTATATACACAAACACACACACAGCAAGCAAGTTAGTCCTATAGGCCACAGGATAATATTAATCTCTTACTAATACAATTATTTGTATTATAATAGTACTCTCAATATTTAGATGCTGGCCACTCATCAAAGACAGTTCCTGCCCTGAACAGCTTATGATCTGAGAACACAAGGAAGAAATGAAGGATGAGAGAGGACCAAAACCTACACTTCTGGATCCACTCTCTTTCCAATAAAAGATCTCTAGTTCAGATTCTCAGCTGGTGTAAGTTACTGTAGCTCCATTGATTTCAATGATGCTATGTTAATTACACTAAAGCTGAAATTCTGAATCCTGGAGGGGAAAAGTGGGGTGTCTAGGATTACTGGGTGATAGTGTTACTGGGTGATGGTGTTACACTGGGAGACAGCAGCCCAGGATAGGGCGAATACTTGTCAGAGAGGGAATGTCAACTTTTGAGGAAAATCGTACCTGTGTACTCTGAGTATGGCATGTAGCCCACTGTAAAAGCAGTAGATCTATGACTTGGCACCAGATTGACCCAGCCTCCCTGGTGTTGGCCTGACACAGTTCCTTCACTTTCACATGGTGCTGCTGCTACTGACCCCCCATCGTACCCCTTTGCCTGCATCCCCCATGAAATCTGTTTGTAGATGACCACATGTCTATGACTGCTTTGTAGCTGTGCTTGAACAGTCTCTTCTTCCAGAAAGCGCAGCAGATCCAATAAGACTGTTTACTTTGGAAAACAGCATGTCTAGAATGTGTAGCCAGCATGGTCAATTGGGCAGGTGCCCACAACAATGGAGAGCTGTTAAGTGTGTTCACCAAGGAAGGCAATCAGGAATAAGTATTTTTAAAATACCTGAGGGTTTTAAAGAGTTGTGTGGCTTGAACAGGGGAGTTCACAACTGTAACCGGAGCAGTCACTGTTGGACAGTGGGAGACAGATGCTATAGGACTTGCACTGCAATGACCATGGCTCAATGCCATTAGGGAAAGACGCATTGCTGTAAAAGGGTGTTTTCATCAATGGGAGACATTTGAACATGGACACACGCACAAGTAGGCTGACACAAGGTTACTTAGGTCAACTTAACTCTGTAACGTAGCCCTTAATGAGATTAAAAGACACAGACCACAAAGATGCAGTTGAAGCACAGCACAATGGAATAGTATTTTATTACCCTGACCATTTTCCCACTTCATCAGGCCATGAAGAGATGCTTACCAGCTTACCTAAAGAAAAATAATCCATTAAAATCAACAGGAGTCTTGCCATTGACTCCAAAGCTCATTTGATCAAACCAAATACTTAAAAAAAAATGTACAAGAGTAAATAGGGATGATGTATTACTGCCAGATTCATAACTTCTTTAGCCTCATTTTGACCAGTTTTGTGGCTTCTGAACATTAGCACAGAGCATTGGATCACTGGTGTGGTGAGTTTCCATACCCTAGTCTGTCTATTATCCCATACATTTTGCATGTGTAAATAACTAGCATCCTGAAAAAGTAGCATCTCATGTAAGTCAGCTATATGAGAGTAACACTGTGTAGCTATGTTAAAATAGTCTTGTTAACATGTGATTATGTTCCTGTGATTTAGGTTTATATGCTATATCTTTCTAGCAGCTATGAACCATCTATATTATTTAATGCCATGTACTTCTACTATTTAAAAAAAAAATTCAAAACCCTAGAAACCCCTGATTTGCAAGTTGGAGGCTGGCAATTTGTTCTGCCTCACCACTCTGCAGAAATTCAGCGTGTGGGAAATCCCTGGAGCACTTCACCTCCACCGCTCTTTGACAGTCTTTCACTGAGCTCCAACTGATTAATTGTTAGACTGAATATGCTTAAATTAGTCATTAATTTTGTCTAAAAGGGAATAATTCTGGAACACTTTCTATAGCATGATATTGCTTGCATTATTAATTACTTTCTCTAGTGGCTGTTCCCTCCCCTCCACCCCCATCCCTGACATACTCAAAGATCACTTTTTCTTTGTACAGTCCAGAGACTTAATGAAGAAGTCAGAAATTCTTAGATACCCCATGGTAGAAACTACTGTATGTGTGAATAAATAAATAAAAACAACCCCCCCCCCCAACAAATCAGTGAAGATGAACTGCATTACATGTTGAGCATTTTGATACTTCAGAAAGTGTTGGGTGGGAAGGAGTTTTTTTTTTCAACTTCATGTGCAGTACTTTATCCATTATTTAACCAGTGGTTTTCCCTATTAGAAACAGATGGGTTTGGGTGGCTTATTGTGCATCTTTGTAAGCTATTACAGATGGTAGAATTAGCCTGAAAGATGGAGAAGTGAGAAAGGAAGGATGACGTAGTTACCAATCTAATCCTTCATGCTATACAACCTTTAAGTGAGTTTTCGCTTTTGGCACAGTGAAGGCTCATTTTCATTCATAATTTGAAGTACAGTGTAAACAAAGGCCTGAGGCTATAGCCTGGTCTACATGCAAAATTACACCAGTTTAAGATGTGATTTTTAAACTGATGTATGGTATGTAAACTCATGTAATTAAATTGGTACAATTCTATGTGTGATCACTCAAATTAACTGATAGCTATATTATTTGAATTTATAGGCCCAAACTAAACCAAAATAACCAGTTTTAAACTGATATCAGGGTGTCTCCATGGAATTTGAACAGGTTTTAAACAAGCCAATTTAATTAAACTGGTGCAAGTTTGTTTGCAGACAAGCCTTCTGTTGCTCTTCACTCACTGAAATTCACTGAGAGTTAGGTGCCTCTAAAAATCTCCCTCTTAGGCTTGCTGCATATTTTTAAGTGATTTGATTCATTTTTATTTTAAACATGGGAGTGTCCCCATCTCTCTATCCAGTGAAGTGCTTAAGCTTGTGCTTAAGGCCCACTGAAGTCAAAACGACTTGAGCATGAATTTTAGTGTTTTGCTGAATTTGGGACTCATACCAGTGTAAAATGCTACGCAGTTAAAATGCTATTGTTTTATACTCACTTTGAGTTAGTATTGATCATTAGACAAGGTACAGGACAATGCAGAATCCCACCTGAAATGTTCTGATAATTTGTTGAAGTGCTCACTAGCAATTAGTGGCTTTACTTGATTGGTTAATTTACTCATTTGGATAATCAGATTCTAAACTCAGTGATATCATTCTCAACCCAGAGTACTACCACTGATTTCCATGGAGTTACTGTGGATTGACATCAGTATAAATGAAATCAGAATCTCTTCCCCCACAGTCATTAAATGTGTCTATTTGAAGTGAAACCTTAGCAACAGTTAAGATAAAATTAAATGGAGAAAATAGGAAAGTCTGTCAAGAGCCAGTGAGCCCTTCATTATTACAACCTCTATCTTCAGGGAATCTACAGTAACTTTTAAAAGTGCATGCTCTGAGCTGAAACTTGGCAACATAGGTTCTTGGCCCACAAGCAGCTAGCATATGTGCACTCATTTTGAGGAGAGTAAACCAGATTGTATTGAATTTGTGTTTTGTTCTTTTTCTATCCAAAAGTGTGTGTGTGTCGGGGGGGGGGGGGAGGATTCTGAGGGGAAACTAGGCTGGATTGTAGTTTATAAACTGAAATTTTATATTTTCACATCTCACACTATGGTTTTGTTGGTAGCTAACATACACTTTTTTTTAAAAATCATCTAATTTAAGGGATTTTAACTCCATTTGAATCAATGGAGATGCCATTTCTGTTCAGTTCATGAGGACTTCTGTTGTGATAAGACAGAATAAATTTAATTTTAGTGGAGGATTCATCTCACATCAGGCTTTGTGATTATTTTGTATGACTGTTACGTCTTTTGATGTCAGTCATAATTGAAAAGCATTATAACTGATTCTCTTGAGACAGAATGTGGGTTGCACGGCTTTGACTGAAAGCATATTTTGGACTTCAGAATCCTCATTTCTGATAAATGAATAGAAGAGAATTAATCTTGGAGTTTTTTTATTCTACAGTGAGTGCTGGAAGTGAGAAATACCTCCCATTTTTATACTTGCAAATAAAGCACAATAGCTAGGAAAATTATCCAGGAACAATGAACATGAAACCTCAAATGAGAATTTTACAGAATCACTTTTTGGAGTAGAATCACACCTTAACTGACTGAAATGTTTTAATCAGGGAGCAGAAACAATATCATATGATTCATATAATTGCTCAGCTATTCATGTTGATATGAACTGTTATACAGCAGCCGCTATCCTGAAAGCTGTTCATTTTGACTATTTGGTGAATACTATGAATATTTTATCTTGAAATTGGGATGAGTTCACAAATGATTCACTGGCAGAAAACAGCTACATTCTTCAGATTATTCAGAATGAGTAATTTATCCATCTCTATTTTTAAGTAAAGCTTTTATTTGAATAACTTTAAAAATAGCTAATTAGCAGGTAACTGTTCACAAGACAGATTTTTTTTTTTCCAAGAGTTCATTCCCCGTCTCCCCCAAGCAGGTCACTGCTGCCATGTCTTCTCCTAGCTGGGTGTGGTGTGCCAGGCTCCATGCTTCCAGCTGCTTTGGCTCATGACTTGGATCTTGAGCCAGGTCACTTAGTCTCACCTCTTCCAGGGAAATAGAAATAAATACAATAATAGCCCAAAGGCTTCACATGAGATCTTCAGTCTGAATTTAGACTTTATTAGCTTTCCATTCTTTTTCTCCAGGGGTGGTTGTGTTGCCATCTTTGGTAGGACCCCAAGTTCACTCTCTACTCTGGATTCTAGCCCAGTGATCCTGTAGTAATTAGCAGCTAAGGTCTAATTCAGAACTGCTGCTTCCTTCCTGGGTTACTTCCATCCTTGGCTTGTCTCTGGGCCTCTCATGCAGCCCCTTCTCAGGCTCACTTCCTCTTAGATCCCTTAAAGGAAAATAGATTTGTTATGGGAAACAGCAAATGTAAAGGTTGCATGCCAGACCTACTTGCCCCAACGGGCTCTGGCATCTAGCAGACTCTAGGTTTCCACTTCCTGCACACAGGCAGAAGGTAGGCCTTAGTCCCAGCCCGGACTTCCTTCAAGGGGCTAGCATGAGAGGTCCACTCCTTATCCCAATCAGAAACTACTGAACTGGGCTTTTCTTTTAACTTGCTCCATGTTTGTCACTACTCACAGGTACAACAGGACTGACTGAGCCCACAGGCTGGCATTAACCCCTTCCCAGCCACTGTAAGGCCTATATATGCTATCACAGGACAAAGTAAAAATCACAAATATGTAAACAAACTTTTTTTTTCAGTTTTGGTGAGTTAAAACATTTTGTTTAAATTATTTTGACCTTTTTAAAAAAAAACCCAAAAACCTTTAGTATAATTAGATTAAAGTTTGAAGCAAGAAGTAGTTTTGAATTGGGAAACTGGAATTTTTCATTTAGAAAACTTCAAAACAAAATGTTTTGAGAATTTCAAATCTTTAAAACATTTTTGAGTGAGGAGATTCATCACAACCGAACCTGTGGCATGAACAGTTTCTGTTTCAATGAATTGTCTTTTTCAGTGGGGTCTGGGGGGAATGAATGTTTTGTGGAAAATCTACTGAACAGCTATAAGGCTGAGGAACATTCTAGACCTGTGAAGAAGAGAGTCAGAAAAGTTTTAGGAGTAGTACTGTTTTGCTTATTCTAATAAAGGTTCAGCAGTTGTTCTGTGCTAGAAGAAAGAGTTTGTGACATTCCTTACCATTGTCACAGGACAACTGAGGTAAAATTAGGAGTATGCTCACCTGTTTTTTTTTCTTTTTCAGGAAAATATTGCTCTTTTCCTTGTCTTATGCTTTCCCTGTGATAGGAAATATGGCATTAGCTCTTAAAGATCTTTAACTTGCCATCACACACATGAGTAGCAATGCACAGTGCATGGTATACCACAGATAGATATCAAACCATTTTTTCATCACTTGTGTCTATATGGCCAAACAGGAAAATGGCAAAATCTTGTCAGCAAAAATAATTCTATGTGAGATTATTTTTGAGCAGCTTTCCTTGCAGCATAGTTGTAGGTGAAGTGGGTTTGATAGCTTGTTGAAGTGCTGGACAATTTATATTTAAAGGTAAATTACAGTCCAGGGATTAAAATCTGTTTTGAATGAAATCCTATGCAACCTTCTGACATCAGTGTTGTTTCTTTGGATTTACCCCATTTGAAAATCAGAATCTGACCCCCTGATTCCAATGCCCTGTGTACTGTAACATTAGCATGCTGTACTGCACTATATGGAACACTGACTGATTTTATAGCAGCTACAATTTATAGCTCTCTACCAATTCCACATAGCTGCTTCTATCAGTTTTCTTTCAAGAGCTGGCCATGTATAGCTTTCTGCACAGTGTCACTCACTCTTATCTGGTCTGAACAGATCATTCCTTCCAAGGTGTAACACCAGGACTTTCATTCCCTGGTTCCCTCAGAGATCTCTTTAAAGGGCATTATTACCTATCCTGTACCCACTCATTTATCTTTTCAAACATTCTGCAACTTGCAGGTCATCTTGTTGTGGGGAAATAATACACCTCTACCCTGATATAATGCTGTCCTCAGGAGCCAAAAAATCTCACTGTGTTATAGGTGAAACTGCGTTATATTGAACTTGCTTTGAGCTGCCGGAGCGCACAGCCCCGCCCCCTCAGAGTGCTGCTTTACCACGTTATATCCGAATTCGTGTTATAGTGGGTCGTGTTTTATCGGGGTAGAGGTGTATAAGCATTGTATGTCCCTTAGGTGTGTCATTCTGCTAAAAAAAGCAAGGGATCACTTGAAAAATAAAGTGTTGCATTCCTCAAGTATGCCATAACATGCTTCAAAATAATTAAAAACCAAACATTGCTTAGGGTACACCTTAGAATGGGCCAGGATCATATTATTATTTGTATTATTGTAGCACCTAAGAGTCCCGGTCATGTAGCCCACTGGGTAAGGTGCTGCACATTGAAAAAAGATGGTCCAGGTCCAAAGAACTGACAATCTCATTATAAATTCACTGTGGGTAGCAGCTTACACCACAAAGCTTCAACGGGACAAGGTACAGTTCATTATGACAGGGGTATCAGATTCTGGCTCTAAATTAGGATACCTATGCAATTTTTTTCATCTAGGAAATTTTTTTCTCAAAGATTAGAAAGAGGTTTTCTTTTCAACACCTGGTGAAGATAACAGACCCACACAACATTTAAATAAGTGATATTCACATAGGTTGTTTTTAGAAATATATGATTTTTTGAAAGCCACTTTGTCAACAGATTCTAGTTTGTAAATGCCATTAGTAGTAAAGCATAAGCAGAGAGAAATGACTATGCTAAAAAAAAAAAAAAGGTAGCTAAAATCCACTAAGAGTTCTGTGGGGAAATTAAACTCCACACCTATGGAGAACTAAGTTCTTTTATTGAGAATTAACATTCATATTTAATTTAGATTTCATGATACAATGGTTGAAATACTGGATACACACACTGATGTCAAGGGGGCCAGTATTTCACTCAGTGTTTCTATACTAAATGCTATACCAATAGCTTAGTAAAATAGATGTGTTCAAATTTAACCACTAGGGCCAGATCTTCAGCTGATGTAAATTGGCATAGCTACAGCAATTTACATTAGTTTAGGATTTGATCCAATGACTCTAGGGCATATTTGCTAACCTTCAATATTTTAAGGGGGCTCTTCTTATCTCTTTGCACAGATATTGAAATTTGCCACTAGAATAATACAATTTGGAACTATTTTTTGCTATTCACATTGATTTAACATAAGGCTGTACTATTCTTCATATCAGCAAGTACCAAATGTAGGTTAAATTTCTGTCTTAAGATGAGAGTATACGTGATCCATTGACTTCAACAGAAGCTCCATACATGTATCCAAAGGTAGAACTGAGCCTTCATGGACCAAACTGTTGGACTTTGTCTGAAGTGTGACCCTACAAAACATGCATTTATTTATGCAAAGTCTCATTGTGTGTGGCTGCATATCTAACTACCCCGTTTGCACATGAAAGGGCTCCCTGGTATATTTTCAACAATCTGAAGGCCTTGAAAGTTTGACGCTATGTCTTTGAAGCCCTTCATAATTTGCCTAAAATCCTGAAACTGGAAAAAAAAAACCTGCAAGAAAAAATGTGAACAATGAGGGGAAATGACTCCAACCACAAGAACTCCCAGAAAGCAGAAAAACAATCAGATGCAGCCAGGGAAACAAATACTGGAAAGAAAAAGTCTGGCTGTCAGAAAGCCAGTCTGGTAGAGAAAAATCTTTGCAGAAACCAGCAGGTTGACAATACTATGGCACTGGCTGCAGTTCTCTTTTTGATACAAACTGTCTATAGTGTTGGCATGAAATTCAAAATTTCTTTTCTGCCCATGATTGTCTCACTGGACTGAATCAATCAATCACAGTTGCACAAAGAAGGGTTTTCTGTTCCAAGCTGTTCGCTTTTCTAGAAGCTGCCAAGCCATCATCTGAAAAATATTTTAAAATACAGAGAAAGCTGCATTCACTGCTCTCCCAGGATAATGGCATTTCCCACCCTATGCCACCTGCTACAGGACAATGACTTACAGACGCACGCTGTTCCCAGACTTTCTGGGCTTGATCCTCAGCTGGCATGTATTGGCAAAGCTCCATTGACTTTATTATACAAGCTGATCAATTTTTCTAAGATTAGCTGTATCTACCTTTCTACAAACTGTTTCTCTTCTCCAGTATTGTGTTCATTTACTTCTATTGCCGAGGCAGTGGTGTTGCCAACATTCTGATTGCAGAAAACCAAACACCCTTGCCCTGTCCCCTACCCTGCTCCTTCTCCAAGGCCCTGCCCCCCGCTAACTCCACCACTCCTCTCTCCATCACTCACTCACTCGTTTTTTTCACTGGGCTGGGGTATGGAGTTAGGCTGTGGGCTCTGGGGTGGGTCCGGGGATGAGGGGTTTGGGTTGTAGGAGGGGGCTTCAGATTGGGGCCAAGGGGTTTGGAGTGTGGGAGGAGGCTCCAGGCTGGGGTAGGGGGTTGGGGTGCAGGGGAGAGGGCTCTGGCTGGGGGTGTAGGTTCTGGGGTGGGGCTGGGGATGAGGGGTTTTGGGTGCAGGAGAGGCTCCAAGCTGGGGTCAAGGAGATTGGGGTGCAAGAGGGGGTTTGGGATGCGGGCTCTGGGTAGTGCTGACCTCAGGTGGCTTCTGGGAAGCGGCAACATGTTCCTCTGGCTCTGCACACCACCCCTGCCCACAGTACCGCCGCAGGTTCCATTGGCCACGATTCCCAGCCACTGGGAGCTGCGGCTCCGGCGCTTGGAGAGGTGCCTGCAGGCTGGGCAGCACGCAGAGCCCTGCTGGCTGCCCTTCCATCTAGGAACCACAGATCCAGGAGCCGATTGGAACTGGGCAGGGAGCTTGCCAGCCCTGCTGCGCCTCCAGCTGGATTTTTAATGGCCCGATCAGCAGTGCTGACCGGAGCTGCCAGGGTCCCTTTTCCACCAGGTGTTCTGTTTGAAAACCAGACTCCTGGCAACCCTATGCTGGCTCAAACCCAGCTAGCTATATTCAGGTTATTATGTGGATGGTGAATAAACAGCCAACATACCTTTTGGACTGTAACCAATTGGGTTGGTAATCCCTAATTTGATAACTACAGACAGAGGGCATTAGGGGACTGTAAAATAAATAATGGCATAACCTTAATTATGGTCAAGATCACTAGTACTGCCAGATTTAAGGATGAGCTGAAGTTTCCATTATATAATCTGTTTTTGATGGTATATATAACTCAGCTATGGTTCAGACAAGCATCTGGCGCGTAGTGGTCAACTAAATCATGATTTAGATAAAGGAAAAGGTTTATATGACCAGCTTTAGTTGAACAACAAATGAATTTTAAACATGAGCAGTGTGCAAGCATTTGCCACAGAATTGCCTTTTTGTACTTATTAAATAAATAACTTGTAAAAGGCCCCCTTCTGATCTTACGTACATTAGATATAGAACAGAAGAAACTTGACAGAAATCAATTAAATTAATATGGTGTAAAATGGTGTGAGTGAGACAAGAACGAGGCTGAATATTTTGTAACAGGTACCATTCTTCAGAAGCTTAGTTCTAAGTAGCTGCTACTATTCTTAAATTTCCTGTTCACTTTCCACAAAGAATGGTGGCAGTGAAATTTGCTTTCTCAAATGTTCACAAGAAGTAAACCCAAAAGAGGCAAAAGCAGGGCCCTGATTAAATTGTTTACAAATTCAGTGTCTGTTAGATTATTATTTTATTTTATTTTTGCAGTAACGGCAGGTCTGTTCACAATCATTATGGCTACTTTGCTTGGAATGTCTCTCATACAATAAGATCACTTCATCATTCTAGCATTCACGCACTTCAGTTAGAGCTGTCTCTGTCTGGCAAATTGAGAAGTTACACTACCCAATCACCATAGTGAACTGAGTGTCTAACCTAAGTAATTACTGTGGTCCCCACAGGTAATAATTTTTTGCTCCTAGTGACAGATCTGCACAGCTGTATGTTAACCAAGGTCATCTGAACAACTTAGCTTGTGGTTTAATATTGCAGAACAGGATAGAAAAACTTGTGTGAGGCTGATTCTAGTTAAAGTGCTTGAAGATAATTTTCTTGTATAAAACTCTGGAGTTCAACGATTGATTCCTTGTCAAAGTTCAAATCCCACTTCAAGTATTTATTTAACTTCTACTAACATAGGCTTGTGGGAAATAATGCAATACCATAGTGTGAACAATCAACTTTCCCTCCTGTTTTACGGGCCGTTATTTTCAGCATTATTTTTATGTGTATTAGTGAATTTATAGGACAAGACCTTGCCATCATATTCTGATATTGGATCACTGATCAAGCCAAACAGAACAGCCTCCTAACCCCAGTTCCATTTGAGTCTGGATCATCTTATCTCTGTTCTCAAAAGCTACTGCCCTTAGGAAAAATTCCTGCAAAATTTAGTGGCAATCAAACAAATACACTGCAATAGAAATGTAGTAGGTTTCTTTAGAAATTGCTCTGAGAGATTGTAGACTTTAATACAGAATGATCTCTTTTTATATTAGTGCTGATTAGGAAAGTGTTCTCTGTTTTTTCATAACACTTTCTAGAATTGTTTTTCTTTTTAAAATCCCAAAATTTTAAGATTTATCAGAAAGCTTAATTTTGTCTGTCTTCAAATTTTGAAATTTCAAATTCAATAATTCAAATTTTAGTTTTTTTACAAAGAAATTCATTACATTGCATTCGAGAACATTAATATAATTCTTTATTAAATTTACAGGACGCATCAAAAACCTATGAACAGTTTTCTGTTAAGTTCTGGATCACTTATCCTTAAGGGTGATCCTGTTTATTTTCCCTGCTTGTCTTTAACAATCTTAATACACCTCAGAAAACTTTTGGTTGCTTGCTGCTTTGATGGCAGCTGATAACATCAAAGCATTCTGGGCTCCTTAGCTCTGCTTCAGGAAGGCAGGCAACAAATTGCTCAGGAATTCTGGAATTATTATTGATGCTGTGAGGCAAACACAGGCTGTGGGTCAACTTCCTCTTACTCCCTTGGCAATTAGACTCCTGTTGTTACATTCTGTTATGTGTTCCTTGACTACTAACCCACTCCCTCTTGAAATCATTTTCTGAATGAATAGTACATATGAAACTTAGCTTAAGCAGCATTTTTTTTTTTTACATCTTGAAACTGGCAAATATTACATCTTGAAACTGTTTATGGCATTCTGTGGATTTTGCAATGGCTATTTCATAAATAGAAGCAGGGTTTGTCGCACAGCTGTAACAGACCCTGTGTGCTGAAAGTATAATCTCTCTATTCTGAAGACATTGCTTACATTACAAAATTTAAACAATTTGAATCAATTTTAGTCTTGAGATCTATAATTGTACTTAATGGGAGCCATATCTGTGCATCCAAAGCAGAATTTGCCCCTCTAATAGAACTTTGAATTATGGAAACACATGCATCGAAATGGTACTGAATTGTCCTTAGAAACATGGAGTGAAACCTTGGCTCTATTAAATTACATGTGAGTTTTGCTTTTAACTTCAGGCAAGGGTTGCTTGGGGTACAGTAGCACCGCCGGCTTGAAGTGGGTTTCCATCATATACAGGGCTTATAGTTTTGTTCAATAGCTTTCAGCATTCCCACTATAAAAGTTATTAAAACACCACTGACTTCAGGGGAGCCAGAATGTCATCTTACAAATGTCTTTGGCATATCAAAGTTCATACTACTTCGATTGCATTACATAAACCTACAAAACAGTCGCACTGTGCACTTAATGGAACTTGCAAGATTTCCCCTTTCCAAGTGTGTAAATAAGCCACAACCTATGTGATATTGTAGATTGCAGGAAGAAATTTCATTCTGTTTAAATATGTTTCTGTTAGTCGATCTTGCGCATTATTGATAAATATCATCAGTAACATCCAGGCATTCTGTTGTTCATACACTGAAGAACAATGGAACAGCAAGCTGAGTATTTAGGGTGAAAGGCAATCTATGCACTTGGTCAGTGTTTGTCTTTGCATTCCCAATTAACTTTGAGAGAGCCTTGTTTACACTGTCACTTTGCCTTCAACCGGTTGTGTTTGTTGTCCTAAATTAAACAGATTTTGCATTTGTGTAGTAATTCACTCTGGAGATATTGTAAAGCATTTCACCCCTTAAATACTGACAAGTTTAACTTATTTGTCATCTTGATTTTTGAATTAAGTGTTCTCCTTAGCTAGCCTCAAGGTTTGGTTTTGTTTGGTGGTGGGTTGTTTTTTTTTTAGTCGCCTTTATTTGACTAAATTACTGTGATCTTTGAAATAGAAAGTTGAATCAAATGAAGAGCCACTAGAAGCCTTTATGTATGACTGCTGTAGTCTTTAGCTTTGAGTCCAAAGTCTATACCAAATACAAATGCCTGATGGTGAAGTATGTAACTCACTACCTCTTAACGTGAAACTGAAGAAGGACTGTAGTTAAGGTCACACTATGGAATTCAGAAGTAGCAAAAAAAAATATGTAGTAAAAAATAAAAATGTTTTCTGTTGTCTGTCCATGTCTAACCACTCTTTCCTGAAGCTGTTCACAATCAGTTCCATAGTTGTTTAATCCAGAGTAGGATTTAAACCGATTTTGTGAGGTAACACTGATCAACACAAGCTTGTTACTTAGTTTGCAAGAGAAAAGAGCTGCACGGTCTTTGATCATTCAGGAATCTGAATAAGAAATATTACCCTTGTGGTTTCTATGACAGAGTCCTCTCAGTTCTTTCATGAAAGACAGTGAGGGCTTGGCTACACTGGAGACTTGCAGCGCTGGTGAAGGGGTTACAGCGCTGCAACTCACTCTGTGTACACACTTACAAAGCCCAGCCAGTGCTGCAACTCCCTGGCTGCAGCGCTGGCTGTACACCTGGTCTGATTGGGGTGTAGCGATTCCAGCGC
>NC_133773.1:73047346-73074046 GCF_003597395.2 Chelonoidis abingdonii
GCTGGCTGGGCTTTGTAAGTGTGTACACAGAGTGAGTTGCAGCGCTATAACCCCTTCACCAGCGCTGCAACTCTCCAGTGTAGCCAAGCCCTTAATAGACAATACTTCCCCAAATGCAAAACATGGATTCTATGTATGAAACAAGGACAGGAAAGATCACACAGGACTGGAAAAGGGCAAATCTAGTTGTGACAATACCTCCCATAAGGCTTTATGGAAATATGCATATGCATATATATATATATATATATATAAACATAACTAGAATGTGTTTTATACTACATATGCCATGTAACATAATCTGTGTAAAGGTTAAGATCTATTGAATCTATTTGTATGCATGAATCATTTTTGTATTCGAAGTTATGAATATTGGTTGCATACTTGTTTGATTCTAAGCAGATTGTAGTGAAGCAGTTAGCTTCCTAAGAAAAGACTATTCTCAGCAAGTGCCCAGTCCGGAAACACTTAAACCAACAATGAACTTGGAGACACCAATCCACATCTGGGCTTTCCCAGGAATGTGGCTTGGCTGGTAAGGAACTCGGTCATGCATGGACATGTGACTTGCTCAGTTGACTCCAAAACTCCATCTTGGAGCTGGACTTTGCATGGGAGAGGGGAGGGGGTCTCCACCCACAAAAAGAAAGTATATTTAAGCCCATGGGAAACCCTTCCATTTGGTCTTAGCTAGCTTAAGAGGGAGCTTCTCCACCCCCCCCAGGATTCTTGAAGAAACTGGAACAAAGGGCAATGACTGCAAGGGATGTGAGTGATTGGTAGACCCAGGCTAAAAAGAGAGAAGTCTGTAAAAGGGATCATTCTGAACTGGTGAGGATCTTATCTGTATTCAGTCTGATTAAACATAGATTTGCACATTTTATTTTATTGTGCTTGGTGACTTACTTTGTTCTGTCTGTTACTAATTGAAACCACTTAAATCCTACTTTCTGTATTTAATAAAATCATTTTTTACTTATTAATTAACTCAGAGTATGTATTAATACCTGGGGGAGCAAACAACTGTGCATATCTCTCTATCAGTGTTACAGAGGGTGAACAATTTGAGTTTACCCTGTATAAGCTTTATATAGGGTAAAACGGATTTATTTGGTTTAGACCCCATTGGGAGTTGAGAATCTGAGTGTTAAAGACAGGAACACGCCTGTTAGCTGTTTTCAGGTAAACCTGCAGCTTTGGGGCAAGTAATTCAGACTCTGGGTCTTTGTTGGAGCAAACTGGAGTGTCTGGCTCAGCAAGACAGGGTGCTGGGGTCCCAAGCTGGCAGGGAAAGCAGGGGTAGAAGTAGTCTTGGCACATCAGGTGGCAGCTCCTAAGGAGGGTTCTGTGATCTAACCTGTCACAATAGTACCTATATATAAAAGGGGGAATAAGGACAAGCCAGGAAATTATAGACCAGTCCACTTAACTTGGGTCCCAGAAACATAATTGTGCAATCAATCAATCAGTTTGTAAGGACCTAGAAGATAATAAGGTGATACGTTAAGTCACCATGGATTTGTGAACAAATCATGTTAAACATATCCGATATCCTTCTCCGACAGGGTAACAAGCCTTGTGGAGGAAGGGAAGCAGTAGATGTGGTATATCTCATCTTTAGAAAGACTTTTGATATTGTCTCATAGGACCTTCTCATAAACAAACTTTGGAAATACAGCCTAGATGAACCTACTAGATGGATAGACAACTGGTTGGAAAAATGTACTCAGAGGATAGTTATCAATGGTTCACAGTCAAACTGGAAGGGTATATCGAGTAGGGTCCTGTAGGGATCTGTTCTGGGTTTGGCTTTTTTCAATATCTGCATCAATTATTTAGCTAATGGCACATAGAGTACACTTAGAAAGTTTGCAGATGATACCAAGCTGGGAGAGGTTATAAGAGTTTTGGAGGATAGGATTAGAATTCAAAATGATCTAGACTAATTGGAGAAATGGTCTGAAATAAATAGGATTAAATTTAGTAAGGACAAATGCAAAGTATTACATTTAGGAAGGAATAATCAATTGCACAAATATGAAATGGGAAATGACTGTTAGGAAGGAGTACTTCAGAAAAGGATCTGGGGCTTACAGTAGATCATAAATTAAATAAGAGTCAATAGTATAATACTGTTGGAAAACAAACAAACAAACATCACTCTGGGACATATTAGCAGAAATGTTGTAAGCAAGACACAAGAAGTTATTCTTCCACTCTACTCAGCACTGATTAAGCCTCAGCTGGAGTACTGTGTCCAGTTCTGGGCACCACAGTTTGGGAAAGATAGACAAATTGGAGAAAACCCAGAGGAGAGCAACAAAAACGATTAAAGGTCTAGACCAGTGGTTCCCAAATTTGTTCCGCCGCTTGTGCAGGGAAAGCCACTGGCAGGCCGGGCCGGTTTGTGTACCTGCTGCGTCTGCAGGTCCAGCTGATCGCGGTTCCCAGTGCCCACAGTTTGCTGCTCCAGGCCAATAGGGGCTGCGGGAAATGGCGCATGGCCAGTGAGAGCCACCCCCACTGAGCAAAAAAGTGGTGCCTTTTTAATTTTTACTCACTTGGCAGTGCTCCAGGTCTTCGGCAGCACTTCGGCAGCACTTCAGCACCTTTTTTTACGTGTTCTCACCCCCTGCTGCTAAAACCTGGCTTCGCCACTGCAGGAGACTGGACTAGATGACCTATAGCAGTCCCTTCCAGTTCTACATTTCTATGATTGTAGTTTCATAGAAACATGTAACGATATGCAAAAATATGAGTTTTGCAGACACAGCTGCATAAGTGTGTAAACATCTGCATATTTTGTACATACCATTGTCTTTTTTTGCCTGCATTCACAGAGGACTAGATTGTCAGAGCTCTAGTCACCCAGGGACTAAGGCCCTCCTTATCCCACCGCTTGGCCAAGCACAGGCTGTGACTCTAGCATAGCAGATAGTCCAAGCTACTCCCCTTATTCTCTGGCTGTGAACAAATGGAGAAGAAGGGAGCAGAAAGAGCCAGACAATGGAAGGTTCTCTAACTGTATGTTCTCCAATAGCTGGCCAGAGTAACTGGCAGGGCACACAGAGGGAGTAAATTGCTCCATGACAAAGGATGAAGTAGTTTATTCCCCTCTAGAGCTAGAGGGGATCAGGGCAAGGAATTGTGATTGACTCACAATTCATTTTTTTTTTGACCTCCCTCTGGGGCAATGCAGCTACACACTACCTTTGATTTAGGGCAGACTTTAAAGTTAAAGTATAGCCAGTATATTGTAGGCAAAGCATGGGTGCCTATTTCTGAGAAATGGTATGTGTATGTCAGCTTGTAATAACTATTGTTTTATACAATCAATCACTTGTATTGTAGCCTCAAATGGGTAGCTTGTTGGGATGCCCCTGCTGAATTCTGATCAGTTTAAAACTTTAAAGTTATTGTACATTTGCAAAAATTCCTTTTCTTTCAAACCCCCCTCAAGCTTCTTGTTCAATCCTTCATATTCATATATGAAAGATTATATCTATTTCATTACCATACTGGTCTTATTGTATCACTTTAATCAGCGTGCTTGTCAGGTGCTAATTTAAAAAAAAAATGGACTCCTACACAGTTACATTTCTTTTAGCTGTGAGCCGGCAGGCCAGGAGCTAATTTGTTTTACTGCTTTCCCTTCTGCTTTTGTTCATTACAGGAACTTAACCCTCCTGATTTACTCTTAGTGTGATTTGCATGTCTTGCATATTTGTTAATAGTAGTCATCTCAGAGTACTGAGTTGATTTAATGTCAACTTTTAATGTAGTCTGTGAATATGCCAAAGCATTGTGTGGGTTGTATAAAGTTTGTACGTGACACTTTTATTTTGCTGAACCTGTCATTGTTGAATAGCAGTTTATTGGTACATACACCGTATAGGGAAAACATCTCTTTGTATTGATGTTTTTTGTTGCTGTCAAGAGTACTTAGTCTTGCGATACTACTTTTCTTGCTGTTAGTTTTTCTGAAATTATGCACTAGAACTCAAAAATAGTATTTGTCTTATTGTTGAGTAGTATCCCTAAACTTAAGTTTCAAGCATCTTAATACATTTTTCTAGGAAAGCCAGAGGCATGAGAAGTTTATCATTTCACTGTACCTTATCAATCTAGCATTCAGTGGGCACTTTAGGAATATGAGTCAGCACAATAAACTGAAGCAAAACCAATTGTGACTCCACAAACAACCTTCTTAATCAGTGTTTATTGCTTTAAATTGTAGATTATAAACTTATTGGGCAGATTTAAGTGATGTAAATCAGATCTGATCATGTGTCTGTCTATAGCTAGCTGCATGTCCAAAATAATTAGGCTAACATTTTCAAGCCTGGCTGCCTAATGTTATACACAGCTAAACAACTGGCCTGATTTTTTCAAAGGTGCTGAGCAACTAGAGCACCCACTGGAAAAATCTTCCTGAAAATCAGGTGGTTATTTAGGAGAGGATTTAGGTTCCTAAATTTAAGTAATGACTTTTGAAAATATTGCCCTCAGTATCCATAAGGAAGTGAGTTTAATAAAAGCTATGCCTATCTCTGCATATAATATGTATTTTCTACTTTGACTCTTGCATTCTTTAATATCCATTTTGAGACTATATTTTTGACCAGCTGATTTTTTTTCCTCTCTGGATAAATGTAACTGAATTTACCATTTAAGATTTGTGCTTGCCACAAGAGTGAACATGAAGTTATATTCACTATTTCATCTTACCAGTTTCTGTATTGGTTATTTCCATAGTTCGTTCGTTCGTTCGTTCTTTCTTTCTTTCTTTCTTTCTTTCTTTTTAACACTTCAGCTCTATTTTGAGGGAAAAGACCAATAGCCACATTTGCTGCTGCTGTAAACAGTCACAACAAATTTGATCAACAGTGAATTTCGCTTGGCTCTTAGCTTTGTGACATATTTCTACAGACACATTCTTATCTGAAAAATTATATTTTTTCTCCCTCAATAAGCTATTGATGTACAGTACATGTATTTTGTCTTGATTTCTTTCATCTGGTTTCTGTTTAATTAGCTCAATTATTAAGGTACAGTGAATAATCTGAGGATGATTTTCTTATGTTTTGTGAGTTACCGCAGTTTTCTTCATTATAGTTCTTGGCTTTCATCCATTCTCTCCTCTCAAGACTTGTAGATTAGATAAGATACATATTTCACATATAAAGATTAGAAGCATCTCAAATTCTCTTCTTTTCAACCCCAGTTTCTAGATATTTTAAACTTCTATGATGATGTTTTTGCCTATTTTAAAACAATACAGAAGTTACTTAAATGCAACATATATACATAATTTACAAAGCCTGATTATTGATTTCAGAGTTCTGTTCACTAACTGTATTCATTGCTGAGCTATGTAGCTAGATGGCTATATTATCATTTTGTTTAATTAGTATACAGAAACTAAATTGTGTTACATATGTCACAGAACAAATACAGTTTTTTCTCTAAAGATCAATCTACTTTTAGACATGGCTGAATAGACAGCCAGATTTTTGGCTGTACTAGCAGATACCAGCCTGGGTCCCAAAACACTTTTTAGAACAGTCATTTGGCACCAGATTTTTAAAGGAATGTAGGTGCCTAAAGGTGCAGATAGTTGCCGATGAAATTTTCAAAGTGCCTAACTTCCATTGATGTCAATAGGAGTTAGGAGTCAAGGTGCTTTTGAAAATTGTACTAGGCATGACTATCTGCACTTTAGCTGCCTAAATACCTTTAACAATCTGGCCCTTGGTTGTTCTAAAGCAGGGGTCTGCAACCTTTCAGAACTGGTGTGCCGAGTCTTAATTTATTCACTCTAATTTAAGTTTTCACGTGCCGGTAATACATTTTAACATTTTTAGAAGGTCTCTTTCTATAAGTCTATAATATATAACTGAACTATTGTTGTATGTAAAGTAAATAAGGTTTTTAAAATGTTTAAGAAGCTTCATTTAAAATTAAATTAAAATGGAGAGCCTCCCGGACTGGTGGCCAGGACCCATGCAGTGCGAGTGCCACTGAAAATCAGCTCGCGTGCTGCCTTCAGCACACATGCCATAGGTTGCCTACCCCAGTTCTAAAGTAAATCAAATGGAATGGTCTCCAAGGGGCTGTCTGCCAGCAAGGGATTGCTGAAGCACAATGCCTTCTAACCATGTCACCTCTGTGCCCTCAGCATGCTTCCTATGCTGAAACCTGCAGGAGGAGGTGGCACAAGCTTTACACCAGCTGGAAACTCACTCATGCCAGGGAAATGCCCAGGTAGGAAGAAGCAACTTCTTTGCAGCCTCTTTGCACCACTACAGCTGTGCAGTTGGGCTGGATAGCAGTTCAGGGCATGGCTCAATGAATCAGAGCAACGAACAGTAGAGGACCGAAAAGGACAGAGTCAGTCTAAGGGTTACAACAATATTGTGCAGTTACTTAGCTTCAATATGTGCATGTCTTGATGTTACAACTATTTTTTTGCAAATATAAAGTAAATATATTACTAACTTCCTCATAATTCTGCTTACAACATTTTGCTTTACTCAAGCTAATTTTGTCACTGTTACACCAAATTAAATCTAAAGAAGGTTTGTCTGCATTCTCATAAATATTTTGATCACTCTGTACTTCACATGTACATTTCTTGCATTTTGCTATATTTTTATTACCCATAATCACTTTTAATTTACTGGAATCTTATACTCCATACAATATTCATAGGGTGAATAGCAAGAAATGAAGTCTGAAGGGTCAGACAAACACCTGGGGGTTCTGGTACAATTCTGTCACCAAATTACTATTTGATTTTGGGCAAATCATTTCACTTCTCTGACTCCCTTTCTCTCTTTATAAAAGAGAATAATACTACTTAATCTGGAGGGTTGTTGCATGGTTTACTTCATGTTGATGAATTACTCTGAAATCCCAGTATAACAAATAGTAAATTTGATCAATTCATTTTTCTATCAGTACTTGAGTATTGCCCAGCTTCTATATTACATGTTCCTATCTTTTAACATAGCTAAGAAACCATAATAACAGAGTCCATTGGCACTCTTAGTTCTATTATGACATATAATTTCTTACTAATAGCCTGCTGACGCTTCTTAGATACATTTATAAAAGATTTTGCAAAGAGGACATTCACTTCTGTTACAGCTGGTTTTGAAGACTTCATGATATCTATTTCTGCTTGGCAGATTACTGCTTGGCAAAATGATTCTTGGGCAGAATACACTTTTCACCATATCTCAGGGGGTGGAGCTCCAGATATATAATCTCACATAATTAGTTGAAATGGAGTTTTCTTTTTTCTGTATGTTGATGGAAAATTATATTGATTTTTTTTGTTAGTTGTTGTTTAATCACAAGAAGGCAGTCTAGTGAAGACAATTCTTTATATAAAGTCTGCTTATTCCTTTCATAGGTTAGGCTTCAGTATTGCTGTGAACTGAATGTATAGTATAGTATCTCTCCAGGCTGTAAATAAGAATATGAAAAGATTAAACAAAATCTTTTATTCCTCTGTTCTATTTTACCAAACTATAATGTACTTGGAGCTCTCTTGAATTCTTTACATGACTGCTGTGAATTCTTTTACTGGATACTGGGTTACCTTTGTCCTTCATGCCATTTCAATTGCAATGCCATTTTCTATGGATATTTTCCTTATCAACTTCATTATTGTTCATTTACAGGCACCTGTTTTAGTCTTATACCCATTGTAATCATCATCCTTAGAGTTTTCTATCATATTTTACATATTTTTTTCTTGCCCAATATCATTTACTCATCACACTGAAGTTACGGTGGCACAAGTAAAAGTAGAAGTATCAGGAAAAGGCTATTTTAATTTGAAATTAGGACTAGTGATATAATGTCAAAAACGAATGGGACAGTCATATAGGTGAGCAAAATCAAAATGTAGAAGAATCTCTTCATGAAGCAGGAAACTTGCTAGTAAATTATGTGAGATAATACTGACATGAAATAGGAAATACTACAAAGTAAGTTAATGAGTTCAGCAGGCAGGTATCTAATTAATAAATTTGAAAGAGAAAATGAACAGTAAGTTACACTGAGTTCAGCTGACAGCTAAACCATTCATAAAACTGAAATGGAAAATAGGACTGTGCTCTGATGATATCTAAGGAAAACCATGGTGCTTACGAAAAGAAAATAGATCACTAAGGTTAATTCAAGAAGACTACAATAGAAGAGAATAAAGGCAAAAAAAACAACATAATCAAGAAGAATGGAGAAATATGTTAAGACAAATGCCAGGTTCCTATATATGGCAAAAGGAAAGAGGGGGAGGAATCTGGAAGTGGAGCTGGGTGAAATTTTTTTTTTTTTTAATTTTTTCTTTATATTCAGCCAGGACACCGAAAATTCCCAAAGAAGTTTCAGTTCAATTCCACAAATGTTTTAGAAATTGTAGAACACTTAGCCCAGAGGCTGGTTCCTTGGAGCACTGTTCTTAGCCCCTTTCTGGGCTCTGTTCCTTGGGTTCTTCCCTGCTCTAGTGCCGGGCCAAGCAGAGCCAAGGCGAGCCCTGCTCCACCCTGCCTGGCCCTGTGCTGCCTTGTGCCTCCAAGATAGCCCCCCTTGAGTATTCTGCCTGCCTGAGTACTCTCAGTCCTTTTATGAAGCCAAGTGTTCATTAAGCTGTCACCTGACCTCCTTTGACTCTTGTAGGCTGACAAACAGCTATTTCTTATGGCACAGGTGGGGCTGGCCCCATCTCCCCTTAAAGGGCAGTCACCCATTGACAGAATCTCTATCTTGTTTTCTTTCAGGGTTTGGAGGAGAAATTCCTGACACTAACCTCAGTAACTGGCCAATTCAGAGTGAAATACAAAATCAGAGTCTGGAAACACGAGCCATTGCCTATACAATTCAGTTCATTCAGTTTAGTTACATTAATATTTTCTATGTGGTACAGAATCACTTCTTCATCTCAAGACATATTTTTCATTTTACCATTCAGGTGTCTCAATGTTCCATTTCTCATTTTCCTCCTTACATCACTTATTCAGAACCTTTATGTTTCTATGATTAGCAAACATCACATTGTCTTCTTTTTATCCAGCTCGGTCTTGCTCCAAAGTGGCCTGATGTTTTTTTCACTGAGCACTGAAGTCCCTCATGATTAAACTGAAGCAGATTCTTTCATCCTGTAGCAGCTTATATGGGCCTTAATGTAGATAGTACCTTTTTAACCACTTACTTAACCTCTCCCTTTCTTTGTACAATGCACAGACCCAGATCATTCGCAGTTTGTACCTCCTGTTGATTTATATAGAGGTTCAGCCTATTATGTCTGACACATTTTCAAAATCAGCCACTAACTTCTTTAGGGTAAAAATAGCCTTTTCCTTGGTAATATAAAGTTCCTTACCTTGATATGATTTTTTTGGCTTTCTCCTCACAGCTTTGCCTTTGTTTCCTGTTTTCCCATTCATTGACTGCTAGAAGAATTCATGAGATTGCCTGTCCAAACAAAATGATTTTTACCGCTTTCTCTTCCTGCACATTCATCAGTACTAATGTGTAGCAGAGGAAAATTAACTTCCCTCAGATGCAAGTATGTATTATTTTAATAGTGAAAAACTTTGACAGTAAAATTTCTAGGCAACTTTTGTATAATGCTAGAGTACAATTTAAAACCTGTAGTTGTGAGAGTTATACATATGAATATCAAAGTTAAATACTGAGGAGGTTCACAATAGCTAATTAGTTTATAATGATGGGAACACTTCTTTATTCAGTAGAATAAACTCAGAGGACTTTAGTGCTAGTAAAAGAAATGTATGTAGAGTGCTGGGTAAATTCAGGCAAAGGTTCTCAGGGTACCCCGGACTTTGTGTCACCTTCTTACCCCCTACCTCCAGTGAGGAATCTTTCCAGTGGTAGTTGGCTATCAGCTGCCTAAAACCACCAGCCATTTAGCTACTCAAGCATTCTCCTCTGAGCTATTCCAGCCCTAGCTTTGTCTTGCTGGTTAACAATAGGTGCACACTCCATCTACGAATCTCTTTGAAGTGTTCCCCTTGATATCCACCCCGACACTGGCTACTCCCAGTTATTCCATATCCTCTGCACTCAGAGGTGCAGTGTAGCCCCGTTTACCAGTTTTACCTTAAACCACTGCTCCTGTTACCCATACAGCACTTGTGAGCAGTTATGATGAAACAGAAGTTGGCTTATTTAAGAAAGAAGGATTTAACTAGAAACGAGAGAGTGGTGGAAACTAATAGTTGTAACAACAAAATCATAAAACATAAACCTCTGTCTACACTTATCAATAATCGACTTTTCTATCTAATGAAGTAGATTCCCCTCATCC
Organism: Chelonoidis abingdonii; assembly: GCF_003597395.2. Classification (NCBI taxonomy): domain Eukaryota; kingdom Metazoa; phylum Chordata; order Testudines; family Testudinidae; genus Chelonoidis; species Chelonoidis abingdonii. The sequence goes on from NC_133773.1 coordinate 73,057,686, forward strand.
CCAGGTTCAGTCTGTCAGAGAGCTAGCTGATTTCTCAAAAACCAAGATCCAAGTATTTCTGCTCCACAGGGGTTTTCCTGAATGAATGGATACAGTGTGTTCTCCCTCCTCCATGATATACTGAAAACAGCCTTTTGTTTCTGTTCTCAGGCAGGGCATATTGTGCCCTTTTGCTAAGCTCCTTTTTTCCTTTTAAGTGGCTTAGATTGTTTGCAACTGCTTCTGATGGTTTACCGTTGTTTAGCCTTGCACAATATTAAGAGTTATAATGAGACTTCCATTGCATCACTGGCAAAGCAGGTTGACGTGACAATTCCCCCTTGCCTGAATGGGCCATCGCTGAGACAAATTATGCCCTGGTGACTGATTTCTACTCCAAGTCCATCAAGCATACTTTCAATATAAATACACTATTCCCTAAGTATTACCCATACATACATATCTCAATGATTATACATGTTGAAAAGTTATGAGCTTTCTATAGATACATTACATGCTACTCTTTATGAATAAATATCCTGTAAGATGTGTGTTTGGTGTAATGAGTTTGTCAGGTCTGAAGTAAGAGTTGTTTGAAAAGAACAAGGGATCTTTTGCCAAGGGGTCTCTATTTTGTAACTGCCAAAATCATTATATTGGGAATTGAGCCAAATTTGAATTCCTCTGTACCTTTCATCCGTGTATCCCAGCCACTCTATGCCTGTTCCTTGCAAGACTTTGAAGAAGCCATTGTCCCAAATGGAGAGAAGTGGGGAGAGAGAGGTATATTTGTCCCACTTATGGACAGAGGTGCAGCCTCCAGTCCCCAAACCTGCTTGATACTTAGGGAGCCTCTCTGGCCATTGCTGTGGCATTCAACACTTCAAAAGCAGTACATGGGAAAAGCAATACAGGCTGTGGAGGGTCCCCTACTCTGCCTACTCCTTTTCCTGGCCTGCCCAGTCTCTGACCACTGCTGCAGCAATGACCCTGGATTTCACAAAGAGTGTTCCACTCTGTCTGAGCTGGGAAACTGTGCTATGGAGGCAGCTGATCCACCCTTCCATGTACAAGCTGAAGGATTTGCATGTGTAGGGCCTCTCACTGCATGGATTTAGGGGAAAAAGATCTGGTCTAACCTATTTGCTTGCGCTTAATTCATCTAAATGGGTCAGGAGGAGGAATTTAAAGAAGCAGAAGTAACTTTATGGATACATTCAGGAAAGGTATTCCATGCATAGTGGAAGGCGCAAATGTTGTGTTCAGGGGTCTGAAATAGCAGGCACATGCCTATAAGCCAGGCCAGTACCCCTCCCATCTTACCGTGTCCCGATTTTCTCCTATCAGCACCAATGGCCAGAGATAGTGGCAGAAAATTCAAAACTGCAGCCACATGAGACTGGGTATAAAAGCCTCAGGACTGGCTAGCTGCTTCATTGCACTTTGCTAGCAGGTCCCAGTCACAGAGGGAGCCTTGTGACAGCAGCTATAGCAGAAGCTGAGGGCATAGCTGGAGTCCTTTCACCCCTTAGTGGGAGGGCAGCAGCAGTCAGAAGGGTAGGAACTGGAGAGGGATGTTCTGGAGAAAGAGGTCCAAAGAAATGTTTCTGCAGCAGTAGAGGACTGTCTGATATCTGCATATAGCAGCTCAGGAACATTTCCTGGAGACAGCAGGAATAGTAGCAGCTATCTAGGGGGACAAGTAGCCAGGAAGAAGAGCGTGCACCCCATGAAAGATGTGAGGCACCAGGGCATCTAGCTGAGGAGTCTGAGGGATGATGATATTACAAAGGCCTAAATGAAATACTGTGAGTGATGTATGTTTTCCATATTTGTCATCATTCTTTAAAATTCTGTCTTGGTGATACCTGGTTGTGTGAAAATATGCTGAATGGGCAGAAAAGGCTGGCATCATATTGACAAATTCAGACTGGAAATAAAGCATATATTGTTAACAGTGAGGGTGATTAACCATTGGAACCATTTATCAAAGGTAGTAGTGGATTCTCCATCACTGGCGATGTTTCAATCAAGATAGGATGTTTTTCTAAAAACTCTGCTCTAGAAATTATTTTGGGGGAGTTCTCTGGGCTGTGTTGTACAGGAGGTCAGACTAGATGATCACACTGGTCTCTTCTGGTCTCGGAATCTATGAATCATTAACAGGATGCAAAAGGGTTAGGAATTCACTACAGATGTAATTACATTCAGTTAAGTATTTAAATCAGGGCAGTATTTTGTGGATGACTAGCAGTGGTGTTAGAAAACCATTTTTTGGTCAAGACCTTTTCTTTCAGAGTTTTTTTAAAAAGGAACATTTAATCTTAAAGTAATCTTTTGAATCCAAAATGTCAAATTTGAAATGTTAAAGTTCTCTCGGGGGGTGTGGGGGAAGGTCCAGGTTTCCAATAGGAAATCTATGGAAAATCATTTTGCTTTTCTATTTCTGTTCAATTTTACTGATGTAAATGTCTGTCTTTCTTATACTAGATCATAAAGACTAATCACATTAGGAAATTCATTTATGGGCCAGATTTTACCATCAGTCTTTTCACAGATCTTCCATTGATCTAAATGGTTTGCTGCAAAATGGTTGTAAGAGGAATAAGTTGATGCTATAGATATAATGCCAGTATAATACAAAATAAAGCAAATAGCCGTGTAAATGGGTCCTGATCAATATTTCTGTTTGGGTTAATTATTTTTACCCAATTACATGCCAGTTCATGCAAGAAGAATTCATATACAATAGATGCTCACTGATAGCAACATATTTGTGCTCTTTTGCTATGTTGCTCCTAAACAGCTGTTGTTACGGAGAGTGTCGGCTATTCACAGTAGGGAAAGTATTCCCAGGGAAATGTTGCTTGTAAGCTGCGGTTACTTTTAAAAGGTGTTGCTGGAAACAAGTGTCTACTGTATAAATTAAGAAGAAAAATCTCTCCAGTCATTATGAAACTAAAAAGCCCTTTAGTAGTATGAAGTTAAAAGCACGACTTCTATACCAAAGTCCAAATCCATGGTGTTGCAATGATGAGCATTGCAGAATCAAACTTTTAGGTGCCTAGCCACCTAGTGGAATCCACAAACCCTGAGCTAGGTGCCTGGGTTCTCCATACAATGCATGAGGAAAGATAGGTGCCTAAGCATGGGTTCTACAAAAGCTAACACACTTTGTGGGGAGAGAGTCACCTAAAACAGCCAGTGCTGAGGAGAAGGGTGTATCCTAAGCCTCTCTCCTTTCAGGAAATTAGGCACCTATCTCAACTTGAGATCCACAGCAGCATATTCTCTCTCTTAGAGTCAGGAACCTAAGCCCTTTCTTGCACAAACATTTAATTCCACACAGAGAGGTCAGGGAAAAGGCAGCTGCCTTTGTAACCTTTAGCTAAGTGGTAGAGCACTCACCCAGAATGTGACAGCCCTTGGTTATATTCCCCCTTCTGCCTTATGAAAAGGGATTTGAACTTGGCTTTCCCATCTCTGAGATGGGTGCCTTAATGACTGGACTATGGGATATTCTGATGTGGATCTTTCTCAATCTCTCCTGTTGAAGCTGTGTATGAATAATTAACTATGCATTGGGCTATTCAAAATAACTGCCATCCAGTGGTTAGGGCACTCACCTGAGAGCTGTGAGAGATACATATTCAAATTCTTTCTCCATATTCAGCAGACTCTGGGTCTTCTACACCCTACGGCAGTGGTTTTCGTACTGCAGGTCACGACCCAGTACTGGGTCGTGGAATGGAAGGCACTGGGTCATGGCGGCTCTGGTCAGCACTGCCGACGGGGCCATTAAAAGTCCTGTCAGTGGTGCTGCCCGGCTAAGGCAGGCTAGTCCCTTCCTGTTTTGACACTGCGCTGTGCCCTGGAAGCAACCAGCAGCAGGTCCAGCTTCTAGGTGGGAGGGCCGTGGGCTCTGCGTGCTGCCCCCACCCTGAGCACCGGCTATGCACTCCCATTGGCCATGAACTGGCCAATCGAGCTGTGGGGGCGGTACCTGTGAGTGAGAGCTGCATTGAGCCGGACCTGCTGCTGGCCACTTCCAGGGCGCAGGATGGTCCATGGTGCCAGGACAGGCAGGAAACCTACCTTAGCACCCCTGCTGTGCCACTGTCTGGGAGGCACCCGAGGTAACTCCGCATCCCAATCCCCTGCCCCAGCCCTGAGCCCCCTCCTGCACTTCAAACCCCTCATCCCCATCCCAGAGCCCTCATGCCCCAATCCTCTGCCCCAGCCCTGAGCCAACCCCAAACCCGAAGCCACCTTCTGCACCTCAAAGCCCTCATCTCTGGTCCCACCCCGGTGCCTGCACCCTCAACCCAGAGCTCTGACCCCTCCTGCATTCCAACCCCATTCCCCAGCCCAGAGCCCCTTCCCACACCTTGAACCCCTCATTCCTAGCCCCAGCCCTCAGCCCTGCACCCCAGCCCTCTGCCCCAGCCCTGAGACTGTCCCATACCCCAAACCCCTCATCCCCAGCTCCACTGGGTTGTGGACATCAACAATTTTTTTTCAACTGGGACGCCAGGAAAAAAGTTTGAAAACCACTGGCCTAGCGAATACACTAACAACTTGGCTGACAGTTAGAAGGGAGTCCTCAGCCTGCTTCTCCTAAGCCATTCTGTGTGGAGATAGGTGAGCTCTGAGCATACCTACCAGATTTGGTCCTGCGGGGGAGAAAGGCAGGCCAATATCTAGCTTCACCTGGTTTGGGGATCTCCCTGGGACTTAGGTGGGAGATAGGCACTGGCCATCAGAACTGAGGCAGAAGTATGCACACCCAGAGGCAGAAACTTAGATACCTAGGTCATTTTACTGGTGGAAATGTAGGTGCCAAGGGATTTTCAATGCCTCCAGGATTAAGCAGCAATTTAGCAAGTGTTTGGGGGATCTCAGTAGTGCCTAAACTTTCGATCTAGGCATGTAAAGTGGGACTTAGGTGTGTAAAAGAGGTGCCTAAGTCATTTTGTGGATATGGGCCCAAATACCAATATTTTACAAAAGATACAGTAGTTTGCTTGAAAATCTATTATGTTACAGCCAAATATAAAAGGTGCCAATTTTCTTGCTATTATAAATTTAAACATCTCAAGCAGGTAATATCTACAATAGTTCTCTAAAAGAAATTCTGTAAGAAGTCTTTAAGATGCTTGTGACTCAGTGTTCTAACTTTCACAGAAATACAGTACATTGAACCTATTAAAATAAGTTTTCTCAATGATGCCTAAATACTGATATCACAATTAAAAAATAAAATAAACTTCTTTTCTTCCAGTCAGTGTTATCTTCACCAAGAGAAAAAAGTTGTAGCAGTTTTACATTCAACTCTTATATTGAGATAAAGTACCAAAATTAGATACCCATTCATCACGACAGTGATTTTTTATCTTTGAGATTTGTCTTCATCTAAATGATGCATTGGCTGGCATACACTGACCACTACATACAGTGTTAGTTAGAAGAGAAAAAGAAAACTACAAAACAGTCTTGTGAGATTCTTCAAATAGCCAGAGGAGATCATTCAATAGCTTAGCAGAGCTGGAGAACTACTGGTTCAAATTCTGACAGAGTTGACTTCGTTCTCCTACAGTAAGTGCTTGTCAATACTCTGTTTTTGCATTAATTTAACTAAATCAACAGAAAAAAATAGTTAAATTGGTGTAACCTCCTATGTGGATATAGTTATACTAATAGGGTGTTAATATTGGTATACCCTTATACTATGGTGTAGCGGAGTGGTCACCCGCTCCTGCCTTAAGAGGCTTAAAACAGCCTGAGGAGAGGGCTGTGGTAGGGAAGGAAAAGCTAGGCTGATTGGGGGAAGCAGCCACAGCTGGCCCTATAAGAGGGTTGAGGGCCAGAAGGCTGAGAGACTATCTCTAGCTTTGAGAGGGAGGGACCTGGCTGCAGGGACCTGGAAGAAGGTACCTGGAGTGGAGCAGGGCTGGGAGAAGGCCAAGGGAGCTGGGGAGCTCCAACCTGGAAACCCCCTGAGGCTGTAGCCCAGTGGAAGGCCAATTAGATATTGGGGTTGCGGGGGGCTGTCCATGGGTAGGCAGAGGCAGCAGGTCCAACCCCCCCCTTGCCTATGATAAGTGGCTTTTACAATGCAGTCTGCCCCAGTGAGTGGGGGCTAGATGGTGACTGTCAGTAGCCCACTACTGAGGCAAGGTGGGGATAGAGGGTTGGGGGTTCCCCGGGTGAGAAGACTCTGAGACTGAGGGGGTATTGCCAGGGGGAAGCACCCCAAAGACAAGGGGCATGGGTCCTGGGAGTGACACAGAGGCCAGCGGCAGCAGGACACCGGCCTGCAGAGAGCATTCCAGAGGCTGGAAATGCTAATTCCTTAAGACGACCAGCAGGAGATGCCACAGGGGTGAGTCCTGCACCGTCGCATATGGATTTCTTTAAATCTTCAAATAATCATGATACAAGCAGACAATCTGATAATCTTATTCAGAACTCAGTAGTCAAAATATTTCCTCTATTATTCTGACTAGGCAAGAGAAATTATTCAGCTTCTGGTTATAGCTCTAATTCTTGGTTGTTGTCAGCGAATAAGTTTATAGTATTTGAATGTATTTAAGCTAAAATATTATTGCTTTAGTGTATTTTCCTTTGGCTTCTATGGCATTTTCAGGTTTACCACTAGACAGGCTAGTCAGAATTTCCAATCAATTTTTCCTATCATTAAAAAAAAAAAAAGGAGGGGAGGGAAAGTAACATTTTAGAAGTGTGGCTGATGTTTTGCTCAGCTTCATGCCAATACTTTGTTGATAAGGCTACTATCTTTAGAGATATCACAAGAGGCTATATAGTTAAGGTTGCTCTGAGACCTTTACTGAAAGCAGGATTAAAATTCTTCTGAATTTAGATTCCAAGCATAATTTAATCAACTCTTCTGGGGACAACTGAGTTTTCAACAATATTTTTGGGATCGGGGGGAAGCATATTTCAAAGAAAGCCCTTTGGAAAGTCCCTCTGATTATCATTTTGTAAAATTCTTCTCGTTCATGAACTATAGTCCATACAAACTGCAAACTTCACACGTGCACACTTCCTATGAGAACTTAGACACTGGTCTTTTTCAAAAAAATTGACCTTCAACACGAAAAGTTTATTCTTCTGATTAACAATAACCTAACTGATCTCCACAATGACGACACTGTCCAGTTTCATTAGCCATTTCTGTTCTCTAGTGCTGGCAACCTGCCACGCTGATGTACCAGTTCTGCTCAGCGCATAGTCCTGGGCAGCTGATGAGGCATGTTGGGGCAGCAGAGGCATATGGAGTGAGGAGGGATATGGAATGGGAGGCAGAGGGCTGTGTAGGGGTTAGTGAGAGAAGCAGGGCTTAAATAGGAGTATGGGGGCCAAGTGAATCTGTGAGATGAGTCTGGTGTGGCAGGGAGTCCAAGGTATTGGAGCTCGTAGGGTCTCCAAAGTGATTCTTGGTGCACTAGAGAAACTGAAGGAGCAGTGCCATGGGAAGACCTTCAAGTGCTGATGCATTGGTTTAGAGATGTTCTGTTCTCCCAGCAACTCAGACTGTGGTGCTATGCGGAACATAGTCTTTCTGCACTGAGATGCTGGTGCTTGTCAGTATTCAGAGAAGAATTATTTTAGGTTATAAATCACCTTAAGAATTTAAAATACTCTGTAAGTTCTAAGTAGTATTATATATGTTTTATTTTACAGAGGAAGGATTGGCCAATATTTAGGGCAGTAGCCTAGAACTTGTGAGACCTGGACTCAGGTCCCTGCTCTATCACAGACTTCCTGTGTGACATAAAGCTTGTGTCTCAGTTCCCCATCTGTAACTTGGGGATAATGTCACCTCACTTTCTCATAAATATATGAAAGATTGTGGGGCACTTGGATATACAGTAATGTGAGCCATAGGAAATATGTCTACACTGCAGCTGGCAGCTTGCCTCCCAGGCCTGGTAGACTGCCTTGCAGTAGCTCTGTTCAAACAAGCATACTAAAAATAATAGCCTGGTATGACGGTACACTGGACTAGCTACCTGAGTCCAAGCCCGCCCAACCTGCAGGGTCTGGCTTGGGTGGCTAACTCAAACTGCTGCTCATGTTGCAACATCCACACTGCTATTTTTGACTTGAGACATTTCCATAAGTACCTAAGATAAGTTTTAAAATCTACTATATCTTCCACGTCTCTTCCATTCACCTCAGGGAAGACCACCATCTCTGGCTTTCTCCCATGAGGGCTGCCTTGAAGATACCATTCAGCACTAACTGGATAGTTTATCAGTAACTGTACTGTTAATATTCAACATGACCAGTTACTTCACTGTTGAGTGCAGAGGATTTGTGAATACCTGCATGTATGTATGGGTGAGTATTTTAATATTCACTCATAAGGACGCAAAGGTAATAGCAATCATTACTTGAGCCTAATGCCGTTGGGTGACTTCAGGCAGATAGTCGAAACTATCTGACCAATAAGGAACTGGTAGCTGATGTGTGAGTTGTAAAATGTTGTTTTCTCAACAAGTAGCTGGGTGGTCCTTTGTAGACATTAAATGTCATGAAATAAGTACTGTGTAAAAACCGACATAAATACTTCCTTTAATATTACATATGAAATGAAATTAAAAAACTAGGAATTTAAACAGGCACATTTCAGTCTGGAATGGAAGGGGAGATCTTTTTATAAGTCTTTGTTAACTGAGCTAACTAAATAATTGATTAAACTATAATGGCGAGCGATAATGGGATCTCCTCCTCAAAAGTCCAGACACTTCAGAATGGTGCCAGCATAGCACAATTCCATCAAAGCTGTGCTGGCATTTCATGACCTTGAGTAGTTTGAAGACAAACAGCAAATACAGAGCAACAATTACACAGGGACATCATAACATCATAAATATTTGATGGGTGTTAACAATGAAGAGCGAGAGGAATTATTTAGAATGGTGCTCAGCAGTCCAACTAGAATTAATGGGATGAAATTAAGAAAGGAAAAATTTAGGTGGAATATCATGAGTTCTATTAGGATGCAAAATAATTTGTTAAGGAAGATGCTGGAAGCCTTAATTGCTTAGAACATTTAATACTAGATTGGTCAATGTACAAGTAGCTGCACAGGGAACAACCATGCATTGGCGAAGAGGAAAACTAGATGGGTATTACATAGTGCCAAATCTATGGCAGGTGCTAGACCTTTCTTCTCTCTAGATTCTATGATCTGTGAGATAGAGCAACACAATGAACACCTCAAATATGTAGAAGAAAACAAATATGACAGTCTCTTTAAACAGTAGTTATATGCCTTGTTATTCCACAGATATTGCTGTTTTCTTTTTAGTGAGCACTAGATGTGCTTTAGATTTTCAGACCCCCAGGAGTGAGTGTGGTGTGTGTTTTTTTGTTTGTTTGTTTGTTTGTTTGTTTTTTTACTCCACTATATTCATATTAGCTCTTTCTGTCACCAGCTGCACACCGTATTAGTACAGCGGTATTCTTCTCACAGCAGCGCTCAGCAAGCTGCTACCATCTGGAAGTTTTCATTAGGGTAAATCTAACCCTGTCTGTCCTGGAAGGAACTGATTACTAAATAAGTTTTAAAATAAAATATTTGTTCAAAGTAGATCTTTCCTAAAAAGTTTCATAGCTGGCAAGAGTTTTTGTATTTATTTTGTTTCAGTTCTCCCACAAATTAAGAGATCTATTTTGCTGGAGCTATAATCATTTCCCCTCTAAAAATTAATATCTGTAAGCTCTTCTAGCCGTACCAGAGGCTTTTATAAACCATCACAGGTGAGTATGCTGCATTCCAAATAAAGATCTCTTGCTTTCTCACCAATAATTTATTTTAATGACCATTGATAATTGAAGATTAAGAAAATGCAGAAAAAACCACAGACTTTGAAAATGTTCTAACTGTATTTCCTTGTCTTTTGTGAAATCATTTGGCTCTCTTCTGCAAAATCCCACTCCTGTAAATAATCCTTACTCGCAGAAAGAGCCCCACTGAGCTCAGGCGCCTCAGTATTGTGATGAGCTCCACATGATGGACCCTCTCCACCTGCATGGAGCCACACTGCATCCTGGATGGATGTCGGGATCCACTAGTGCAGAGCTCATTTCAGGATCAAGGACATGATGTCCATTTGTGCTAGTAAAGGCTTGCAAGTTCATCCCTTTAAAAATACAACACAGAAATTTAATATACCTTATAATAACCTGGAACGTAATATAAATTGTCAAATAAATCTCCAATAACTGTCGTAGTTCTGTTGCTTATATCGTATCTCCTGGACATGTCAGCCAGTACAGGGAGACATGATCGCAAATACTTGTGAAGACCTGGCACTCCATCCCTGTATTAGTAGATGCACATATACTAGCCAATTCATTACATTGTTCATTGAAGCTTCTTTTCAAAATTTAATCATCTGATCATTTCAGTTTTTTAGTTTAAAACTGGCAAAATATGCACTATAAACAAAATTCCAACAACGTGTTAACAATTTTTTAAAATCTTTTAACAATCCAATGGATTCAGTTGTTATTCCTCCCACCCCCACTTGATTTCTCTTTTTTAAAGAGAAAATTATTAAAATAAAACCTTTTAAAGTACAAAATGCATATCTGAGCTGAGAATAAATACTGCTTGATGAAATTTGTTCCAGCTACAACATTAGAAATCTCAGTGAAGTACTAAACCTTGCTTTAGAAAAAGTTTTGTAATAGAAATTCCAAAGTCTCCTAAATATGAATAATGCTGCCATGCAAAATTATATCAGTAATACATCATGCCTATTGCTAGGTCTGATATAATTTATATTTACTCTTCAGGCAATGCCTCATAGACAAAGCCACAAAAATTCATTAGTGTGAAACAAAATCCATGAATTCTGATTGAGGATTTGAAGTTTTCTTGTAGATATTGATGTATTTTTCAGAATCCAAGCTGCCAACGCCAAAATGAAGTTTCCCGCACTTATGCTTGCAAATGTAGTTTCACAAAGTAAACTGATGCACCATTCAGTAGCCTTGAGTCTTCGTTGATTTCAGTAGAGCTAGGCTGATTTACACCAGTTATGGCACTGGAGCTAGCATTTCAGCTCTGACACTCAGAAGTATAGATGTCTGTCGTTATAGATTGTAGTAGCATACATCATAGTATGGAATTTTAAAATGTTTACCTCAATGCAAATGTTACTGAAATAGCTTCTCTAAGTGAAATAAAACAATTCAGTTTAATAAGCTAATGCGTTTACACCTACTGAGAGCAGGAACTGTTATTTAGCCTTCCGGAAAGGAAGAATAATTTTGTGTTCCGTGTTCTGGTCTGAGAAAAAGGAGATCTGTGTTCAGTTCTGCCTTTGCCACAGATTTTCTATGTGATCTTGAGGAAAACACTAGGCCCACATTCTTAAAGGTATTTGGATGCCTAAACACTTTTTAGGATCTGGGTCTTAGACCCCAGTTCTGTGCCTGTGTAGTCCTGTTGACCTCAGTAGTCTTTGTGTGGCTTATGGTGGGATCCTTCTGCCTGAGTCTTATTACAGAACCAGTGTCTTAATTTCTGTCTCTTGGTTCTGTAAAATGGGGGTAGATTGAACATCCTTTTGCACAGTCTTGTGCTTAGACTGGAAGGTCTTTGGGGCAGGGACTATGAACAGAGCCTTATGGTCAGGACCTTTAAGTGCTGCTGTAATACAAATAATAAGTACAATAATATTTCTGTGTCTTATGCCACACTGAACACATCAGTGCTAAACAAATAATGATTAATATAATATTTAGAATGAAAATATACATTTAGGCCTTAGAAGAATAAACGATAAAGAAAAGCCAAAGATTCTATATAACATCTTCCCCACAGACTGATGTAGATTTTGAAGAGAAATCTTCAGGAATATTGCCAAATTTCCCTTTAGGTTTGTTTTCTATAATAATAATAATAATTAATAATCTAGAGGTAATAGTCAGTCAATAAAAATTCCTTTTGGTTTCTGTATCCTAGAGTTCCAGTCATGAAGACAAATGCCAGATTGCTCATAAATCATCACATATTTTCTGTATTCAAACATAACTAAATTACTACATGTATTACAGCAGATTTTTGTCATATATTAACTGTTTGTGACTGACAGTAAAGAAAGCTCAAATAATGGAATGAGTTTAATTGTGAATCTTGTGTTTCACACACCTCTACTTTCACACTTGAGCACATAGCTTTGAATTCAACCTGTTGCCTTCAGTGGGAGCAAAATTAGGCCAATGCTGAGTATTTTGAAAATGCAACCCTAGATGCCTGACTCCCGCTGATTTTTTTTCAATAGGAGTTGAGCACCTGCTTCTTTTAGGGGCTTTTTGAAAATCGACCTCCTTAGAGGTGTACTTAGGCATATCAAAGTACTTTTTGACTTTCAGTGGTGTTGCAGTCAACATCTCTAAATATCAAACTACTTATTTCAATGCTTAGATAGGGATTTAGGTGTTTAACTTTAGCCATCTAGTGTTGTTTATTTTGGGCTTAGTCCAGAAAATATAATCACTAAAAAATAGTAGAGTTCAGGGTGTGGGTGACCAGGAGGCCTTGATCCTACAATAGGGAAAAGGATTTATTCTCCCAGATAACTATTTTAAAATGTTTTTACATCAGGCAGAGGATTGCTGCTTGAATTGGTCCACTTTTTGTGGCTTAGGAGTTGAGAGCCAGAAAAGCAAAGAGAGTAAAGAGGAAAGCACAGCAAGCCTGAAGTGCCACTATAGTGACAACTTCCTCTCCTGGCTTTGCACTTTATGCTTGCATCATCTGTGGCAAGGACTGATGCTTGAAAACTGGAGTTTTTAGCCACTTGCAATGCTGTAGCATGACCAATTCTAACTGAACTGCTTTGGCACTTACATCATCATCTCTCGAGAAAGACAGCTGCATTCTAAATACTTTTTGCATCTTCTGAAAACTATATTTAAACTTGCATATAGAGTGCCTGTTTAATGTTCGCCATTGTTTCCCTAATACCATTAGCTATATTAATCCATTTGGTAATCCCTTATAAGAAATTTCATTCTTAATTCGAAAGTAGCCTTTTTTTGTAATTTTAATCAGAGAACTGTAATCTTTGTCAGAGAAGACTTTTAAATAGACTGTAAAACGTATACACAGAAGCAGCTGCAACTCCAAATGTTACACATGAGGGGGGGCCGGGAAATATGGTACTTCAAATCAAGAAATGATGTGTGAATGGGAAAATGGATGGTAAATGCATAATATTTTCCCCTACACATTAAAAATTGAGAGGACTATCACTCTCGGGTTAAAGGAGAACACTAAGAGTGTTGTCAGCTCTCAGGATTTTATTGCCCGTTTTATCATATTAGGTGTTTGTCTTAAAGCTCCAACTGCAGGATTCAAAAGATTGACTGAGATGCTGTTTTCATTAAAAATAGCAAGTTTTGTACACTTTCTGGTTATGGAGAAAAGCTGGAAAACGTGATCCGATTGCATCCAAACCAGAAGGTAAATACAAAAAGAAGCCAGTGTTTGCCGTACCCCTCCCCCCCCAAAAAACCCCTTGTGATTTTTAAGCCAATCTCATGATTTTGGGGGGTTCTGACTCATGATTTTTGAGCACTTGGGTTTGGCAATATTGAAATAATGCAGGATGAACAATACATAACGTTTTCTGTATACTAATGCCCTTGTTCAAATGTGAATACTACTACAAGGTTGAACTGAACAGCCATTGAGTAGAGCTGGCAGGATATTTTCTGATGTTTTTTGCCTGGAAAATGCTGATTCTTCAAAATATTCTATGGGAAATTCTTATGGAAACCATTAGGTTTTTCATGGAAAACTGCCTGGTTTCTTGCCACCTCACCCATCTGATTCCGTGCAAGCCCATGTGGCAGGCTGATGGATAGCCTGGAAGCTCTAGCTCCCAAGCTCCCAGTTTCGTGGCTCATTGGCAGCTCAAGCTCCCAGGGTTTCTAAAGTCCCCAGTGCCAGGACAGCATACCAGGCAAGTCTCCAGCCCCTCCAGTTCCCAGGCTCCTCAGCAGCTCACACTGACAGGCTTTATGAATTCCCCCAGCTCCTTGGTAGCTCACCAGGCAGGCTGCTGTGGAGTTGGGGCTCCTTGGGACTCCCAGCTCCCAGGGACTCTTGGCATCCCAGAGAATCATATAGCTGATACCCTACCTGGCTGACTCCCTGGGCTGCCCTACTGGAGGGCAAGCGGGTGGGTTAGGCAGCCATTCTGCAAAAAAAAAAAAAAAAAAAAATTCATTCCACTAATGAAAACATTTTTTCTGAATCTCATAAAATGGTTTTATTAAATGTACTTCACTGAAGTTAAGGCTGGAAGTCAAGAAATCTTGATAAGTCATAAAAAAGCAAGATTACTGTTGGAAGGGAGCTGGGATACAGCCATTCTTGGCAGATCTTTTTTTGTTTCTTTGCTTTTGGTACCATACACCCACTTCTAACATGAGATTTCCAGCTTCATGCTGTCTAACTGGCTTTCTTCACAGAAATGCCCTCCCCATTGTCCTCTGCCACCATTAGCATGAGAATCCAGGACCTATATGCAGAGTGTCATCAACTTTGAATTTATAGTTTAGTTACATCCACTTGATCTGGAGAGGGTGAAGGAGACATGTCCTATTGACGTATTGCTCAAGCCAGCTGCAGGGTTCATGTATCTCCAAGTCCAATTTTGTATGTTGTTGACTCTGTGTCATGTAGCTTCCTAAAAAGACTCTTTTCACTGTTGAGATTACCCTCGTTGAGACTGCGACAGCCTGATCTAATAAGTTCTAGTATAACACTGATCATATAGCACAGAGGACAGCTGGGATTGATGGTATAATCAATCACACAACTGACCCAAAGAGGGGGGGAAAAAGATTGAGATTCAAAATCTGGCAGCATGCAGGTAAGACAAGAGTAGTTATTTGCTGTATTCACTTTTGATTTCCCTCTGTTTACTTGGAAAATAGGTTGCTGGAACAATTAAATGACCAGTCACTAAAATCTCAGTGTGTAGGTTCATCATGAGCCATTACTAGAGTTATTTTGTGTTTATAGAACAATCTTAGTAGGTCTTGACTTTCACTTACTTAACACTGAAGTTTGTAAATGATCTTACCTATGTGTATATTTAAATATAATGTATAGTTGTAATGGACTGTAGATGTTTGTAGAAAATGAGTATGTAGGTAAGGTGCTGATATATAACTACAGGGTAATATTGTCACTGTCTGATTATCCTCTGAGCCACACAGAGATCAGGATATAATCAGATTAGTTTATACTGCTGAGAGGCTGGTGGCATTCTGGCATTGATGAGTGGGACAAGAATTAAATCAGAATAGCTGGATGAGTGGATTTCTAGCTTCCATTTTATTGTAAGCAGTGCATAATGGCCAGTCTCACCAATTCAGCTGAGGGAGGCTGAATTTCCACCTATGGGTTTCTGGGGTGTTTCTTTCCCCCTGGGATAAGTATGATATGTCATTAAATTGCAATTGGCCAAATAAACAAACAAATGCTACGCTAGAAAAAAATTCCTTCTGTTTTTCTGCTACAACCAACATTTAAGTGTCCAGGATGGAATACAAGCAATGAAAAAAGATTAGAGACCAAGTAGAAAGTGCAACACTGACTTATGGTTTAAAGCAATTAATGGAAAACTTAAAGCTAAATTGTTTCTGAAATAATAACTTATGATAAGAAATTATAAAGTGGGAGAATCCTTTCAAAGGTCACCGAAAATAAATAAAAAATGAATCTCCTGGATACTGACATTGGTTTCACCCTTAATTAGATGTGTTCCTGATTGGTGATGTCCTCTTAGCCATCTGAAATGAGTTCTTGATGTCACAAAGGGAAAATGTATTTTGGTCTCTCTCTGGATTTTTGATACTAGATATAAGCATTCATCTTGGGGGGTGTGTGTGTGTGTGTGTGTGAAATGTTTGGCCATGTTTATATTACTTTTTGTGTACAAACTTTTTGTCATGTATATCTCTCTGTCTTTACATGAGGCTTCTTAATGTAGACACTCTGAACAGTGCTTTCAGAATCCCTACAAATTGCTGCCTGTCAATACATATTCTTACAGTAAGTCTACTTCCTCTCTGTTGGGGTCTCTCCCTGAAACTAGTCACCTTCAGGGTAATAGGGTATATATGATCAGTTAAAATGTTCACGATTAAGAATCTGACTGCATTGGGGGGGAGTTAGAAACCTAACCTCAGCCATAAATACCATCTGTTTAATCAAAAAGATTATTGGAAGTAATCATAGATTCATAGACTCTAGGACTGGAAGGGACCTCGAGAGGTCATCGAGTCCGGTCCCCTGCCCTCATGGCAAGACCAAATACTGTCTA
>NC_133773.1:73074853-73186631 GCF_003597395.2 Chelonoidis abingdonii
GGTTATCCAGCCAGTTATGCACCCACCTTATAGTAGCCCCATCTAAATTGTATTTGCCTAGTTTATTGATAAGGATATCATGCGAGACCGTATCAAATGCCTTACTAAAGTCTAGGTATACCACATCCACCGCTTCTCCCTTATCCACAAGACTCGTTATCCTATCAAAGAAGCTATCAGATTGGTTTGACACGATTTGTTCTTTACAAATCCATGCTGGCTATTCCCTTTCACCTTACCACCTTCCAAGTGTTTGCAGATGATTTCTTTATTACTTTAATTAGAATGAACAGATGTCCCGATTTTATAGGCCAGTCCCGATTTATAGGTCTTTTTCTTATATGGGCTTCTACTACCCTCCACCCACTGTCCCGATTTTTCATCTTTGCTGTCTGCACACCCTAAATAAACATGAGACAAAGTATTAAGGAAATTCATAATTAAAACTGATTCCACACCATTTGTCCATCCACTCCAAAAAGTTGTTAAATGTTTTTAACCCTTTTGGATCAAATACTCACATGAGCTTTTTAATGAAGCCTTAAAATACAGTCAGGTGGGTTTTGATGAATATTTTTGCTAATATAAAAGAATCTGGCTATTTTTACTCAAAATGGGACAACTTTTGCTTGATAGTTCCAATTTTATATTTCCATGACAACTTTGTCTGTCCATTATCTATCTTTAACTGTAATGTTATGAGCCTTATACCACTACAATGCTGTTCATATGTGCCACCTCTTCAACTTGCGAGGATCTTCTGTTTCACCTTCATTTAACAAGACCGCATTACCAATAACTGGCCTCTTGAGGAGGTGTGGGGATGGCCATTTTCATGTCCTGCAGTTAAAGCACAGGACAAAAAGGCAGGGAACTGTTTTTTATTTTTCAGGCTCTGCTACAAACATCTTGTGTAGTCCTTAGGCAAATCACAAGCAGGGGGATTTTCAAACGGCCTCTGCAGAGGATTTGGCTGGCTAGAGCAGGGTGCTCAGGAAAGGGAGAATTTTCAAAGGCTAGGAGCAGCCAAGTTCAGTGAGGAGGCTTGTGCTGAGGTTACTGTTGTGTTATTGTTTACCTACCTCATAGGAGCATTGTGAGGCTAAATTGCTTAATGGTTGTGAGATAGTCAGATACTGCAGTGACAAGCACTACAGAATAACCCTATAAATAAAAGCTTACATGATCAGAATTAATGCAAACCAATAACTTAGCGTGATTCCTGATTTTAAGTACAGCAGATTATTAATGAGAATCCTTGTTGGTTGTTACTAATACTGTAGTTGTGAGGATTAAGCAAAATGTTCCAAGAAGTCCTAATGACAGAAGTTTCATTTCTTATGAAACATGAAAATAGTGTTTGTATATAAATTACAATTGAGTGTAGTTCCTGGACTTAGCTAAAGGTTTTAATTTAAATTCTCCTGTAGGTTTAAATCAGGAGAGAGGTTTGGGTTCTTTGAAATAACAAAACTTGACATGACATTTTTCTTAAAGGAATAATCATGAAAGAAGAATTAGTCTGCCTGTCTTGTTTCTTTTATTACAGTTTCTTGTTCTCAAAATCATAACCGCTCTAGGAACTTGTTAAAGGAAGTAGAGGTGGGAAGATGTGGAAGGGTGCCAAAACTAACACCTTCAGATGTGAGTGTTTTTGTACCTTTTTGTTAAAGAAACACTATGAATGTGTGAATGATTTTTAAATTTTTGCTGTTGCTTGCCCTGTTTATATTTTGCTAAAATACTTTGAAATTATGCAGTTTGCATGATGAAACATTTCTAAAGAAAGAACTCCAGTACGGCTGAGCCCCAAAGTGATTAATGAGGTAATCCAGACAATTAAAGGATATTCTCAAATGATTGTTTAAAATAGTGATATGTGATGTGTTGTGTTTACTGAGGGGCTTAACCAATAATATTTGTATCTGATTCCAAACTTCCCCAGCACAGTAGTGTAGATTAGCCCTATATCTTTAATTGCCAAGAAATACATGGATGGGAGCTAGAAACATCTATTGATATAAAAAAAATCCTAAGAATTCGTGATCTTATCCAAAGCCTGTTGATGTCACTGGAAAGACTCCCCATTGACATCAGTGGGTTTTGAATCTGACTCAAAAGGCTTAAAAGAATCACCATTACCAAAGCACCTTCTTTGTCAATGTCGACTGCAGAGATGCCAGAGTAGCATAGCAAAACAGTCTAGGCATGAACAGGACTTATTTTAGAGAATAATAAGAAATTGGGGATATGAGGGGAGCGAAAGGATGGAGCAGGAAGCAGGGAAGGTATATGTGTGATTACATGCATAAATTCACCAGAGCTTTAAAACGCATAAGTACTTTGTACACCAATTGCAGTGATTTTTTTAAAAAAATAATTTTCTATATGTAAAAATACAGTTAATAACTTTTCTCAGACAATGAATGCTATAAATCCCTTAAAATAAAATTTAGCAAGACAAACCATTTCTATAACATTGTATAGGGGACTGAGTGTGTAAACAGTATAGATGACTATGCTGTTCTATGCCATGTAACAGACAATGTGTATTACACTTATTCTGCACTTTGAATATTGTTTGTACAATACTAGCTGTATTGCATATAAGTATGATATTCCCCTTCTGTTGGAATGTTTTTGTGTAATGTGTTGCCGAAGGCTATTATATTCTTTTACTTTCTATTCAACTTTAACATTTTTTTTCTTTCTGTTTTTTTCTGTCTTTCCAAGACCCTTAGATCTCAAGAATACAGGTCACGTTTTAATAAGATCATGGGAAATTACTGATTGGTCTCAATAGTGTGCATCCCCAGGGCTTATTGTTGCCTAAATTAAACTACAGATTCTGTGTCACTGAAACATTAAGTACTGAAACACTCTACTCAGCTTCATTTGTTTTTGTATTGCTGAGAAGAACTGAGGCCAAATCCAGCAGTCATTTTGCAGTCAAAACTCATTTAAATCAATGGGAGTTTTGTCTGAGTAAGGACTGTAGGACTTAACCCATAAAAACAATAATGTGATTGGGTTCAAATTCACATTTATATCATAATTCTAAGGTAAGCCCTTTTTCCCCCCTGAAAGAACTAGGGTGGGATTTTCTAAATGTATCAGAACTGGCATAATCTTATTGCTGTTAATTCTGTTGGTAAAATTCCCATTGACTCTAAGTCACCGATGAGAGCTTTCAAAAATCCCATCCCTAGTTTTAAGTTAGGGCTTACTAATAATTTTTACAAGAAGACAGGTAGTGGCCAAGACTGTGCTACAATTACTTGTAGTTAATGAAGAGGAAGCTGCCAAAATAAAAAATAGAGGTTGGAGTAGCTTTTTTTTAAGGTAAACAGTTACTTTTTGAATAATGACAAACAAGTGTACTGGGATCAGAGAATGCAATTCTGCTGTATTATTTTTGACGTCTGTGATGTATGTGGAAAGGTATTTTCTAATCATCACTCAGGAAAGTAGCAGTGTACAAGGCATATTTCCCTGAAGCATCAGAGTAAGCCAACATCTGGAGTTAAATTATGTCCAGTCCTTGATTTCCTCATACTGTTTCTCTAGTTGGGATGGAAACACATTTGTTATTGTCCAACTATTTTGTGATGTCAGGGTTATATATTGCCCTGGATGCAAGTGCAGAACCTCCACTAATCTAAGATCAAAATCTTTGTTATTTAGTCCATTTGATACATGGCTTGTCTGAAGCAAGGTGAAGTGTGGATTTGTATGTAATCATCTCAATGGATGAGTCCCATAATTTCCCCTTTTGCTTCAAACCACAGATAACAGGCTTGTGTGTCACACTTGGGTAAGGAAAACCTTCACAATGAGATATTTACCATGAAATATTGGGGAAACAAATACCAGGACCAGTTTATTATAATACATCTGAATATCAGCAGTCCTTGCCCAGCCTAAAATCTCTGAGATGCTTCAGCCTGGTAAACTGATTGGGTCAAGTTCAATGGGCAGGTTTGTTTCATCTTCTCCCCAAATCCTCAGCATCCTTTGCCCTAGAGTGAAAAATATCTTGCCCTCCAAAAAGAAATTAGTGTGGGCACAGTAAAGTTAGTCAGATGACACAATTCATTTAGTTGAGAGAAGGGAATTACTCTAATTGAGGTAGAACAGAATACTCGATACACATGTGGATACTTTGGGGGCAGTTTCTTAAGATTGGGGCTTGTGTGTTTTACAGGTTTCATTCTAGTATCGAAGCTTTGGGGGAGTGGCTTGTTATAGATCCCGTGCTTCTCAGCTTTTAGGCCCTGTTCACAACCTTCTCAAGTTAATGGAAAGACTCTGGCTTGAATCGACTTTGGGTCAGGCCTATGAAACTTCTATTGCAGCAGTGTCCCGTCTGACTAGCATACCTGCCTGGGACAGATTTCTTACGTTGTAACTAACCTGGGGCAGATTGCATGTTGTTTTTTCAGTATAGTATAGTAGTACAGATCTACTAAATAACACTGGAATCTAATTTTCTTTCCCAACATCTTAATAATATTTCTAAATGCTGCTTATAAGTCTTTTCTTTAGTTCCTTTTAAAAACTTTAAAAAAATTTTTTTGGGGTTAAATATAAAAGAAGTTCTATCTTCAGGCTCCCTGCCTTGCTAAATCAATACTTTTCAAAGCAGTGTCTTCTGCGAGTCCTACCATAGTGTCTGATTCTTGGAATGCCAGTTTATTAAAGCAATAAGCAGACAGACAAATGGCCACAGTAGGAAGAAGTCCTGAACTGATTTTTTGAAAGATCTACACTTTTTTTTTGGAGGGGGGAGGAAATGTACGGCAGTCAAATCTCTCTTGAAAGTAGTGCCTGTTCAGCTAGTAGTACTCTATAGTTGCCCAATTCCTAAAAACAAATCTAGGGAGAGAAGTATGGTAAAGAAACATTAGAATAGACTCTCGGAGAACTCAGAATGAGATGCATTCAAATGTATTTTAAGAAAGGTTGATACATATATATTATTCAAGTTCCCTAGGATCAATTTATTAATTTTTTGTTCGATCATTTTTCAAAGATGTTGCCACTGTAGTATACCTGAAAGATGCTGAAATAATTACTATGGTCTTTTGATGTTGGAGAAGTGTGCAATTGATGATGATGATGATGATGATGTTCTGCAGCCTATGGTGCCTTCCACATAAATAAACTCAACAGCTTTTACAGTGTGTGTATGTATGTATGTATATATATTAAAAAAAACAACAACAATCCTTTGTCAGGATCAGGGAAATATACTCATGTTTCTCTGTGCATTTAAACATGTAGTATAGGAGCAGGGCTAAACCATGCTTTCTGTACTTAAGCAGTAAATCTGATTAAATGACCCACATTTTGTTGGAGGGAATAGATATTGAGCCATCACAGAAATATTTTCCCCTCCTTCTGAAGCTGTTGAAGGCCCTTGATGTGTCTGGAGCAATGGTTCTCAACCTGTGGCCAGGAGGCCACTTGCAGCCCAGTCGGCACAGAGCTGCAGCCCATGTGACATCCTCAGGGCCATATGGGTAGTATTGGATGTGGCCCAGATAACACATTGTGGGCTGAAGGTGAATAGGTTGAGAACCACTGGTCTGGAGTTTTTGATTTTTGGGGAGAATACAGCTGGATATTAGTAAGCAAGGCTGACTTACAGGCTTCCTCCTGCCAGATGCATCACAGTCTGGCTCAACCTAGCAAAGCACTTAAGCACATGATTACTTTTAGACATCTGAGTAGTCCCATTAGCTTTAAGGTGTTCGCACCTTTAGGATTAAATCCTGTGTTCTGCAGCTGCCCCATGTGTTAAGGGACTTGGAGAGTGATGGGTTCAGGTGGCAGTGCAATGTTATGTATCCAATATGTGGAGTGATCTTGGCTCTAGTGGATCATGGGGACAGAAGAGGGTCTATGAATGTAAGAGGCTAAACTCTTGACTATTTCTATGGTAGGGAAGTCGGAGGAGAAACCTTGGATCTCATGGAAGAATGAGGAGAAAATTTAGGATGAGACTCATAAAATCAGATTGTTGACTGTGTAAATCATGTTACATCTGTTGAAGTCAACAGCGCTATACCAGTTTACACCAGTTGAAGATCTAGCCAGTAGAGATTTCAGACTTCTGTTTGGGAATAACCAGATTTCTGTAGTGGAGCACGAGACTTGGGGCTCGTCTACACTGGTGGGTGGGGGGAGTATCGATCTAAGATACTTTGACTTCAGCTATGCTATTCACGTAGCTGAAGTTGCGTATCTTAGATCAATTTACCTGGGGTCATCACAGCGCAGGATCGACGTCCGTGGTTCCCCGTGTCGACTCCGCTACCGCCGCTCGCTCTGGTGGAGTTCCGAAGTTGATGGGAGCGAGTTCAGGGATCGATTGCTACCCGCTGATATGGTGGGTAGTCTGGATGTACCCCCTGGTTTAGCCCCTGACACTAATCTGCCTTAATGTTTGCCTCATTTTCTGGCATACCTGGGTGTGATCTTTCAGTCCTTTCTGGTGAAATTCTCATTGATCCTAATGGAGGTTTTGCCTGAATAAGCTCTGCAAAATTGGGTAGCCTTTTGGCAGAACATTTACTAATTTAAAAAGAGAAATTGAAAGCTGTAGGGAAAGAATGAAAATAAAGTCATTACAAATCTCCTACTTTAATTTACTGCAAATGAAAGTATAATTACATAACACTGTCTGCTTTGCAAACACTATAGTTAACAAATATTGATAAGTTTCCAGATCATGACATGTTTTTATACCATGAAGGATGGCTAGGTAGTAAATAAAACACATGATAAATCTTGTGCTTAAATACTTTTTGATCAAATGGATCAATAAATAAAAATGATTTGTGTAAAGATAAGAATACAAGTGAATTGCCTATGGGTATAGTCATTTCTAATTTTAAAAAAGTCCCAATAAGAACACGTACAATTTCCTGTAGTAAATAAGGATCTCCTTGCTTACATTATTTAGTGAAACAATCTGTGAAAGAGTAAAAGTAGTAGTTAATGGTTGATTAGTTGTTTGACAACTGAATAGTATTTTACATTTCAATGCACCTGTTCTGGGCCACCAGATATTTTTGCTAAAGATTAAAATGATAGCATTGTAACACAGTTCTTTATGCAGAAAGGAAGCTTCTAATAAACAAACTAGGCCAGGTTTTGTGCTGAAGTATGAATTATGGAAATGGTCTAATGATATTTATGGTCAGCAGTAAATTAGTTTACAAAAAATTGTGATCAGATTATGGCCAATATGCTTCCTCCAATGGAAATAAAACCACAGAGGAAAGGTAGTCAGAGGACATGCTTCATAATGACTTGACTAGGTTCTCTGGTATGTTCTCCTCAAACAAAAAGGCTTCAGCAGAAGGATCCCTTGGAAGGAGCAGGGGGCAGTTCCTGAGAACTCCGCAAAGACTAACCTTGATCCATCTGCCTGGATGATCAGCCTCTGTGGACTTTTTCAGTGGCTACCCATATCCCTAAGAGCGTATTTTCCTTAAGAGACCTTCTGTTGCTGCTGGTTCTCACTCTGGCAACCACACTTTCCTTTTTTCTCCATACAAATCTGAAAGGATGGAGTCCAGTTACTCCGGTTCTACCAGCTGCTGAAAATCCACCTGATGCAGAGAGGAGCATACTGCAGGGAGGGAGTATTGGTCCTCAGCTTCTCCCTCCTCCAGCCCATTCACCTCAACACTGCACTGGACAAGCAGAAGTTTTGCACCAAGGCATGGGCAGAACTTGGAAATACTGCTCCTCCTTCCTCTTGTGTGGTGTTTTTTTTTTGTTGGTGTTGATTGTTGTTTGTTTTTTTTCCTGGCTCATCTTGCTCTCCTCTTGCACCATGAAGCAGAAAGGAGCATATGGCCCCATATGGTTTTCAAAAGAGCAAAAAGATTTGCTTCCTATTAAATATTCTCACCCACTTCTCTAACGTGATCTTTTTATATTAGGATAAAACATTCTTTGTTTCAGACTTTACTCAGAGGAAGCACAGCAGCATTTGGAAACCACAATTGTTAAATATTTACCGGCAAAGATTTAATGTGTTCAATTTCTTGGGTCCCAGCTGGTTTCTCATGAGGCTCCCCACATGCTTGGCTCGCTGTTCTTCTTTCACAATCAAAGCTTTTCTTGGATTTGAGAGTGGAGAGAACTTGCATATCAAATGACAGACCAGATTGTAAAACCACTGGAAGGGCAACAGTGGGCCCAAGATACCCTCTATCACTTTCACCTTGAACAATTTGCTTTGAATAGAGTATTTGGAGGTGGGGTGAATGAGGACTGTTAAAAGAAGCAGACGAAAACTGACTCCTTTTCTTCTTAGCGAGAACAGTGCTTTCATTTCGCCAGTGTGAAAAGCTGATCAAAATGGGATTGGGAACTAATTAAAAACAGTGTTATTACTAATTAAAATGTGAGCAATGCATCATTTTGAAAAGCTCATGTAACTCAACAGCAAGAAGAGTGACGAATGCAAAGCTTTTCAAATGACACTTTCCACGTTTTTTCCTTGACTGCAGACAGAGAGCCAAATCCTCAGCTAGTGTAAATTGGCAAGCTCCTCTGCATGCAGCTATGCTGATTTACACCAACTGAAAATCTGATCTGACAGAATCCCTTTTATATGTCATTTAGCTATTTTTCCTTCTGCCTCCTAGCCCAGCCCAGCAACTGGCTCTGTAAGAGAGTGAAAATCACTTCTTTTGGAAAGGCCATGTCCTGTGATGACTATGAAGATCAGGTAAAGCACCAGGTTAATTGCTTAAGTGGTAGCATATTTTCACAGCAGGCATATCCTTCTTACAATATTAATCCACTATTTCCTTTCTTATCCCTCCCCATTATTTGGTTGTAACAATTGATTTCTAAAGATTACAGATTGTCAACAATTTGAAGTTTTGGAAAAATGTCCACAAAAAATGTTTGTTTTTTGACCAACTTATAGAAAAGTTGGAATTTTTTGAATATTTGAAATGTGAATAAATATATTCCTGCATTTTTTTCAACTTGCTTTAATTACTAATCAAACTTGAGGCCTTGCTCGTATCCATTCATAATCCCTCATTTGGAACTCAGTTCAGGAAAACACCAAAGTATCTACTTAAGATCATCTCTATTCAGGAGAGCACTTAACATGATTAACTTTATGTGCTTTTCAGAATAGGGATGCATTCCTGAATCTGGGCATTTCATTGACTGCAGTTCATTTGCAAGAATATAACTGGAGGAAGAAGTTTTGCCTTTAGGGCATGTCTGCACTGGCACTTTACAGTGCCGCAACTTTCTCGCTGAGAGGAGTGAAAAAACACCCCCTGGGAGTTGTAAGTTTCAGCACTGTAAAATGCCACTGTAGACAGTGCCCCAGCATTGGGAGCTGTTCTCCCAGGCTGAGAGCTATTCCCCTTATGGAGGTGGGGTGTGGGTTTTTTTTGTTTTATTTAGTTTTTGTTAAAGAGCACTGGGAGAGCTCTCTCCTAGCACTATGCCGCAGCTACACAAGCCATGTTAAAGCACTGCTGTGGTAGTGATTTAATGTTGCCAGTGAAGACATACCCTTAGTATGGTTTCCTTTCTGTGAAAGAAACTAAAGATCATGGGTAGTTTCATAAAACTCAGGGGCACAGAGCAGCAAAGAAAAGGTCTATAATAAAAGAACATGCACCAGCGAGTTATAGCCAAGGGACTGGATGTCACTGTTACCTTCCTTAGAGTTCATATTAATGGCCAGGTAGAAGGGCTTCTTCAGTGTAGTGCAGTGGGTTGGCTCAGTTGACAGTGAAATCCACCAGCTGGGCAAGAGAGAGACTGTCCAGATCTACCACATCAATTTACTGAAGGAGTGGAAGTATTGGAAGAGGCTATTGGTCATGCCATTTCACCCAGAACTTAAGTTAGACACTCAAGTGCTCATAAATCCAGGGCCAGAGGAGGTACCCATCTGGCTAAATCTATGGGTGGAACAGTATCACTAAGTCCAAGAGTTCGTCCAGACCTTTGATGGTTTTCTCAATGATGCCTAACCATACAACTGTTTCAGAGTGGTAGCCAGGTTTAGTCTGTATCAGCAAAAACAACGAGGAATCTTTGTGGCACTTTAGAGACTAACAAATTTATTTGGGCATAAGCTTTCATGGGCTAAAATTGGCATCGCTCTTCTGCTATGGGTTTTAGCCCACAAAAACTTGTGCCCAAATAAATTTTTTAGTCATACAACTGGTGTGTTCCATCACATAGAAACTGAACAGAGGAAAAAGGTAAGCAACAACTTCAATCCATTACTGAGAGACACATGGTAGACAGTATGTAAAGAATTACAAGCAAGGCTAGACCTGGATGAGGTGGAGCCAGACCATCCTAGTGCTAAAAAACAGATGGAACAAGGTTTTGCATAGACTTCCAGAGAGTGAATGCTGTGTCCAACTTTGATGCAAACCCAATGCTGAGAATAGACAAATTGGAGCAGAGACTTGGGGCTGCTGAGTACATCACCACCCTTGATTTGACTATGGGATATTGGCAGATCTTCCCTCCCCTACAATTGCTGAATCATGAGAAGACCACCTTCAATATGCCCTCTAGATGGTACCAATTTAATGTGATGCTCTTTGGCCTGTTTGGAGCAGCAGCCACCTCCCAGAGGCTAATCAACAAAATATTAAGACTCCATGATTGATATGCTGTATTTAACAATATCATCAATGTACACTGCTGCAAGACATGGGATGACCATCTAACACACTTACAGCAGTCTTACAGGACCTCAAAAATGCAGGGCTGAGAGCGAACCATCTAAGTGTAAATTGGTCACCTGGACTATTATCTGCCTGGGACCTTTAGTAGGAAGGTGAAGGCTTTGCAAGACTGCCCTAT
This sequence comes from Chelonoidis abingdonii, assembly GCF_003597395.2. Taxonomy (NCBI): domain Eukaryota; kingdom Metazoa; phylum Chordata; order Testudines; family Testudinidae; genus Chelonoidis; species Chelonoidis abingdonii. The sequence goes on from NC_133773.1 coordinate 73,085,732, forward strand.
ACCTTCTTCAAAGAAACAATTACAATGCTTCCTAGGACTGCCGGGATATTATAGGAAGTTCAGCCTCAGATTTGCTGTGATTGCTGACCTCATGAAAGACACAGTACTGTGAAACTTACACTGGACTTGAGGAGACAGAGAGGGCTTTAGAACTCTAAAGGAACACTGATGAAAGAACCTGTCCTATTCCACCAGACTTTTCAAAATGTTCATGTTGCAGATGCCTCAGACGTCAGCTGGGGGTAGTCCTATTGCAAGAAACGGGATGGGAGCCACCCAATTCTAAACCTCAACTGGAAGCTATTTCCCCAGAAAGTTGCTTATTCAGTGATAGAGAAAGAGGCCTTAGCAGCAAAGTGGACCTTTTGAATCATTAAAGTACTATTTATCATTAATTTGGTGATGTACCAACTCTGTTGGCTACTTGCCATGAAAGACCATAACCCACAAATAATGAGGTGGTATTTAGTGCTTCAGCTGTACTGCTTTGAAGTACTACACTAAGTGAGTAAAGACAATAAAAGTGTGGACTTCTTCTCAAGAGATGGTGGAGACTTGCTTGCACGAGGCAACCCACAGAGCCAGGTATGATGGGGAGGGTGTGTGATGGGATTAACAAACCTGCACTAAGGGTGAGACATGGGAAAGGCTGCAGCAGCATGGGGCCAGGAAAGCTCTGCCCCTCAGGCACTGCCGAACAAAAAGAAGCAGTCTAAAGTGAGTTACAGCAGCCCAGGCTGGGGGAGGACAGAAGCCATTTCCAGGAGCACTGCTGTGACCCAACAGGAGAAGCAATTCTTATCTGGGTGTGAGTCTTCCCTGCCTACTCCCCCTCCCCCCCGACCCCATCCCGCTCCCTTGAGACATCACCCTAGATGTAGGGAGAATCACGTGCGAGGCCACCAGAGGTTCACATGCATCAGCCCTGGGACTCTAGGGGTTTGGGGCAAAGAACTATACTAAAACAACAATCATGGCCTGGACTGCTGCATCGTGGGGATGGGGGAATAGGAAGTGCCACCTGGGGAAAATGAGCAGGAGGTGGGCTGAGCATAGCCCATCCTGCACTGTTTCACTTTCAGAGCTCCGAGCTAGGACCTGGTAGAGTGGGAGGATCCTGGTCCCCTTCCCCACCCCAGATTTCCCTACACCTAGTTCTGGGATGGGCAAGACATGGAGTTTACCCACAAGAAACTGACCCATCTAAACCCCATTCAGGGATTCTGGATCCATTGAATGAAAAGAGAGACTGGAGAAGCAGTCCCTGACCACTAAGCATGCTGACCCAAGTGAAACCCTGCTACATATTGCTGCTTAATGAAAACCCTTCTTTCTTGATTACCACCACTGGCTTGTTCTGTTTGTTTTGCAATTATCTTCTCATTTACTTCAAGCAGAAATATTACTGTTGATTCTTTTTTGTTATTGACCTGATTTATTTAAATATACAATAAAGTGTAAAATAAGGAGAAAATATGTAAGTAATTCCTGTTTGATACCAGATGTTAGAGTGACCAGACAGCAAATGTGAAAAATCAGGACGGGGGTGAGGGGTAATAGGCACCCATATGAGACAAAGTCCTGAATATTGGGACTGTTTCTATAAAATCAGGACATCTGGTCACCCTACTGGCCATTCTTATGTTTGTCTCCATTTCCAAATATGTTTCAGTATATTAATTTAAAGATTTAGGCTGTGATTTTCAGAGGAAGTCAACGTAATTTGAACTCTTAACTCATTTAGAATCCTTGGCATAGCCTAACCTTGGTTCTGTGTCCAAATATCCATGAGATGGAAACTTTTACATTTGCTTTTATTCTAAAAAATAGGTTGAATTTTGCAAAGAAGTATAATAATTCTAGAAGTTCAGCAAACTCATATTATAACCACATTAATACCACATGCTGTTTATAGTCAGACATTGTAGTTCATAAATAATGCTTAATATTGTAAGCCATTTATTAAAATATCCTACCTGAAAATTTTTCTGTTATATAGGACTTAATTTTCTGGAAGAGGGTTTTTGTTTTTGTTTTGTTTTGGATTTTTTTTTGCTATTTTATATATTTGGGTAGCTTTAACTTCTGTATGTGTTTAGTTGATTTCCCATACAGATTATCTTTAAGTCCACTTCAGACATTCTGCAGCATTTTAAGCTACTGCACAGCAAGCACTTAGTTTCATAGTGCCATAAACAGTATTTGTTTTCATGTATACAGAAGGTTGGGAGTCTAAACATTCCCATCAGTACCATGACTGGGCCAATACCAGTTTTTAAATTCAGATGTTCTTTCTCTCATTGTCTTTCCTTGTACTAAAATAGCTAGGGTGACTATAAAGGCCAACTCTTCTATAGGTACTATTATAGGAAGTTAGTTGCTCAAAAAGAACAGAAATTTACTTGGCTCTGAGCATACAGGTCAAATTCTGCAGTGCTTACCCATGATATACTTAAGTACAACATTTGTACAAAAGCAATTGTTCATCCAGACTGAAGATGGAAAGAAGAGTAAAAGCACCAGCAAAGCTCAAGAACAGGTTCCATAGCTCCACTTTCAGAATTCCAGTAACACACAGCTCAAACTCCAAGTCTCCGAAACAAGAAAACTGCAATCCTTATCCACTCTTCCCCATCACATAGCTTTGTTACGTTCTAAATGTTGAGGTTTGGCTGATTTGGTGATGAATCTTGGTCCTGTACCACTTGAAGCATGTTGCATATATGCTAAGAAGATAAGTTATGTATTTTATGCTTAGTATTCCTTGTCTCCCTGCTCTAAGCACTATGACAATATGGTTTACTGTCAAACAACTGGCCCCATGTTGTCATATTACTCATGGAGCAGGCCAGAGGGGTGGTTCTGAGTCACAGTCTCTTTCCTGGGTATTTCCAACAACTCCCTTGGTCCTGGGAGGGAATAAACTGTGCCAAATCTATACTCAATGCAGTGTATGTTCCCTGGTTTGCAGCATGGCCACACCACTGAATTGTGTTCTGAGTGTTTTTATTTTTCTGTTGGACCAAACATCTATTTACAAAGGAAACAATATGATTAGTTTGTTAACATAGTCCCCTGTTTCCTTCTCACCCTTCCAGAAGTCTAACTTCGGTTCAAATTTACCTTCTTTCTGCAAAAACTTCTCAATTAAGGTTAAAATGTACAATTGCAGTCACAGCTCTGGGAGACTGGCTATTTGGTGGTAATAACTTCTGTGCATATTTAGAGGCTTCTGACTATATTTTGTATATGGAAATGCCATAAGGCTGTAAAAGACCCAGGAGCTGCAACCATTATTCACCATTTTTCCTAAAACCTAAGAATCTTATATTTGTGTGACAATACAAATAGTATTAATATTCTTGGCTCAGAGAGATATTTGTGTGTATGTATGTGTGTGTGTTGGACCTAACCACCTTCCTTTTGTCACATTTGGATATTTTACATCTGTGAGAACATTATTAATTATATAAATCTAATTAAAAAAACTAATCACAATAGATGTTTTTATATTTGGATAAGCCTAGCAACATCTGTGCTCTAAATAGAAATGGTCCAGTAGTTTAAGCTCAAAATTTAGTGCTTTTGGAAAGTTTCACATTTTCAGAAAATCTAATAATAAAAATCTCATGATTAAAAAAGCTAGTGCATAATACTGATTGCTTATAGTGTGTGCTTTGCCGTTGAAAGATCTGTAAAACATTAAGTAAATTGCTAATCACATATATTTTAAATAAACTGTAAACTTGCCTTTCAGAATTCAGAACCCAAGCAGCATTATGCTACTGAATAAGAATCAGGAGAAAATGACAAATTAGATTATTATGTATTTATTATTTGTATTGCAGTAGCACCTAGGAGCTATGGTGATGGGGCCAGAATCCTATTGTGCTAGGCACTGTGCAAAGCCAGTATATAACGATAGGCTGTGCCCCAAGGAGCTTAAAATCTAAATACAAGACAAGGGGCAACAAGTGGATACAAGCATGTGGGGAGAACAAGTTTACAAAACGATATTAGGGTGATAGGCATTAGTCTGAGCATACCAGTTGCCCAACCATTGTCAAGTTTTTTGCAGGCATCACAGCAAGGAGAGTTTTAAGAAGGGATTTGAAGGAAGATAATGAGGTAGTTTTGCAATTGTTTAAGAACTTTGTACTTCAGGATTCTCAACCAAAGGTCACACCAGGAATCTGTTGACTGAGACTAGAACTCACATCTCCTGACACCCAGTCCTTGCTTCTACTGCAGGACTGTCATTCTCTTTTCCAAGCTGAATGTAATATCAAAATCAACCTTGAAAAGTAACTTTGGTTTTTGCAATTATTTCCATTTGATGATCTTGCAAGCACTTAAACATATTCATAACTTTGCTCACTTGGGAGCCCCTTCTGAAATGATCAAGCAAGATAGTGGCTATATCAGTTGCCCTTGCATCATGAAAAGTGTACATGGAGGGAAAATGTCTCTCGCAGAGTCTGGAACTACTGCACAGAATGGGTCACTTGGCCTTAAGGGACATTCAGAAATAGGCTTGTAGTTTTCCAGGTTTGCTTGCTTGGCTATCCGTGTTTTCCTGAGTTTTCTTTTCTTTTTTTTTTTTTTTAAAGTTGAGACTTGGGGGGAGCCCTGCCTTATTTTATTAGGTTGAGAATTTCTCAAAATTTCTCTTGAGGAGACTTTAGCTGTTTTGTGACAGCACTTTTGTATTCTTCATATTAAAGTACTATAGACAGCTGGTTGAATATATTCTGCTTCTTTAGGCACCTCAGCAATGATACAAACAACTTATATAACAGTGTCAAGCAGGAAGCTTCTCTAAAATTTAAACAGCTACCAACAGCATGTTTCAGATTTGGCCAGCATACTTTTTGTAAACCAGATGAGATGGGGAGCAATAATTTTTTGGCTATTATTTGCTTGTATATTTTCACATGTTGTTTGAATGATGCTAACTTTTGTCTGTCGTGCTCCCTGGTCTGGATTGTAATCTGTCTATGTAAATTGCAACACATAGACATGCTGCCCCAGAAGCAGAGGAAGAACCAGATTAGTGAGGCAGTGTCCCTTTATCTGTTCCTGAGTTCTGCAGAGGCTAGTAATCTGATAGACTGGGAAGCAAAGTACTGGCCAGTGCTGAATGGTTCATGTGGTGTAGGGGTAGCCTATGCAGATCTTCTACTTTGAGACCTGAATGGAGAATTTAGAGAGATCGTCCTGGGGAGACAGAAAGAGCGAGGCAGAGGTGACGGAGAACCTGAGTAGGGAGGGACTATTAGGAAGGGTAAGTGGTGTTAGGAATGATGTCTGTTTATGTGTAATTATTTAATAGATGGTGCCAGTAGATGGTGCTCAAGAAGGTACAGCAGTGTCTCTGGACTTTGTATAGGATCAATAAAACTTGATGCTGCACACAGCAAGTGGCTTTCTTTATGCAGCTCTTACACATTGGCTCTTAACTCAGGGAAAATGAGGAAGAAACAATAGACTTTGAAGTGAGAACTGGGGACAGGATAGGTAACACAGAGAGGAAAGGGGACAGATTTCAGAGCAGGAGGGATAGCTGATGGGAGACAAGCATTCTGAAAGCTTACAAAGGAACAAAAAAGTATCTGGTGATATTACAAACTTTGAGCATGTTTATAATTAATAAAGTGAATTGAATTTCTTTCTTAAAGCCAAAGTGCTTTGATGTTCGGTTTGCTTTAGCAGATGTATAGAAATCAGTGTCCGAAGTTAATTATTGCAAGGCTGTACTTTTAAATAGGATTTATGATTTTGTGATAAACCAAAATGTCTTCTTGTATTTTAAGTTTATCTTAATAAATCCAGCCATATAGACAGAAACTTCATATCATAGGTATAACTGACACCATCTAAAAACCTCTGGAAACTGTATATTAGTCTGGATTCTAGTTCAAATTTAAATAATGCAGCTGGTACCAGACCAATTGTTTTGACAGCACTTTTTATCATACTAATCTTGATTCTGTGAACAATGAGCTTGTTAGCACAGTGTTTCTCTCTCATGCTTGCTTGCTCTCTCTTGTAGTAAACATGAGGTGCAATCACTTTCCCAGTTCATTAACAGAAGTAAAACTATATTAGGCATGGTTTATGGTCTTGAACATCACTACTTTAAACTTTTTCAATAGCTACAATTAGGAGCTACAATACAAAAGTAACATGCCTGTAAGTAGTATGCATGTTATTTGAATTGTACGTAGCTGTCTGTAATGTAACCACGGGAATATTATTTTTTATGGCTATGGTAATTGCAACGTCTCAGTGGCTTAATCACAAAGAGCACAAAAACATTTAAAATGTGTAATTAACCCTCATCATTTATTTTGGAAATGAATAAAAGTGATTAACTAGGATTCCAGTCCCTCCAAGACAACAGTTATAAGTAGCGTAATTTTTAAAATGATTTATGTCTCCTGCTTTTTTCATTAGTTTCATTCCTTGCTTCTTCTCTATTTTTCTACCACCTATTCCTCTAAGTCTTATTTATTTCTTTCCAGCTCTGTTCTTCTTCTAACTTTTTTTGTAAAGTCTTCTCCTATGATTGTTGTTTTGTTTTCAATATGTTATTTATGTTTGTTCTTCTTTTCCTCCCATTCTCTTGTTCCATTTTAGTATTTTTACTTTAGCTTTTACAATTTTATTTCTTGACCTGTTAAGTTATATTCTTTCATCACATCATACCCCTTCATTTCCCTCTGTACTGGTTATTCTTTTCGTAGGTGCTCTCAGTCTCTCCCTCTTCCCCTCCTTCAGTTATTTATACTCTGGATTCAGCAGGGCCTTGTTCCTGTTTCCTGACCAGAATAGAGGACTTTTTTGGGGGTGGGGGGAGTTCCAGAATTGATAGGAATTATGAGCTAGATGTCATGGAATGTTAGGAAGGAAATCTGCATCAAGGCTGTACCCATTCCCTTCTGAGACAGACACTAGAGCAGGGGTTCTCAAACAGAGGGTCGGGACTGCTCAGGGAGTAGCAAGGTTATTACAGGGGGGTTGTGAGCTGTCACCCTCTACTCCAAACCCTGCTTTGCCTCCAGCATTTATAATGGTGTTAAATATATTTAAAAAAGTGTTTTTAATGCATAAGGGGAAGGTCGCACTCAGAGGCTTGCTGTGTGAAAGGGGTCACCAATACAAAAGTCTGAGAACCTCTGCACTAGAGGAAAAGAGAGTCAGCTGGTGGGTCTTCCTTTTGAGAATGCCTGGGAAGGACTAGCTGTGGTAGAATCCAGGAGAGAGCTTGGGAAGGCTAGGTTGCGGGGCTGCTGATGCTGGAGCTTTTGTTTCTTTTTGAATTTTTCATCACTCAAAAGGGGTGGAGGTTTTAGTTTTGCTGGAGGATTGACCCATAGGAAGAAAGTGAAGCATATCTGCCTTCACATGATGAAAAGGTAACCAAATGCTACACACAACTCTTCAGATTTGCACAAGGGGGCCAGATGTGGCTCCCAAAATACCCTAGTTTTATCCTCTCCAAATTTGTCCAAGGTTCCCACTCGCTCCAACTTTGCCAAAGATTTTGCTTTGATTCACGTCCAGCTTCTTGTTGATTTGCATTGTGGTACTGCCTTGCAATAAATGCAGAAAGCGTAAGAATAGAACTTATTCCTTGTGGAAAATATTTTTTTATAGCAAGAACTTTTTCTGCTAAGTAGTAACCCTCTGAATATACAAAAATTCATTCCAAGTAACTGTTCTTGAGATTCACAAGAACTGTTTCAGTATAGTTCCTGCAAATACAATTCCAGCATAGCTCTTAAAGATGAAATTGAAATGAAATGGAAAACTCTGGGCATCTAACTAGTACATGATACAAGTGTTGCCAAGCCAAAAAAGCACAATGTACATTCCTCTTGTAAATTCAGTTTTGGATATAATTCATGTTTATATTTTGTCTGAAGAAAACAAAGATCCAGATAAATAGTAATATATTTTGTTTAAGAGTCTGAAGAAAGACCGTAGGTTTTATAGGCTTGCCACTGGGAGTTCTCAAAGTTCAATTGTGAAAGGTCAGTGGACTGTGGTACCATTATAGTTAAATTCTGTGCCTACAACGGGAAAATATTAAATGTGGAGTTTAACCTTATGGTACATATGGTCTGACATAAAATGATGTGCAATAGTTTGGGTGGTTTTTATGTTGCCTGCTGCCACTGTTAGTGCTTTAGAATTTATTGAGAAATTTATAGGTGCTTGAGTTTCACATCAGTTAAGACAAATAACCTTTAGAGTGCTCTGCAAGACTAAATACTTTAAGCCCCTTCTAAAATCACTTTTAGACTTTTAGTTTTCATAAGTAAAATGAAGAGTACATAGGAAGAAACTCAATCAAACCATGCAGATGCATTAAAAAATGTCAGTGATTGCCTTAGACATGAAAATAACAAAGGCTGGGAACTTTATGTATTTGTGACATATAAATGCAATACATAATTCACAGTAATATGTGATTCTTAAGGCTTGTGTGTTTAGAAAGGTAGGTGATAGGCAAGAGGTCATACAGTGATTGTTCTCACGAATGAGACGCATCATAACATGCATATAGTAACGTATGGCCCAATCATGTATACTCTTACTAGAGTAGAACAACTTGCAGTTAAAAGCAATACATTAACAAGTAAGTGTTCTCAGGCTGAGGACTATAACCTGTTATGAATAAAGGTAGCTTTAAATAAGAATATTTTGCAGTCTGCATTTAGTCCGATCATGTCTTATATCAACAAAAGGCACTTTTACTATTGCATCTTATTTACTAAATGAAAATGATGCCATATCAGTTCTTCCTTGGATGAAACCTACACATCATCTACATTTTAACTAGGGCTGATTGGACATTTCCATCAAAATATTTTTCAGTGGAAAAATGCAGTTTCTGCAAAATTGAAATTTTCTTCAGGAAAATGGTTTTTGCTGAAATTTTTCAATTTTCAACAGGAAAACTGAAATGAAATATATTGTTTGGTGTTGAGTTGACTTTAATCGAAACATTTGGTGTGCTAAACTGAATCAATACATTTCATTTCACATCACTTTGGCATTAATTTGTTTGACTTGGTTGCTATAGTGCCTCATGGAAGTTATAGTCAGGTGGCTCATGTGCCCATCCTCTTCTACGAGGCTGTCTTTGCAGCTGGACTACATCTCTGGTGATGCACTATAGTTTCCTCCTTGTTGAACCAATGTGATATATCAGGGGAGTCATGACCATGGTGCATCATGGGTCATGTAGTCCATCTGGAGAGACTGCTTGCCCTATACAGGAAAATGTAGTCTGGATAAATAATAACCCCAACTCCTGTGAATGGCTGCAGGAACTCAGGGCAGCACTGAATGGAAGTAAACTGCAACATTTCAGATATGAAATTTTCTGGAACTTTCGGTTCTTCCAAAAAAAAATGGATGATTTGACCTTTTTGCTGTTTAAAGCTGAAAACATCTGTCAAAATATTAGAATTTCCTGCAGAACAGGCATTCTTATTTTAAAATGGCTCTAGTGTCCACTATAACATGTAACTATACTATTGTTCTGTTTTTGTACCGTGCCTAGCACAATATATCCTTGGGGTTCGTAGTTAATTAATAACAGCAATATAGCATTGATGTGAATGTGCATGAAAATGTCTGGTTTTGTTTGTTTGTGAATCTCCTATTCTATTAGGTAAGCGTACAGCCCTTTAGAGAAGAGCCATTGAGTGTAGAGACCTTTGGAGGAGAACCAGCGACCCAGAGTGTAAAAATGTGATCAATTACTTTTACCAGGTTTAATATAAAAATAGCCAAATCAAATTCTGTTACAAAAATTGAAACTTAAAGTTGTTAAATTTAAGCTGTTTTTCTTGCACTCCAGATAACCCAAATAGCTTCATTAAAAAGCTTGAAAATGTTAACTAATCTATACCTATTTATTGTTCAGAAATATTTTAAACAAATATTTATCACTGAAAAGGACTTGCTGAGCATGCATTGTTCTTTGTCATACTTTCAGAACATTTAAAACAGCATTGTCAACAAACAGTTTGAATCTCCAGATATGCAGTGGACATGCAGTCACAGGCATTTTGTTCTGAATATTCTTCATCTGATTATATTTTAAAATCGTGGGGAAACATTTTCAAATTATGTGAAGAGCAGGAGGAATTGCTAATACATTTACATGAATAAATTGAGACTTTCTTCACTTTTCTCTTTATTTTGAGAAGGAGAAAAAAAGACTGGAACTGTTTAGCTTAGGAAAGAGATGACCAAGAGGGGATATGATAGAGATGTATATAATCATGAATGATGTGGAGAAAGTGAATAGTGAAGTGTTATTTACCCCACACAAATAGGAGCAAAGTGTCCTGTGGCACCTTATAGAGTAACAGACGTTTTGGAGCATGAGCTTTCGTGGGTGAATACCCACTTCGTCGGATGCATGCATGCATGTATTCACCCATGAAAGCTCATGCTCTAAAACATCTGTTAGTCTGTAAGGTGCCACAGGACTCTTTGCTGCTTTTACAGATCCAGACTAACACAGCTACCCCTCTGATACTTGACAAGAAATAGGGTCACCACATGAAATAAATAGTCAGCAGGCTTAAAACAAAAGAAATTACTTCCTCAAACAATGTACAGTCAACCTATGGAACTTGTTGCCATGGGATGTTGTGAAGGCCAAACTGGGCTCAAAAAAGAATTAAATAAATTCATGGAGGAGAGATCCATCAATGGCTAGTAGCTAAGATGGTCAGGAATGCAACCCCATTCTCTGGGTATCCCTAAATCTCCAACTGCCAGAAACTGAGATTGGATGACTAGTTGGTCACTGAAATTTCCCAGTTCTGTTCATTCCTCTGAAGCATCTGGTACTGACCACTGTTAGAGACAGAATACTGGGCTAGAAGGACCATTGGTCTGACCCAGTGTGGCTGTTACATTCTCATGAGACTTCTCTAAATATGCTATTACACACTGATACATATTCTACAGAGTATAGAAATATTATTTATGCTGAGCACTAGCACTTCTCAGTTGTCTTCTCCAGTGATATTAATGCTCCTTTTGATAAGTATTGCTGCAGTTTGTAAAACTGCAGAAGAGCAATCCGAAAGAAACACATAAAAAATTTATCCTAGAATAATATATTTTGTAAGTTAGAGTGATTTACAAGAGGTAATGGTATTTCCTTGTAGTGGCTGGCAGCTTGAAAGAGGATTTAAGTGTTAATAGTGACAGGTAGTGGAGCTTCTTCTTTATTAGTATTAATGATAAAGCAGAAGCCATTAAAAATTCAATATGCATTGAACAGTACGACACAGAATGGAGTCAGTTTTTGCACCATTATTCAGGTTGGGTGAAAATCATCCCGTGTGATTGCCTTCACCTAACGGTTATTGAAGACCTCAAAATCTAGAGTAAGTTGCACCTACGCCATGTGCTTAGTCTAGGCACTGGCATGACTTTTCCCCTTAGGCAGTATTGTCAGACCCAAGTATTCAGTAATCATGGATCAGGCCGCAAAAATCATTTGACTGGCTTAAAACCGTGAGATTTTAGAAAATGGTGATTTTGGGGTTCCTCAAACTTGCCTTCTGGCTTCTGAACCTTTAAGATAGATGTGGGTCACTTTTTCAAGTTTTAATCTGCACCCATGAGTTCTGTAAATGCTTTTGTTTTAAAGGAAAGATGAGATTCTCACATAATCACAAGATTCCAGAAGCTGGGACTATCAGAAAAAACTCCAAATATCATAAGACATGAGATAAAATCACATGCTGGCAACAGAGTAGTGTCTTACTTCACAAGTAGGCCCAATAAAATCAGTGGAAGTGCTCAGGGAGTCAGATCCTGAGGAAGGTAGCAGAATCTAGTTTTGAAAATAATAGTCTAGCAATGGACCCTTGGGTCATGTGCCTGATATGGGGTTTAGAGATGTTATTGCATTACATGTGTTATTTTCCTCATAAATACTTTATAGATCTTAGAGTAGAATGAAAGTGAATGGGGGAGAGGAGGAAATTCAGTGGCCTGAAATGAATAATATGCAGATTAATATGTTAGTGAAGTTCTCATTTTTCTGTTATTAATTTATTTATGAAAGTGAGGTATTGAGGTAATTGCCCTGACTGACAAAGCAAATTACATTAAAAATGCAGTCTTGTTCCATTTGAGCTTTGCAATTGGAAATAAGTTGTTCACCTTCACAAAGGAACAAAATCTGATTTCAGAGACAGACAGTCTGTTGGATTACATCTAGTAATTTATTTTGGAAGCTTTTGAAATGCTATTGGCATTGAAATGACAAAGAGCACTATTGTCCTTAACTATAATTATAATGGGCTTGATTGTATAATTCTCCTCCTTCTAGTAACAGCATTTGCAGAAGTAGATGTTGGCTTTACTAAACTCCAAGCAATTTCAAATTTTCTGATTACACTATTAAACCCTTAGTGTAAATTGTAAAGGAACTAGTTTTGCAGCACTTCTTTACAACCACAGTTTGAGTTGTCCAGGGAATGTGAAAATGTGAGAGGTATAATTTTGTTAAAAAGTGATTGGAAAAAAACATGGTATGACTTATAAACATCACACTTTCCAGTGATCACTTTGTTTGTGTGGATTTTAAGAGTTTAAAAGAAAATCTTCTTACAAGAATGATTTCTTGTTCACAAAATGTTATGATTAAACTGCAGTCAAAGGTTTCCCCTCTTCTATGTTCCACTTCCTCTTGATTGCTCTCAAAGCCAGTGAAATCCGCTCAGCCTGAATAAATCATGAGTATTCAGGCTTATCAGGGGCAGATGAGGAAGCAAAATCCACCTCAAACCTAAAGTCAGGGCCAGGACTGTGTGCTCCAACCCTGCAGCTTCTATTCCATGAGGACAATATTGTCTAATGTAGAGAGTACTGGACTGGGATTCAGGAGACATGGGTTTGATTTCTGACACTCCTTTTGGTTTGCTTGGTGACAGTGGGCATTTCACTTAACTTCCTTGTGCCTCCAGTTACTCATGTATGAAATGGGGATTATAATACTTACCTCTTTTGAGATGTGTGAATGAAAAGTGTGGACTGGAATAACAGTTGCTGTCGGTTTTGTGGGATATTGGGGCATTGTATCCATATGAATAAGGATCTAAAGCCCTGCCATGGCTCATGCTCAGCTCACTTCCAATATATTTTTGCACTGGCCTATGGATGGTCAACATGGACTCCTGTTTTCCCCTCACATAATGGGTACACAGGCACACTTGTGGGGCTGCTCAGCTAACAGACCCTGATGCAGGGCTTAAGTGATGCAAAAATCGTTTTATTAGCCCTAAAACCTGAAGAATTTCACCCCTTCAGATTAGATACAACATTCTGTGACTATCTGTTGCTACTATTTAAAAAAAAATCCATACCACAAGCTACTTTTTTATTTGTACAGATGTATATAATGTTTTTGTTGCTAAAGTGTTGGTGTGTGTTCTATTCAAACAATTCTGTAAATATACATATTATACCATTTTTCAGGAGATGGTACGGTGAGGATATGCCTTCGTAACCCTAGTTTATACTATTTCTTTACCATAGCAACTTATGCTTCTAGTGGTATAGATTTGATCAAAGACTTGTTGACTTCTGACTGCGTCATTTTTATATTTCACTGGCTTTCTCAGCTTTACTATACATAGATGTATACATATAAAACTATATCAATGACCAACTAATAGTGGGTCTACCAATAGTTGTTGCATTTTGCAGTTGTGATCCACATTGATCTGATATCTGCGTTGCTCTGATGCTCTTTAAATGATCCTGCTTCATTTGAGTTTCCCTGGTTAACTCTAGTAAGCTATAGTCAGACTTGACTAGAACATTTATTTTTGGCCCCTCTGGTACTTTTGCTGCTACCTCTTAATATAGATACCTGAACTTTTCACTGCTTTCTAAAAGCATTAGGGGCAATTCCTATCCCGTCTTATAAGATTCATAATTCTCCCACTCTGACTCTCATTCCTTTCTTAGTCTAAGATGTTTGTTCTGGCTTTTAGTACACTAAGGCTTATAACAGGGGTGGGCAAACTTTTTGGCCCAAGGGCCACATCTGGGTATGGAAATTGTATAGTAGGCCATGAATGCTCACAAAATTGGGGGTTTGGGTGTGAGAGAGATATGGGCTCCAGCTGGGGATACAGGCTCCAGGGTGGGGCCAGAAATGTGGAGTTCAGGGTGTGTGTGTGGGAGGCTCTGGGCTGGAGGTTGGAGTGTGTGTGGGGGGGTGAGGGCTTCAGCTTATGGTGCAGGAGGGTGCTCCGGGCTGTAACTGAGGGGTGCAGGAAGGCGGCAGGGGGATTAGGGCTGGGGCACGGGGCTCGGGGCATGGGGCTCAAATTTAAATTCCTGCACACATCCCATCGTTGTTCTCATCCCAGCAGATCTGATTCCAAGTCCAGTTTCTGTGCTTTGTTTTCTCACCAAGGGCTCTGGGCAGCATATGCCAGTGGTTATGAATAATCAAATAGCTTTTTCAAACCAGAGCATATTTAATGTAATTATAAAAGGTAATGATAGAAATATTATCAAGGAAATAAGCATGTGGACTCCCTTAGGGTGCTAGCTGGGCACCCTAGTTGTAGCCACTCTTTTATGGGAGAAATGTGACAGTCGTAACTAGAAGAAACATGAAAAAAAATGGTTTTACAAAAGGCTTCACAACGTCAGTCATATTTTCAAAATTGGATTTTTTTTGTTTATTTTGTGAAATATTTTTTGAAAAGAATATAGAAAATTTGGTTGTTGTTTATTCTCCCTGCCCTTTTTCTTTCTTTCCTGAATGAATGAGTTATGTCCATGTTTTCAACATGTGAATCAGACTAAGTTGTGAAAGGAAAGATTGTCAAAAGAAAAAATGTAAAGAGAAGAAACATTGGAAAGTGAAAGAGAAACAAACCCTAGAACCATAATTTGTTCTGTTGTACTCAGTGGGGAATAGGAGTTGGAACACTCCTCCCCAGAAGCCTGAAACCCAAAATGTCAAAATATTGAAAAACAGAGAAAATTTTGAAAAATTGAGGCAGAGATGGAGGGAGCTAATTATCATCAAAAGAAATTTTGAATGAAAAAGTCCAAGCAGTTCTAGTTGTAATAGTTGTAAACCATGGGCCTGATCCTGCAAGTACTTCACTTCCAGGTCTCCCGTTGAAGAAACTGGGGATGCTGTATGCTGAGCAATTGCAAGAAATTATGTTCATGTTCAGAAACTCTATTGGAACCTGATAGGTGGCAGTATTTAGTCATGTTTCTGCTAGCACTGGCTGTTTTATATCCTCCACGTTAGACATTGTATTAAAAAAAAGTTTTATTTTAAAAAAATTATAGTTAATACAGTTCTGTTCTTAGTATCAAGAAAGCCTTTCTCATTCTTTCCTTTTCCTCTGATGTTTTCTTCCTCAGATTCTTTGATAATTTGGATATATTTCCTTTTTAACTTTCCATTATGCTTTGGACAAAGCATTTTTATTCCTACAGTACTTTAAAAAAGGTACTCTCCAAAAATCCATGAGAGACACCAAAGGATAAACAAATGTACATAGTCCAGTCTGAGTATGCAAATTAGTAAAGGGCTGCAAAATACATAACGGGGTGGGGGGCAGGGGCGAGTGGGAGGAACCATCACAAGAACCATTATTCTCTACAAAGCTATCTGACCAAACTTGGCACTGGCAGTGGTTAGCCACATTTTTGTTCTTCTGAAAAGCACACACATACATTATTATAGTGAATTACTTCTCCAACTATATTGACTTGGTTATATTTACACAGACTTTGTTGACACATCATCCAGAAACTTAAGTCACTGTTTGCAAAACATGGAGTTCCTGAAGGTTTTGTATCTGAAAATGGGTCTCAATTTACCTCTAAAACATTCCTAGTATTTGTGCAAAATTATAATTTTAAACATTGTACTAGTAGTCTACTTTACCTCAAAACAATGGGAAGATAGAGCAATGCAGACTTTAAAAAGACTTCTTCAAGAATCTGTGGGCCCATACACAGCACACCTGATCAATACTATTTGCACTTGGACTATCTACAGCAGAACTTGGGAGAGATGGGCAGACTGACTAAGGATGCCTCTACCCGTGGCACTGATACAGTTTAACTTTGTCATCTGATTTGAAGGAATTTCAAAAATGGGATGCTGAAATAAAAATTTGGCAACAACAAAACTTCAGTGTTCAGGACAGAACAAAATCACTACCTGAACTGAGACTAGGGAACACAGTTTGCTCAGAGGTTTCCAGATATTTGGAGCTGTTCAGAACTTGGCAGGAGCTCCCAGAGTCTATCTACTGGCGACTCCAAAAGGACTTCTCCATAGGAAATTGGTTAATCTTCAGTATTTCCCAATATGATGAAGAGAGTATCTGCAGGTCCCAGATACTCTTAGGAAGTGAGCCCCTTCCACAGAGAACTCCATGCACAGACTCAGTGGAAGTGAGAACACAGTCTGGAAGACTGATCAAACACATAATCTTTCAATCATTTTAAGGGTTTGAAGTTTATTTTGAACTATTGATTATGCATATACATTGGTTTATAATTTAAGTTTTGATCTTTGATTATCAACAGGGCCAGCTCCAGGCATCAGCTAATGAAACAGGTGTTTGGGGCGGCACTCCCTCCGGTATTGGGGCGGCATGTCTGGGTCTTCGGTAGGAATTCGGCAGGTCCTTCAGTCCCTCTTTTCCGCTTTCTGCTGCCACCGAAGAGGAAGAGAGAGAGTGAAGGACCCGCTGCCAAACTGCTGCCGAAGAATGGAGCGGTGTGATTGAGCTGCCGCCGAAATGCTACCAACCGGCTTTTTTCCTGCCACTTGGGGCGGCAGAAAACCTCAAGCCGGCCCTGATTATAAAGAAAGATTATAGGAGTCCCTGGTCCTCCACAGTTACCAGGAAGGACCAGGATGTGTTGCAGTGGAGTTCTTAATTCCCTGGTATGAGGGTTCTCTACCTACTGCTTAAAGCATGGCTCTGTTTGTCCTCACACTATGCTTTCTCTTGGTTTCCTGTTGCTGTCTGTCTATATTTTTTTGTTGGTTCACATTACTGGGCCATCCAAACACTGACAGTATCTAGTGCTTTCAGGGTACTCATGCCATAGGACCAAACATGCTCTCTTCTACTACTCACATTCTGCTCTTTCCACATTTGTAACTAGACCAAGTTTGTGTGTTAGTCAGCTCTTGTCTTCACCCTCTTTTGTGTTTTTTGGCTCCTTTACATTTTTGTTCATAGAGAAACCAGCAGCTGGTGTTGCAAACTTTTCAATACAAGAGCCCCACTGACACCTGCAATAATTGAGCATGGCAGAATGAAGAAGTGCCAAGGAAATCCTTAACTTCAATTTTCTTTCCTTGAAGGAAAACCTATTTAAAGAAAACCTCTTGCATGGCTCATCATGATATGCAAACCTGAGGCATGTTACATTGTTACATTTCCCAAACCAGTTCTCAGAGGTGGGGGGACCCTTACGTTAATCCACAAAGTCCATTTCAGACTCTAATCTCTTTTGGACCAAAAATTCTTCCCAAATCATCTTAACTGGAGTTTCTGGCTGTATGAGATAAGCAACAGTGCTGAGACAATCTTGTTTCTTCCTTTCAACCTAAACATCTATACCTAAGAGCAAGTGCTCTGCCTGGCAAGATGAAATTTAGAATAGCTTGTTTATATTGCATATTTTCATGAACAGTTTAGTAGAACTGTAGGAATGGGGAGGGGAGTGAAGAGCAATACACAGACATTTGCTGCGGTGTATAATACACTCTGGAAGATGAATGGCAATAATTGTTTTAATAAAACAATGAAAACTTTCGAGTCAAAACTTAAAAGTAAAAAAAAAAAAAAGTGAAAACTCTCACACTCCCATACACTTAGTGTTTTTACCTTCTACCTGTTTTGCCTAAGTTTGAGCATTTATGGCTTAGTCTAACTTGTGTCCTTAAAATTATTGTGAATTATTTTAAAGGAAATCTAGTGCTAGTGAGAGTCAGCAGACTGAAGTCCTTTGGCCACAAACCAGGTACAGCATAGAACTGGCAATGCAAGGGCTGTACCAGGGGAAAGGATTGTGTCCAGACTAGGAAGGCATCCAGTCTGTGATAGAAGTTTATTGAAACATCTGAGGGTGAGATTTTATAAGCTTTATACAGGGTAAAATGGATTTATTTGGGGTTTGGACCCCATTGGGAGTTGGGCATCTGAGTGCTGGAGACAGGAACACTTCTTAAGCTGTTTTCAGTTAAGTCTGTAGTCTGGGGGTGGGATGTTGTTCAGACCTGGGCCTGGGTTTGCAGCAGGCTAACATGTCTGGCTCAAAGCAGGCAGGACACTGAAGTCCCAAGCTGGCAGGGAAAACAGGAGCAGAAGTAGTCTCAACACATCAGTTGGCAGTCCCCAAGGGTGTTTCTGTGATCCAGCTCATCACAAAGTTCATCTCCCCTGTGCTGCTTCCTACCCCACTTAGTCACTGGTGCTCTATTGAATGGGGGCTTTGTCTCTTCTCCTCACAGTCAGGGGTCAGTCACTTCAGTACCTCCTCAGGGACAGCTGTCTCCTCTGGCAGTAAGGGCCTGCTCCACTTGAGGGCTGGTCTGGGATCCCATGGAGGACTCTGCTGCCTGGAAGAGATGTCTGGTCCCTCTAGTGGCCCAGCCCCAACTGAGCTCCAGGGCTCTCCTTTTATACTTCTTGTCCTGCCCTGAGGCTTCCAGTCAGGGGGTGTGTGTGTGTGTGGATTTGGCTCCGCTCACCATGGTGAGTGTAGTGGTCCCTTATTCTCCAGTTCCAAGGGAGGCCACTCCACCTCACTGCACACTGTTAAAATGTGTGCATCAAGATTGTAGATGAAGTTATGAGAGTTTACTATATGTTGTTACTGAAACTTGTTGTGAGTCTGGAAAATGTCCACAGACCAGCTCCCTAGAAATAACAAAGGAGCTGTAAGCACAAGCCTTACATGTCAAGCTGCACGCATACGTATACAGGAGGTGCAAGCAGGAATTTGCAATTCATTTGAAAGGCTGAGTGCAGAGCACGTAGGCTTTGGAACTACTTTACCCCATGATACAGAAAGGACTTTTCCAGTAAAAAGGGCCAAGATATAAAAAGAGGGAACAAAGGCCCTTGGCCACGTCTCCTCCCCCAGCTATACTGAAGGCAACAATGTTACTTGGAAGAGAAAGAAACAACATTGAACTTGGGAGAGTGGTTCTAACTGGAAAAACTTTCCTGTTACCACAAACTGCTGTAGGCTTTTAGGTAAGAAAAATCTTACTGCTTCAAATTTGCCTTAGCTTGATAAAGTTTAGGAATTAGACTGCAATTCTGTCTTTTATTTCTTTTTGTAGTCAATTCTGATCTTCTTTGCCTATCCCACTTATAATCCCTGAAAATCTATTTCTCTGTAGTTAATAAACATATGTTAATGTTTTGTCTAAGTCAGTGTGGTTTTGGCTGAATTTGGGGAATCTACTCAGGTTATAAGGGTTGGTGCATATTCATACCATTTGATGGGATGACGAACTAATTAACGAACCTACTCTGATCAAGGGAGTACTGAGCAATGTAAGATGCACATTTCTGGGGTGCAAGGCTGGGGCTGGGGGAATTTTCAGGTGTCTCCTGGTAAACAATTCATGAGTGGCTGTGGGACCCTTTGCGTAACTTTGGGTGTGCCTTCCCATGGCTGTGTGAGAGCAAAGCCTGAAGGGGCTGCTTGTCATTAGCAGAGCAGTGTGATGAGAGGTAACCTAAGCTAGAGAGTTAAGGGGCACAGCAATTCCACAGTCCAGATTGTATTGGGACATGTCACACAGGGAGATCAAGTAGATCATCTAATACACCTTTTTCTATCTTTAGATTCTGTTCTTTCGGCAGCCATGAGGCTTTATCCTGTTTCAGTTTTGCTTTGTGCAGAAATTCAAGAAGAGTTTATCATTTAAGAGGTGAAGCTAGAAATTATTATTACTGGCTTTAAAATGAGGTTATTCTGATTAACTAAACACGTCTCTGAATTTTCTTACTGTCCTCAGATGGGATCTAACCTGAAGGAAATTGATCAGCCCATTATTGTAATTAGAAAATAGAAAGCAAGATCCTAATGAAAATACTGCCTTTAATCGTACTGCAAATAAATTTTCATTTTTCGCCCCAACAGGTGGAAATGTCTACAACATGCTGTATGTGCCAAATCTGAGTTTGCCTAAGAGCCTGATATATTGAATGGCTCAAATTAATCTAGAGTTGTAATCATGTTTGTGTGTTGAATGCTTTTATTTAATCAGTTAGTGAACAGACAGTAGATTCTGTTCACCTCTTTTACTCTGGTGTGAACCCAACCTGAAGTCAAAGCCAAAACTGTTTGAGGTCTCAGATGAGTATTTATTTATAGTTTATCATCTAAATTAAATCTTTAACAATTGGAAGAGTCAGTTCTTTTAGGTCACGTTTAGAATGCTGGTTAGTTCGGTACCAGAGTGTAGAACTCTGCATAGAAAGACTCTTTATTAGGTAGACTAGTATTAAATAAATGTGTTTCTTTAGTGGAAATAAAAACAATTTACTATTAGGACACTTTTTCTCCTTTTATTCATTAGGATTTCCAAGTCACAATAATGAAGTTTACTACACAACATAAATTTGAGTGTTTTATTCTGTTTTTGACTGTTGAATCAGTATAATAAATGTCAACACATGATATGGACATCACGAAAAAGCTATCCAGAGTGCCTTCTTATTTCTATTTCAGCATCTGATGCAACACTTTTTGACAATGAACTTTGCTGTGGGGGCCTATTTGAGAGACGGTGATTTCAAAAGCAGTATGCAGTTTGCTAGAGTTTATTGCTGTGAACAGAATTCCTGCAGCATAATATGTCAGATGTTAGCTGGCTGATATTGTAAAACTTTTTATTTTTCATGATCATTCCCTTTAACAGCAATGCAGGAATCTGGGATATGCACCTATGCTTCCCTCCCTCCAAATCTTTTAAAGTATGCTTTCTTCATGGTTAACTAGACTATATGTTTTAAAGTATCCTCATCCTGTTTTAAACAGGCTTTTACATAACAAAAGGAAGAAAAGGAAGAAAAAGGAAAAATCTCCCCAATTTCCCCCTTCCGCCCCAACTCTCTGGATAAGACCAAAGGTGCACAAACATTCCTGTGAAATGCAAGGCAAAGTGAGTTGCTTTGGGTGAGGGGGAAACAACTTTTAAATAATTCTGCAGAGAAACATGCAAGAAGAGATAGAGGTTTGAAGACTGCAGATGAAGGGACTGTGATATAACGTGTTAGGTAGTTTCTTTTTATTATTATTATTTTATTAATGTGACTAAACAGTGAGACATATCAGATGGCAGATTTTATTTATAGAGTGCATGAATTTTTGTAGTCTTTGGGAGGGTGAGTATCCAGGTGGACAGGCTGGCCAGTATGAAAGAAAGGATTATCAAGAAGCAAACTTGAACAGTCGTCACGTAAGAGATGACAGATAAGGGAAGTAACGTTATCATAAACTCAGGGTGATGTGCAAGATAACAGGGACCTATGTCCTGTATATATATTGGTATTCATAAAGCAGGTTGAGCTGTCAAATATTAAATGAAATAGTCATGAATATTAATATGTTATTAAAAGCTACATGAATTCCCCAAAGATAGGTGAATAAAATGCTTTCCTTCTTTAGCTTGTTAATATGTGTAGGATGTGAACTAAATTCATTGGAATCAGTATTCCTTTTGTTTTTGAACTTTGCTAACTCTGAGATACCCATTAATGCATAATGACAAAAAGAAGCAATTTTCTCTTGTCAAGTATGCTAGGCAAAAAGCAAACCCAATAATATGAAACAAAAATTACATGCAAGGAATATCTATGCTAGTGACAGTACATGTGCCTGGTTGTGCCATAAACACACTAATTTTCCAGACCTAAACCTCAGAAGCACATACCTGAAGGTGAATAGAGGTTGGGTAAGTAAACACCTTAGGCCGTGTGATGGTGGAGTACCTGTGCCAGGGTGCAGTGTGGACAGGGGTAAGGTGCATGAACCACATCTTGAGTTTCAGTAGTCCTCCGCTCCCATCCGCCACAATGCACTGAACCCTCTCCTTTCTGACCCTTCCACAATCTATAATGGTCCTTGTTCCCCCATTTTCACTGTGCCTGACCACATTAGAACAGCCTTCTATTAAACACGTTAGCAGGACTGGCGCTAGGGTTTTGAGCGCCCTAGGTGGACGGCAATTTCTCCACCCCGCGTGCTGGTCCCGTGGCTCTGGTGGAGCTGCCGCAGTGGTGCCTGTGGGTCCACCGGAGCCGTGCGAGCAGCCGACCATCCGCAGGCACGACTGCGGCAGCTCCATCCGAGCCGTGGACCAGCAGACTGCCCGCAGGCACCATTGCGGCAGCTCCACAGGAGCTGCCTGCCGTCCCCTCCGGCGGCGCCCTGACCCAGGGGACACCCTGGGCTGCCGACTGCCACGGCGGTGCCCTGACCCAGGGGACACCCTGGGCTGCCGGCTCCCGCCGGCAGCTCAGACTCCCTCTCTGTCCTAGCAGTAGGGCTGCTCAACCATTGTAAAAAAATTTGGGGGCACTTTTTGGCACCCCCAAATCTCGGCGCCCTAGGCCACCGCCTAGTCCACCTAAATGGTTGCACCGGCCCTGCATGTTAGAGATCAGTACAGGTGACAATGGATCTTATTCCAAGAACAACTCCCTGTCATCCGTACCTGTGTGTCGATCAATGTATGGTTGGAATACGCTGTCCTCCACAACTCCAACCCAATGCTGGGAATACATCAAGCACATCAAAGCCATATTTCTGTATGTACTGTATTCTTAAATTTATTTATATTTCTTTGTTTTATATTTTACGAACTGGAAATTTTGTTAGAAATATTACTACTTGACCATCATGTAATAGGTTCTCCAATACCATAGTGACAAATACAGGATAAGATTCTCAATGGAAGTATGTTTCTCCTTAAATATAACTTAGAGATTTCTTTTGGCACCAAGAGTAGATAAATAATAATAAAATCCTACATTCTATAATATGTCATGTACTGTAGATATTTTTCTTTTCAGATTTTTATTCCAAATAAGATTTCATAGTCAAATTTCTTATAATTTCGACTGGCTTTTTATTATTTTTTGATAAAACAAAATATTTTCTCTGCCCATACATATATTTACTATTTCACAAAAAAGATACCCATTTAAATGTGAATTTTACGATAAAAATACTTGATATTTCACAAGATTATGACTTATTAAAAAGCTTTCTTGTTTTATCAATAATGGCATGTGTTATGAAAGATATTATGGTACAACATTTTCTAGAAGGCTAATTTCCATGTGCTAATTATGTGTATTTTTATACTTGCTACATCCATTTTTTTTTAAAGTTTTCTCATCGTGTGAGCAAGATTTTGCTGTCGTTGCACTGGTGAAGTACAGCACCATTACAATACTCATTTCCATAGTCTATGAAAAGTCTCATGATGGATGGAGTTAGAACTCTTTAACAGGGAGAGGAACTCATGCCACACTTAGCTCACAGACTTTATACTGCTCTGTAAAATAATGTTTCCATATAATGATCCTTCATTCAGTTACAGAACTAACTAGCAGGACCATGCTGAAACTGGTATTAATAATGACTTCAGTGGAATTCTCTGATTTGCACAGTGCTTTAATAAGTTAGAGACTTTTAAACAGAAAACCAGAGGATCATGACAGTCATCCACTTTCATGAAAAATACTGGAACTACCTCAGATACTCACAAAAATTCAGCAGCAGTATAAGCTTGCTGATAAGCTCATTCAAAGCCTGGTTGGAGTGACACATTCTGTAGTGAAGGACATTCTTGACTGACATTGAGCAGTCCACAGTTACATAAGGGACTGTAATATTACTTATGGCATTGATTTGCAGGCTGTTATGGGCCTTCCATGCTTCTTATTAAAGTCATTTGAAACTTGTGTAGAGACTAGCAACTGATCTAGTCTTATCCCATAAATCCATTTTTTATGTGTCAAAATCCTTGGAGTGAGAGTACAGAGGGAGGCAGTTATTTAAGAGACATCAACTGGTCTTACCAAAGACATGGGAGGCAAACTCAAGGATGATGCACTTGTTAACTGCTTGCTCGCACTGAACAAAAACAGCCTGCTGGATCTACAGTTTAATACAGTCACACTGGGCCAAATTCTTCTCGTACACACTGGGATAAATTCTGAAACGTTCTGCTAATGTCAGTCAAAGTACTTCATATTTACACAAGTGTAACAGAAGCATGGTTTATTTTCCTTGGATATTGTTGCACATAGTATGTAGCACTCTCTGGAGAGTCCTTTGTTACCTAGCCACAATAGAATGAATTTGTAAAGCTGAGTCTAATCTGGCTAGATACTCCTATACAGTGCAGAATGTTCTAATCTGCCACTGACTTTAACAGGAGTTAAGGGCACTTAGAAGAAGGAACTCAGCACCTGACAGGATCATTCCTGATGTCTTTACCTTATTTTTGATTCCCTTGATTGGTGGGTGTTACCTAGAGCTTCAATATTTGCTTAAGTTACAGCGCTTGATTCTCTACTATGCCCAAGCTCTGCTCAGACACAGTGGATAAAGATCCTTTCATCACCCTTCTACATCCCTGACATGCCCTCGCTCTTCTCTTATGCCATTTTAGGTTTACTTTGTGCCATGTAAGAGGGACAAAGTGACCTTGCTGATCAAGAGAATTTGGCCCATTGTATATAGGAGACTTGTGTCAGTTTATGTTGCTAGTCCTTGTACAGTATTGAAATATTATTTTTCATCTATAGTTACTAATTGATATGTGTAGTCTATGCTATATTTAGCATATTGTCTAGCTAATGTAGGTATTTCTAAAGCATCTATCGCCATAGTATCCAAGGACTGTGACAATTAAAGTCTTTCAGTCCAGTTAAGCAGAATAGAAAGGATTTGCAGGATTGGGGAAAAGGCAGTACTGATGCAAAGTAGAAATGAAATTACAAATTAACCAAATATATCCATAAAATGTTAACAACCTCCTGCTGATTCACTACTCTATTGTTCTTCTCTGTCCACCTTTACTTGGATTAGCATGTGTCCAGGGAGGACTATGGGATTTTTGTGAACTCACAATTTCCTAATTGGAGGTGAGCACGGATAGCCAACATCCCCAGAATAACGAGTTCGATAAACAACAGAACCACATGTGCTTATTGCTGAAGGAGGGTACAGAGGCAGCTCCACTCCTTGTGTTTCTAGCATGTGTTTATCCCAGAAGCAGGAAGTATAGATACACCCCGTGAACTTTCTCTCAGGTTTACTTTCTGAGACATAGTTTCTTTCCATCTGGGAGGCAGCCTACTTTTTAGGGGCTGTATATGGCTTGGCCAGTTACTCATATCCGCTCTGCACAGTAACTCTGTTACAGTATGGTTTAAGTCACTGTTACTGTACATATGGAAAAGCCTTTAGTAGACTTTTTCTTTAAAAGTGGACACCTGGAAGATATTCTAAAGTAGTGCTCCAGGGTTGAATCACAAGGGCAGCTTGTTAGGTGGCTGGTTATGCTGCACTGCCTTTTTGAATACCTGTTTAAACATTTCTTTATGAACTCACCTTTCATTATGAAGAATTATATCTTGCATTAAGCTGCTGTCCTTTTACAGGAGTTGAAGTACAGTATCTATCATTTTTGTGATGAGTAGTAGCAATTCCATATCTCTCTGAATATATCATCAGAGAAAAAGGCATTCTGGAGTCAAAATAGCTTTTTTCATCCAACATAATAGGGTTTCTTATTTTTTTAATTCATTTTCTAAGGAGGTAGAGGATCCAAAAAACTCCTTTTTATATAGGAAAAAAATCTCCCATTTGGTATAAATATTAAAAAAAAATAATCTCTAATTCTCATTCAAGTGTAGCTAGTTGGTGTATTTTAAATGGACCATATGCACAATTAGAGTCAAATTTACTACTGAGGACACATCAGGTATGTCTGGAAAATATACCTATGCATCTGTTGCAAACACACAAACGACAGACATGCAAATTGGACAGCTCTGCATGTGACTGGGTACTTAGGGATGGACGTACCCAACATGCCACACAAAGGCATGTATTTAGTATGGATATACTTATTGCATCTTCCTTTGAAAATATGGTTTTAGCATTTGCTAGTTAAGTCTTGCTGTTTGTAGAAAATTATTTTAAATATGGCAAAGTTTGATTTCCTTATTTAAATTTATGTTGGATGGCATAAGAGTGACCTAAGAATTTCTAGAAAAATTATTTTCAGCCCTCTCAGGTTATGACACTGGGTAAGGTTGAATATTCTCAGGCTCTAGCTCTGGGAGGAGAGACTTATCCTCCCTCTTCTCCTGGCTACAAAACAGAAGGGCTTCCTGTTCACAGTACCAGATTTACCATGGGGCTGGGCCCACAGTCCAAAGGGGCCCCAGCCTACTCTTCTCCTCCCCCTCCCTGCTCTCTCCTGTGGGGGCAGAAGCTCGATGCTGCTGGCTCCTGCTGCAGCAGGGCAGGCTTTGCTGGCAGCCAGGCTCCTCCCACACCTTTTCTCTGGAAGGTGCTACGTTTCCTCCCCTCCCCCTCTCCCTGCTGCTGATCAGCTGTTTGCCGGCAGGAGGGAAGTGGAAGAGCAGAGCCTCAGCAAGCTCGCTGCTCCGGGGATGAGGAGAAGACGCAGGGGCAGGGCCTTGGGGAAGGCGCTGGAATTGAGGCATACTCCCTCCAGCCCCCAGCCGTGAGCACCCCCAGCCCACATCCCCAGACCTTTGCCCACGCTGATCCCTGTACCCCCTCATGCCCCCATCCCCCTGCCCTGACCCCTGCATCCCCCTCACATCTCCCCTGCCCTGAATCCTGCATGCCCCCAGCCCCCTGCACCCCCTTTAGACCTCCCCAACCCCCTGCCTTGATTCCTGCACCCACCCACATATCCATCCCCTCCATATGCCCTGACCCCTGCACTGCCCCAAATCCCCACCCCCACTCTGAGCACCAAATGGGAGCTCCTGAACCCCACCTCCCATTCCCAACCACACCCCTCACCCAAAACAGGAGCTGCCCAAGGTAAGCACTCCACACACCAAGCTCTTGCCCTGAGCCCCCTCCCTCACCCTAGCTCCTGGTCAGACCCCGCACCCCAACGTGTTTCTTACATTTTTAAAAATAAAGTGCTCTTATCCAAAGCACTTTACAATCGTTAGCTAACGGTACAAATGAAAGATCATGAAGCGATCCGTCGAGACCCTCCATGATTTTCAAGGGGCCTGTGGAAAAATAAGTTAGACTCAAGAACAATCAAGGTACCTTACTTTATTTTCATTTACTTGCTATTACATATAGGAGGAGGATGAAGGGAAAAAAAGAATGAAAAATGGGGGTGGGGGAGATAAGGAGGGCCCCCAAAAATGAAGCTGAGCACAGGGCCGGGGGACCCCACTAACTCTAAATCCACCACTAGTTGTCACGTTACCTCCACTGGGAATACTGTGTTGACTGATCTCCACAGTCTCCAACCTACCTGAGCAGTACAGTAGACATGGCCCTGTCCACTAGCTCCTCTCCACTCCCTAGTCCACCCACCACTTGCTCTCCCCCCGCTTAAAAATGATTGCTTACTTTCCCTACCCCCCACCCCACCGGCTTTTCTGGCAGCCTTGTTGCCAGGTATCCAGTTTTAGACTGGAAACTCCAGTAGAAAATGGGGCCTGAGTGGTTAGCAGTGCTGACTGGAAACTAAAAGTATAATTACAGGAGTAACCACATTAGCCTCCACTCCTCCCTCTCCCAACACCCACCCCAGACGGCTGGAAGAGAACCAGTCCTGCTGCTATGGAAGGAGGGGCAGCTCAGTGCAGAGAGAGACAAATAGAATGAGCTCCCCTTACCTGCTGTGCTTGCAGTTTACCCCGGCCCCTGCCTCACTTCAGGGACCAACCCTAGCTCCTGCCCCCCTGTGCTTTTGCCCCCGGCCCCTTTTACAATCATTCCCCAGGGGGACCCACAAATGTTTGGTGCTGGGCCCACAAAGAGTTAATCTGGCCCTGTCTGTTCCCAGGCATCATGTGCCATCCTGGAAGCAGGAAGATGGATGGCTTTTGAGAAACTGCTTTGGGATGCTGTTGAATTTATGTCAGTTTTGCTGAATGTTCATTTATCCCCCACTCCAAAAAAAAATCTGAAAAATTGAAATGCCTTTTTTAATGATTTTTAAAGGAAATATTGCAATTTTTTTAGTTTGAAATGATTTTTTGTTTCAAAAGTTCCTTTAAGAATTCAAAGAAATTTAATGGTCAAAATCAGAGGGAACAAAAAAATAGTCCATCATTTGCCCCGCCCTATATAAAATACAAATTGAGAGGAATGAAAAGATTACATTGTATGATGATGTAATTGAGTCACTGGGCTAATTTAGTATCATTCAGACTTACCTCTGAACTAGCCATCCGTTTCCATCAACTGATATGAAATAAACTGCTTAATCATAAATACTTAAACTGATTTTTTTTTAACTGAACAGGACATGTGATCTCCAGACAAAATTAAAATTTCTTATTTTGATGGCTCTTCTGCTTCCTTTTTTTAGAGAAGAGTGGAAGACTTCAGAGAGCTGAACATGCATTTCAGGCTCTCTTGCTCAGGTCACTTGTCAAAAGCATATGCTAAGGTGCAGTCATGTCTCCAGTTGGAACCCTTGACTATATATTCATCTCTCCATTTCCTGTATTAGATTCACAGTTTTGCTTTCTGCATGCATTAACAAGGTCATCACAGCATTCACTTTACGGCTGAGAGGGCTGGCAATTTCTTCCAGTACTGCAATACCACTCTTTAGCGAGCCACCAGAGGATATTGGAGACACAATCTGCAATCTATTCCCCCAGCCCAAAATTGTAAACCATTGCTGTCATAAACAGAGAGTTAAGGGTTAATATTTCTTTTACCTGTAAGGGGTTAACAAACAGTAAACCTGGAACACCTGACCAGAGGACCAGTCAGGAGACAAGATACTTTCAAATCTCGGTGGAGGGAAGTGTTTGTTTGTGTGTTCTTTTCTTTGTCTGTTGTTCTCTCTGGGTTTTGAGAGTGACCACACGTACCTACAGGCTCTGTAATCTTCTGTTCAAATTTAGTAAGTACAAAGGTAGAAAGGCGGTTTAGTCTTTTTGATTGTTTTCTTTATTTGCACATGAATTACTGGCTGCTCTAGAATTTTTATGTGTATTGCTGAGTATTATGACAATTCTATTTCTCTGGGCGAGCTTCTCTCTAGTTTCTAGCTGACGACCGATATTCCATCTGATTCAGAGTAGATTTACTTCTTATTTCTTTTATTCGCAGCTTTCTTTCGACTGAGTGATTTTTGTCACCCCTTTAAGCCTCAAAGGAACTGAGTCTTATTACAGGACTTGGTGGGAAGGAAAGCGTGACTTCCTCTTGTTTTATTACCACCGGACTTGAATCTGTATTTCTGGGGAGGAAAAGAGTAGTGGGGGATGTACTCCTCTCTGTTGTGATTTAAGATTTTGATCACGTGATCTTCCTAGGCTAGCCCAGGGCAGGAAAGAGCTGGGAGGAAGAAAGGAGGGGGAAGGGAAATGGTTTATTCCCCTTTGTTGTGAGACTCAAGGAATTTGGGTCTTGGGGTCCCCAGGGAAGGTTTCTGGAGGGACCAGAGTGCCCCAAAACACTATACTTTTGGGTGGTGGCAGCCTGTCAGATCTAAGCTGGTAATTAAGCTTAGAGGAATTCATGCTGGTACTCCATCTTTTGGACTCTAAGGTTCAGACTGGGGAATTATGCCATGACAATTGCTCTTCCAAGCAACCAAACATATGACTTAGTCCTACAACCCTTATTCATACGAGTACTTCCTACTTCCATAAGGTGTCTCATTCACTTCAGTTACTTTGCTCATGTGAGGGCTGTGGGATTGGGTGTAGGGCTAGCTTTTTTTCTTCTTGGTTCTTTAGATATTCATGTAGTACAGAAACTGACATGTTCCTCATTAAAAAGCAAAATAAATCCATGAAATGCTGACACAACAAAATGATTATGGTTATAGCTAGTGAACAGAAAGGATATTAGATCTTTAATACGTATGCTTTTGAATTTAAAATACTCCATAATTTATGAATGACTATTATAACCTTCACCATATGCAGCACCCTCTGAAATTCACAGAAAGCTATCATACCAAAATGGAATATAATTTTAACTTTTCTCTAACCCTCAGTCTACACTTTTGTAGATTTAAAGCTAAATGTTAATTTTCTGAATCAAAATTGTAAGTATGAGCTTTAATCCTAAAGTGATTTTTACAACTTCTTCAGAGCAACAGATTTATAGATCATTTTCCATCATGCTAAGACATCAATTACTCTTAGCTACTTGGCTTTGTCAGATTTCTTACCTCTGGGCTGGAAATCTTTTACTGCTCTGAATGACTGCATGCACCTTCTATGCATGCTCACAACAGCAGACTGGGTAAGATGATTTGGTTAACTTTCTTTTCTGTGAAACTAATGTTAGTCATTTGAAATGCAGGTGAAACGTAATAAAGCAAAGGAAGAGCTCTGGTTGCTAATACATGACGTATTCTGAGTCTGACTACATAGCTTAAATGGAGGAGTAAAATCCCCCTCATATACCTACTTGGGGTACCCACTTATTCCTCCCCTAGAGCAACTGGGCATATAATGAGTAAAAGGGGGCAGGGAGTGAGTAAAGCCTTGGTTGGACTCCCCCAACATGCCAGACAGCACAACCGAGTTGGTACAGAAGGTGTTGTAATTCACAATGGGATCAGCCCTCAGTAAATAACTATGTTCTGGAATTATGGGGTAATAACTGAATTGGATTTCACCAGGGTATCTGAGGCTTGATGCCTTTGGACTATTTTTAGGGTGATGCAGTTTATGAATCAGAAGAGTTTAACAGTTCCCTAATTTCCTGAAATATATTTTCAGTAGCTCCCTTCCTTCCTTTGTACTGCTTTGACTGAAGAGAAAAACGTGGAGGGAAATTGTGAGCAGCTCATCCTGCAGAGTCCCCACTCAGCAACCTCTTGAAGGAAGTTCTGCCCTGGGATCAAGGCACATAGCACTCCAGCCACATGGCTATCCTAAGATCTGTGGGAAAATCCCAATGAAATCAAGACACCTGTGAAATGGGGCAGCCCCTTTGTCCAGGTCCCTGGCAGCATGGGAAACAGAGGAACGGTTCCTGACTGGTCACCAGTGCCTGGTGAGGTAAGAGGTGACAGCTAGTGATGAAGAGTCTGCATTATTTGTTGCACGAATTTCCAGTGAAAATTCTCTGGGTTTGTAAGGGCATTATGCTACATACAGTAATTGTCTCTCATTCCAGGTTCCTCTCTCTGGCCATTCCTGAAACCCCACAGAGCTTCAAACATACAGTAGTCATGGGGAAAGGGAGATTATTCCTGTTTTTAATTTGTTCTAGCATGAGATATTCTGTTTCAGGTTCTGACCCAAGATGTGGGTTTTCTGAGATTGTCCTCTTTCTGCAAGGAATGAGAGAGGAAAAAGTGGATGTTGCCTAGGTTACCTTTTCCTTGGCATGGAAATGGTAACCTAGGCAACCTTACATGTACATGAGAACACAATGTACATTGCCTACATATATACACATCTACGTCTGTATTCCTGTAAATAGGTGGGATAAGATGTCTTGATTCTCTTCAAATGAACTGAACAATCAGTTCTAAAACATCTATAATATGCTTTTTACAAAAAAAGGTGAATAAAGTCACATCATTTAAATAAATGTAAATGCAATTGTCTTGAATGGGCTGAGATGCCTTTGAAGTATACTAGGCTAATACATTTTTTTTTCCAGGTGGAATGCAGCTGGAACAAGGCTTCTTACTCAATAATAAGGTAAACTAGCGTAATTATTGTAGCTTCCCAGTACACCACAGCCCTAAGGTGTCAGTAGCAATGCCAGAGGTACTGCAACCCAGACAAGCACTGTAGATGCTTCAGCAGCTAGATCTTCTGGCTCCCCATAACTACTGAGACACATGGCTAAGGAAAAATATATTTTTCTAGGGCTGGCAGGAAAGGGAAAAGTTGCAGATACTCTAAATACAGAGGTTTAGACAGTTACAGTTGAAAGTGAGTAATAGCAGTTGTCATTTGGGTTCCTGGGGGAAGTCCAAATTAAGAGTCAGGGCTCTTTGGGCCTAGTATACAGGTTGCCGTCTCCAGTCCAGGCTCTCTTCCAACAAGTAGATGCTTACAGGGACCAGGCCAGACCTATCTTTTACTGTAGCCCATCTGTGCATGTTCCCTGCCCAACTCCTGGTGCTCCCCCATAGTCCCACAGAGACCTGCACCCAGCTTTATCATCTGACAGCCATTTGATAGTTCCACATGCAGCTTTCTCCACAGTTTCTCGGGCTTCTTTCCAGCTCCCTGCTGCCATGAAGCTCCCACCCACAAAGAGACCTGACCACTTCCTGGTTCAGAACCTTTCCCCTTACATGGACAACAGAAAGGATACTAGCATGGGGAAGGGGCTAATAGCAATTGTAGTCCCCTCTTTGCTAATCGATCAAACTGGACTTTGGTTAACTAAAGTTTCTCCTGTTTCCTGGGATAGTTTTTTTCTTTAGACTTGTTGAAAGAGCAAACCAAACAAAAACATAAGATCCACAGCAGAACTTCTTGGGTATGTCCAGCTGGAAGCATGTCTTCCAGCCCAGGTAGACACACTCATGCTAGCTCCACTCGCGCTATTGCTCTAGAAATAGCAATGTGGACATTGCTGCATAGGCAGCAGCTTGGGCTATTGCTGGAGTCCAAGCCTAACCTGCCCTAGGTCTGAACTTGGGTGGCTATCAGAGCCACTGCCTGTGTTGCAGCACCAACATGGCAATTTTAGTCATTAACTAGAGCAGAGCTAGCATGAGTCTGTCTACCCAGGCTGGGATGCACAATACCTTTACCTCATATCCCCCAGATCTGCTGTTTCTTTGTAGTTGTGAACAGCAACAATTATAAAGAAACAAATTGCCTAAAGCATAGAAGAGTCCCCTTCCCAGTTCTATGTGCTAGTAGCCTGGCTGCTCTCTCTATTCTACCAAGCAAGGTGAACAAGTTAGACACTTTCTGGTTGACAGTGATCACTCACCAAGCCAAACCACTTGTTTAAACTTGCTGGTCCTAGCTAACCCCCATAGCAGAGGCAATGGTATTTGGTTGATTTCAGGGATAAGTTTGGAATGTGACGTTGTCAACTCAAAAGGGTTCCTCTTTTGAACATTGAAAAGTCAGCACACTCCATTACACAGGATTATAGCAATGTAGAACAACTGCTTTTGATTGATAAAAGTACTCTCTTTTGACTGGATGCTGCACTTCTCAGTAAAGAATACTTCCACTGAATAGCTGGGGATTGGTTCTCAGAGCTCTACATTTCAGTGTTCAATATAGCAGTTTCACCCAAAGCTAAAACCCCATCATTTTAAAGTGAGCCAGAGCTTTTAAAGTTCGCACTCGTACAATGGTTTGATTATTTAGCTGTTGGATGTGATTGAATATTTAAGCACTCTCTTACTGTGGATTACTTTTCAGCAAAATAGATCTAACAAAGCAGCCTAGGCATATCGTTCATTTCTGATGTTCTTCAATTACTTTCCTAATTTATCAAAAATACATCATACTGCCAATTAGACAAGGATGGAGGTACAGTAGTGTAGGGGCTATGTGTTAAAGGGCTCGAGCTAAGTCAGCCAGCTGCACATTTGATGTCCAATGAGATTCTCTGGCATTTAGACATTAAATATTGAGTATATGACATTTTAAAAGGCAAAAGCACTTAACCCACATATAATTAAGTTTTCAAGCCACTACTACCTATGCCAGCTGAGTCAAAATAGCAGCAAAAAACTTGTTGAATAGAAGCTATAAAATCACCTAGCCTGTCCATTGACCTATATATTTGCCATGTTCACATGAGTTTCTTGTGCTTCATTTTGAAAGGTCACAAGTTCCATGGAATGGTTTATGAATTTAGTTATACTTGCCCATATGTATTTCTGCAAGCACTCAAGTCTACAACTTATTTTAGATTGTGATTTTTAAAGAATATAAATGTGTATATTTAGCCATATATTTTATTGGAATTTATTCTTCCTCTGAAGGGGAAGTTAGTAATGCATGAATTGAGAAAACTTTGACATATCTTAGAATTTGAACAGACCAAGTAATTCTGTGTCCTGTCTTGGTCTCATAGAATTAACACTTAAGCACTTTCTGGAAACTCAGATTGTTTATGCATCAACCAGGGAATATTATTAATCCTGAACAAAAAGTGATTTATTACAGGGCAAATGGATCACAAATAATTTAACCTGGAACAGTAATTGATTATTCTTATCTTCTAGTATTTTGCAGTTATAAAAGTTCAAGTCTGAGGTGCAGCATTGCTTAAGGTATGGACATATGCTTTTTAATTCACAAATGCTATATATCCCAAACTAGTACTAATTTGTTATAGGGTTACAAACTGGCTAGTAGTGTTTGGGATTGATCATACTTGTTTTTATCCTAGATTCAGGGACTGGATATAACATTTTGTATTAGGTGTTAAATAAAGTCTGAGATGCTTATAGAACAGAAGTCAAGAGAAAGGAATGTGGATAGTGGTTTTCTACCTCAAGAGAAGTGTCACTATGGGAAATTAAAGGAGTGATTAAAGTAGAAATCCTCAAGTGCACTACTTAGTGATGTGGATAGGGGCATATTTGGGCCAAGCTTCTAGAGTTTTCACACTAACCAAGACAAAAAAGGTAGAAAAGTACAATTACCTTTATTCAGAGTTGATTCCTTTATCTCTCTCCTAATCCCTAAAGTCTGCCATTTAATAAGAAACAGAAAGTGAGCAAAAATAAATTCACATTTAAAATGACATTAAGAACAGTGTTTAATTCTACAGTTTTTCTAGCTAGGCTATAACATTACCTATTCATTCCTGTCACTCACAATTTAAGAGCTGACCATCAAACACAAGCCAGATAGTACAGATATTAAATAAGAGAGTCTCCAATCTCATTTAACCTAATCTCAATTACTATAATTTATCATTGTCCACTGGACATTGAAAAAATATTAACAAATCTAGTAGGAAGATTATTAGGTTCCCAGTACTAAATTTAGTCTCCACATCATAGATAAAATTAAATAATTTTCCACATGAGACCAAGAATATTATTCAAACTCTTATAAAAATGATTATTTTAGTGTTTCCATTCAGTGAAATTTCCATTTCCATTTAATCTTTATGGGAGAACAAATTTGTACAGGGACTATCTCAATATCCTCAAAAGGTCATAAGTCTCCCAGCAATCCTATGGCACATTGCCACACCATGAAGGATATGCAAATTTGCTTCTGTGATAGGCTGGGTTCCTTTTAGGTTGCGTTTGGGTGTTTTCAAACAACTTTTCCCCTCAAATATTCTTCCTGTTATGGGGGTGCTTGGTCTCCAAATGTTTCAAAAGAGTCTATAGAGGTCTAGCTTGTTTAGGAAGGCTGAGTATGACTAGATCCAGGGTCAGGGCCTATTTTCAACCTCTCCCTGCTGCAGTTAGCTTGCATCTGATCTGGTGGGTCTTTGTGGGTAGTTGTCTACCTCCCAGCAACTCTGTCACAAGAGTCAGCTAACTTTCAGGCTCAGCAGCCTTCCTCCTGATTGCTGCCACTTCCTCTAACTTTGCCTTCTAAGCTTACTTCCTCCAAGTGGAGCAGGCTATGCTGCTGCTATGTGCCTATTCAGTACTGGTTAGACCCATAAGAGTTTGTTAGCCTTTTCCTGATTGGGATACGGGGGTGTCCCATCACAGCTTGCAATATTGGTACCTCATTCTTCAGGCCAGCCAAGGCAAGCAGTGCTGATAGGACAGAATGCTGAGCATTCTAAGAGGTTCTTTAAAGATAATAATCCCTTACCTCATTTCACCAAATTGTTTCCCTAAGAAGCTTGCAATGTTGACACTAGAGTGCAATTTTCCTGCTATGGGCAACCCCTGAATGCTCTGTTGACTCAAATGGTGCCATGATTGCTAGTAGAAACAGCTTACGACTCATCCTTTAGATTCAGAATACAGAAGATGCTGGTTAATTCAGTTGACTTTCCCACTGAAATCAATGGGAGGAGGATTGTTGAACTTCTGGCAGCTGTTGTAGTGCTTAGCATCTCAAGATTTAACTGTGAATTGCTAATTACACACCAGATAATACGTCCCAGACTGAGAGAAACTGAAGATTTATATCGTATTTCTAAACACCTGTCACTTCCTAATTGTTACAAGCAGCCTACTATACTGAATAATATCAATCTTTGATTATATGCCTGCTTCACTGATTTTTAATAGAATTAAAGATAGTCATATTTCCACTAATACTGTAGCCTTCTGCTGAGCTTACCAAAAATGATGGTTTTCAATCTAGTGGTTTTGCTAGTTTAATACAAACTTCTGGAAAGTGATAAATAAAAAGAGATAAAAGCAATTCCCATAATATACTAGTGAAGTCAAGTATTTCTTATTCAGGAATTCTAGACTTTTGCATGAAGAATTAAAAGAGAATATAATGAATCCCTTTATAAACACCACCTAGTTTTGTTGTTCTTACTTTTTATTTCAGACAAGTGTTTCTGCCCAAACATCCCAAATGATGCAAATACTCTGAGCAAAAAATGTTGCCAATAAATTATTTCACCTCTTTGAATAAATTGTTTGAAAAACATTTAGTTTTCTTAAATTTGAATTTATTCACTAGGTCATCTCTGTAAATAATTTATAGTCGATTTACGAGCAACTTGTAAGTACGCAGTATCCAAATTCAAGCTGGGTTGTTCATATTTGAATGGGTACAGAGGTCACAGGGCACTGTTTCTGTTCTTGACTGGATGAGTGGAATTCTTTGAATCAAACGTCTAGTGTGAATATAAGTTCAAAAATTATACTTCATGAATATGTTTGTTTCATCCCAGCTCTAATTTGGATATCCGGTTCTTTAAAGATAATAATCCCTTACCTCATTTCACCAAATTGTTTCCCTAAGAAGCTTGCAATGTTGACACTAGAGTGCAATTTTCCTGCTATGGGCAACCCCTGAATGCTCTGTTGACTCAAATGGTGCCATGATTCTCATAGAAACATCTTTACTGCTCACCCTTTAGATTCAGAATACCACAATCACCTTTTTCCTTTTCACTTCTGCCAGACAGAGAGCTTCTAGATCATTACATACCAAAGCAGATGAAAGTCAAAAACAAACGCTTTGTAACATATACACTCTTTGAAAGACAAAGTCAAGACTTTATCTTTTTCTAGATGGGTATGTGACCAAGGAGCAGCTGGCAGCAGTGTGATCAAACAATCAGAGCTTCCTAGTGAGTGGAAGGAAATTTAAATCAGCCTTTGAAAAATATAACAGAATATAAGACAGATGTTATGGAAAACCAAAATGCAAGATAACTCCATCAACAGCATGTGGTTAAATGTTTTAGGATTTCTGCTAAATAGATTTCTTCAATGAACAAACAAGGAAATACTTGTTTCTTCAGTTCTTGGAAAAAGTCAACCCAAGAAAGAACTCATTTATTATATCACAAGTCCCAGGAGCTAGCATGATATATGAAATATGATAATGAACGGAGAACTGATGACAACAGTAACTGATGATTTGGCACATAGTTTCAGTGCTCTGGTACCATATGAATTCTCACATTTTAGTTGCATTTTTTGCTATGCCTTTGATATTGGGTTTGTAATCATCATACCTCAACCGCAAAATAAACACATATCACAGTTCAGTCTCAGTAGCAACCTAACTGATCACGTATGACTCGAAATATAGGTATGCTCTGAAAAGCGTCTAGATCAATAAGAGAAAGTTATATATGAACAACTGCAAGAAAATTCAGAGATTTCAAGCCCAGAAAGGACCACTGTCATCTGACCACAGTCTGACCTCCTGTAGAGCACAGGCCAGAGAATGTCTTCAAAATAATTCCTAGAGTATATCTTTTAGAAAAAACATCTCATCTTCATTTATAAATTGTCAGTAATGGAGAATCCATCATGGCCTTTCAAATTGTTCAATGCTTAATTGCCCTCTCTGTCCAAAGTTTATGCCTTATGTCAAGTCCGAATTTGTCTCGCTTCAACTTCCAGCCATTGGATCATGTTATACCTTTCTCTGCTAGATTGAAGAGCATTAAATATTTGTTCCCTATGTAGACACTTATAGACTATAATCAAGTCACTCGTTAGCCATCTCTTTGTTAAACTAAATAGATTAAGCTCCCTGAGTCTAACTGTAACTCTGATTCTTTAATGATTTTGGGGCTCTTCTCTGATCCCTTTCCAATTTATCATCATCCGTTGTGAACTGTGGGCCATCAAAACTGTGTACCGTATTTCAGCAGTGGTCACAACAGTGCCAAATACAGAGTAAAATAACCTCTCTACTCATACTCAAAAGTCGCCGATTTATTTTTCCCAGGGATGCGTTAGTCAACCGCAATGATGCCCAATCTTTTTTAGAGTCACTGCTGTCTAGAATAGAGTCCTCCATCATGTATGTATGGCCTACCTTCTTTGTTCCTATATGTATACATTTACATATATTGTTTGCTTGCGTCCAATTTACCAGGTGATTCAGATTTCTCTGTCTGACTGATCTGTCCTCTTCATTATTTAGCGCTCCCCCAATTCTCGTGTCCTCTGCAAACTTCATCAGTGCTGATTTTATGTTTTCTCCCAGATCATTGATAAAAATGTTAATAGTGTAGGGCCAAGAACCGATCACAGGAGGACCACACCGGAAACACACTTGCTTGATGACTATTCCCCATTTACAATTACATTGAGAACTATCAGTTAGTCAGTTTTTAATCCATTTAATGTATGTCAGGTTAATTTCACATCATTCTAGTTTTTAGTCAAAATGTTGTGCAATACCAAGTCAAATAGAAGACTAAGTATATTATGTCAACAACATTAACTTTTGTAACTAAACTTATAATTTAATTTAAAAAAAGATATCTAAGTTAGTTTGACAGGATCTATTTTCCATAAACCTATGTTAATTTATATTAATTACATTATCCTCTTTCAGTTCTTTATTAAATCAAGTCCTGTATCAGCCACTTCATTTTCTTGCCTGGGATCAATATCAGTCCGACAGGTCTGTAATTACCCTTTTTAAAAATAGGCACAACATTAGCTTTCTTCCAGTATTCCAGAATTTCCCCAGTGCTCCATGGCTTATTGAAAATCAACATTAGTGATTTAGCACTCTCCTCAACCAGCTCTTTTAAAACTCTTCGGTGCAAGTTATCTTGACATGCTAATTTGAAAATGTCTAACTTTAGTAGCTTTGGTTGAACATCCTCCAAAGATACTAATGAAATGGAAAGAGTGTTATCACCATATGAGGAGACTATATTATCTTCCCTGCACACAAATAGAGAACAGAAATATTTATTGTACATTACACCTCCTTTTCTGCATTATTACTGATAATTCTCCACTGCCATTTAGTAATGGACCAATACTACTGCCAGGAATATTTTTGTTCCGAACACATATTTTTAAAAACTGCATATTGTCATTAACTGTGCTGGCCATAGATTTAACCTTGGGGCCCTTTGCTTCCCTTATCAATTTTCTGTAATTCCTAGCGTCTGATTTATATTCATTACTATCATTCATGACTTCCCCTTTCTTCCATTTGTTATATCTCATTTTTATGGTTGCCTTGACTTCTCCTCTAAAGAAGGTCAGTTTTTTAACTTGCACAGTCTTCTTCCTCAAGTGCTCACACTGTGGCAGGAGTGCTCTATAAAAATATGTTTATTTATGAGTATACATGTGTGAATAGTTAAATAAAGAGAAAAGTGATAGTAGATGACACTCAGAATATGTACTATAATTACTGGATTTTATATAGGACCAATGAAATTGTTACCGTTGTGCACTGCAAATGGCTTCTTGTAGGGTGCTTCTAACTTGCTGTTAGAAGTAAGGGTTTCTTTAATACTTTACTTCTTCCTTGTGGCTACAAGAGGCATTGCGATCTACATTTACAAAGGTATCTAAGTGCCTCCAAAGAATGTAGATAGGTGTCTAAGTGCTTTTGTAAATCCCATGAAACAGGTTCAGTGCCTAACTCTCATTGATTTCAATGGGAATAAAGTGTCTAACTTGCTTAGGTATTTGTATAAATCCCACTAGGCACCTATTTGCATCTTTAGTCATTTAAATACCTTTATGAATCTGGACTGAGTTACTTCAGCAATGGCTGTGAGCAACATTCCACTCCAACCTGTAATGCAAATGCATGGGGATTTCTCAGGTCTACCATGAATCAACATGCCTCCAAATCCTGCCATCTTCCATGGTTTGGAACCTGTTGCTGAAATCTCATCCTCCATCTTGCAAAATGTCTATCTGGCTGCATGGGTAGCTCAGTCATAAGCAAAAACAGTTCATCCAGTGGTGCTGGATCCATAACCTGGAAGGGAGCACAGAGCCTCATCTAAAATGTTTTGGCAGGCTAAAACCATGTCCACACAGGGGTCCAGGAATGACAGACTCATTCTCCCACAATCTATTGTGAACCAATTCCTAAAATGCCTCCAGTTAGTGAGCCATTAAGAATCCTGGGACGCAGCCCCAGAAATCCTAGCACAAAACCCATGCCACTGAAGGGCCTGTGTGGATGTCTACAAAGATAGACTGTGTGAGGGTCTGCAGTGTGTCTGCTCAGAGGCTGACTTGGCTAGCATGTATCTTCATGCATGTCAG
This sequence comes from Chelonoidis abingdonii, assembly GCF_003597395.2. Lineage (NCBI taxonomy): Eukaryota > Metazoa > Chordata > Testudines > Testudinidae > Chelonoidis > Chelonoidis abingdonii. Next base: position 73,126,686 of record NC_133773.1, read on the forward strand.
CCAGGATGAGGTACACACTGCAGTGAAGACATGCCCTTTGGATACTGGAGAGAGTTTAGGGCCTCCTGGACAAACTGAAGTGGCAGCAAGTCCAGACAAAGAAAGCATAGCACTTAAGGTGGTTACTCTGAATACAGTGATACATAAGGACTTCCTAATTTGTTAGCACTTATAGCTAACAGATGAAGAAAGTCAAGATATAGCTGTGACATTCTACACCTTGGGGGAGCATGCTGTAACTTCCATTTTCCTCATTTTCATATAAAGCATGCCTTGTAAGGTATCAGGGGAAAGGTTACGATCTGCTGAAAGCCATAACTCTATCCATATATGTGTATCATTAATGCATATTGTGGTAAACGTCTGTCTCAGATCTGGATTTAGAGTTCAACATCTGAGTGTTTACTGGGAACCTCCCCCAAGCTTATACCCAGCTTGGATCTTACTTTGCTGCCACCAGATAAGATTTAGGCTCTTATCAGCCTGGGTTCCCCAAATTCCTTGGGGGGAACCCCCTCTCTGGCCTCCCCCACTTTCCCTGGGAGGACCCCCAAGACCCAGACCCCTGGGTCTCCCTATCTCAAACGGGAAAACAAGTTCCTCCCCCTTGTCTCCTCGTTATCTGCTCCCCCCGCTTCCCTCCCTGGGTGAGCCTGGGCGATGCAGTACTTAACTCCTTGAAGGCAAAACAAAGAGGGAAATCACCCTCCCCCTGAGGCGATGCCTTCAAATCTAGTAAAGCTAATATAAAGAGATTTTCTACTCCCCTTTCCTGTAGCCTCACCAGAGAAAAACCAAAAACCTCAACCAGGTTTTAAAAAGAAAACTTTATATAAAAAAGAAAGAAAATACAGAACAATAATACTGCATTAAGAAACTCAATACAGGCTCTTGCTTATAAGAAAATATGAATAAACAGTCTGATTTAAAAGATAGCCCAATTAAACCAGTCCAGCACAGTACAACACACATGTAAATACAACACAAAGCATATAACAGCCTATTTGCCTTGTTGCCTTTGTACTCACACTTTGTAGGAGAATGTTAGAAAGAAATAGGAGTTAGCAGGAAAGCTGTTTCCTCCATAGCTGGGAGAAACAAAAAACCCAGAGTACACAATTCCCGCCCCTGACTTTTAAAAAATCCAGTTCTCTGATTGGTCCTCTGGTCAGGTGTTTGGTTCCCTTTGTTCACCCTTTACAGGTAAAAGAAAATTAACCCTTACCTTACCTATCTACTTATGACACATATGAAGTTATGAGAATTATGTAGTATGGTTGTCACTAAAACATTCTGTAAGTTGGGGAATCAGCCAGATATTAGTTCCCCAGAGGCAACAGCAAGGAAAATAACCAATGCCCAAGTGGGGTGTCAAACAACCCATCAACAGCCATTCTCCAGCAAGGGCGATAGAATGCAATGACTCACCTGCATGAGGCCACAACAGGGGAATTGCTCAACCTTGCTTGGAGAGACTCAGTAATGCTCACCTGACTCTGAAAGTGGGGATCGGGGGGTGGGGAAATGCAAAGCCAAAAGCGAGGAAAGGACATGATAAAAGGAAGAAATGTTTGCCTCTCTCTTCCAGCTACATCTACAGGCATCACCACCACCAAGCGACTGAAGCACTAATTAATGGGGACAGCCTGGCTGAAGAGCAACTAGCCAACCTGTGGTCAGAAGCACCTAAGTTTATAAGGGCACTGAAGGTGTTAAGATCAGCTTAGAATGTGTTTTGTTTTTATTTCATTTGACCAAATCTGACTTATTATGCTTTGGCTTATAATCATTTAAAATCTACGTTATAGTTAATAAATCTGTTTGTTTGTTCTACCTGAAGCAGTGCGTTTGGTTTGAGGTGTGTCAGAAACTCCCCTTGTGATAACAAGCCTGGTACATATCAATTTCTTCGTTAAATTGACAAATTCATATAAGCTTGCAGCATCCAAGACATGCAAGATGGAGGTTCCTAGGGTTCTGTCTGAGACTGGAGATATTGGCTAGTGTCATTCAATTGCAAGTAGCTGGGAGCACCTTATATGCCAGAGGCTGTGCATGAACAGCCCAGGAGTAGGGGTTTCCACAGCAGAGCAGGGACCGTAAGGCTGGATCCCAGAGTCAAGGATTTGGGTGACCAAGCAGATCACCGGTCCAGATAACACCAGAGGGGAACATCACAATAGCTAAAACCTTAGATATTTTAAAAAAAATACTTTGTCCCTAAAAGAAATATGAGAATTATATTGTTAGTGCATTAGATCAAAATGAAACCATATACAAATTGCAATCTGGCTATTTCAGTAGTTAGCTTTTTCATGCAAAATTAACACACTTATAGATGAAATTATTAGAGATTGTATAGTTTTAAGCACCAAAGATAATGAAGAAATAACACATTGGCAACAGTCACAGCTGGAATTTAAAAATACTGATGATACCTGAGGCAGTGGCAAAGAAGCAAAGACACTGCTACAAAAACTTAAAAAGATTACAAATAGTGGGAAAGCAGTAAAGTTGCCTAGAAATTTCAAACTTATAAAAACTGAATAATTTTACTTAATTGAAAGATATATATAGTAGGCAACTTTACTGCTTTTCCACTATTTCTGTATTTCCTATACAGAGCCCAGGATCTATGCTACAGTATCTTGAGCATCATCTATTACTCACTGTTTATCCTTACTTACTCTCTCCTAAAATTTAACCTTTGATGATACACTTATGATTGTGTCACTATAAATACATTTCAGTGCCATGATGTTATAAAGGACCTGATCCTGAGTTGTACCAGTCCTGTTCTTTCAGGGATAGCTTATTTAGTCATTTCTGCAAGTGCCCAGTTACGGAGGCTGCAGGGAACTCTCCAAGGACTTAGGGGTTAGTGTGCACCTGTCACTAACCTGTGCAGAGAGGGCAGGGACCTGGAAGTCAGTGCTTGCAAGGCTATAGGTTTCAGGGAGCTGAGCCACAGCAGGCACAAATGACTGCTTCCCACTAAGGTTAGCTAATGGTAAGGTGTCGCACAACACTGAGTACCCTGGGGAGTGTCACAGTCCAAAAAACTGATCGCCCAAATCCTGCTAGGTCACGCAAAGTTCCCTGAACACCTTCAGTGCCTTATGGACCCTCAAGCACCTCACTGATACTCGAGCACAGAAAACTTACAAACTAGCCTCTCAAGATACAGTCAAACCATCACACATCTGTTGGGGATCCTGTGAGCATCAGTAGTCAAGGAAATCTCTTCTTATTACTATTTTCAATAACATGTATTGTGGTAGCACCTAAGAATTCTAATCAAGGACCAGAGCTGCACTGTACTAATCATGCTTTTAACAAATAACAAAAAGAAAGACCCTGCCCCAGAAAGCTCACAGTCTAATAGTTAGGCAATCACTTCAGTGGATCCATTTTCCCAGGAGCGATAAGGGATGAATGAGAACTCAGAGAGGTTGGGAAGTATAAGACTTCTGTGCAAGTGTCCAGCCTGTGCTTATTATTTTTATTAATTATTATTATGAGGCCCCAATCAGAGACCCGGAGTACTAAGTACTGTACAAATACATTTCAGAATCATGAACCCTGCCCCAAAGTGCTTACATGGATTTCAGGATCTCCTTCCTGGGGAGAAAGGAGAGGATGGGAATTCTATCCCTCGCTGAACATGACTGAAAGGAACTTCATGGATTTTTCCTCACCCCAGCCTATCTTGTCATTTTTCCATTGTAGGGAACTATCTGAGTTAATGTATCTTTTTTGCTTTGCATGTTATATATGATTCAAGATCAAAAGGAACTTCTTATTTTCCCCCTGGGCAAGTTTCAAATTCTTATCATTTAGGTGTGTCATGAAAGGGTCTAGTGTTTACAGGGAGTTTTTAGTTATTGGAGTTTCAGTCTATGCAATAAGAATGGACTTGACTAGGCACTTATTCAGTACCTATATTAACGGAATGAGTGTTGACAATGGCAGCAGACTGTAATGAGATAGCTGCATAAGATGCATTCCCCGCTATGTTGATGGTAAGTTGACAATGAATGAATGATGTGGACACAAACTGTCAAGAAGGGTGCAAATAGACCAGGTGCTCATTAAATAAAGTAATGGTGATACCGATAGCTCCCTACAGTGACTCATCATATAGATAAATGACCAGATCTGGGGAGCTGACAGATGGTGAATGACAGTTATATAATTGAAAGTCAGTTGGAAGCTTGCTGAGAATGTTCCAGCCATGGTTTTATGGTTTCATCCAGTCTGGGGGAGCCTTAGAGGTTTATTTTCCATAGAGTTCATGTTTTGTTTTTCACTCAGGCATAATTTCAGTGTGTGTTGCATTTATTTATTATTTCTTAATGAAATTATTTGATATGTTGCATTTTCTGGAAGTTTCATCACAATATTCTTTTGAAGCATAAGTCTTTGCAACTACCATAGTCCTAAATGTAGCATCAAAATAAATGAGAACAAATTGAAATTAACACCACTGTTCCCATAAGATCATCCATTGTCCATTTCCATAAACATTTTGTCAAGCATTTGAAAAATAGTGCCAGCTGCGCCAGAGCTTTTTCTAATCAACTACATAAAAAAGCAGTGCGACACATTCAGCTTAGAGCAGCTGAACGAATCAATATCGCTGTATCAAAGATTCTTGGATCTAATTGCCTTCTAGCTGAAATGTATTTAAATATTAAAATACTTGCTTACAGAACCTCTTAAAATTGTAATTTAGTTTTTATCCCCAAAGAAATTATTTATGCAATTACAGTCTGCAGTGAAAAATGCTTATTAGAGAAGCAGAGGGGACTCAATAAGAACAAAGAAAAGATGAAGAGTAAATGATTCACAATACTTTATGCCTGATAGAGAATGTCTTTTAGGAGCATTTGGAATGGATGTTTATCAAATGAGCTGAGCTTTCAGTTTGTAGAGGAAGGCTATATACAGTGATAAATAGTGACCACATTGAGAACAATCCACTCAAGGTCCCCTACTACCATCCATGACTTAGTGTAAAGTAAATAGAAGTCTTTCCATTGACTTCAATGAGTTCTGGATCAAAATCTATGTTTGTACCTTATTTATCCATTTTATTTGTCACAATAACAAAAATTCCATGGTTAATGTTTGGAGTCATTCCGAAAGAGAATTACCGGTATACCCTCCTCCTCTATTCAGCTAATTAATTCACAGTTTATTATTATTATTATTATTATTATTATTTTATTATTAATTTAGTGTGTTGGAAATTCCTGGGTAATTTTTGAAGGACTAATCCTAAAAACATCAGACTACAGCAATTTTTTTTTTAAATCTCAAATTTAGATAAGCTTCATGTGCTCCCCGCTGCCCCCAGCCTGCATCTGAGTGATGACTACTATCCATCAGTGGATTCCTCTGCCCACATCACTAGCTTATTTGGCTCAAGCCTGTGAGCTTTTTGAATCTGTGTATGCAGCAGAAATCTAGTGGGACAGACTTTAACGAGACCGGAATAATTTCATTCTCTCAGAGGCAATTACAATTTGTATGCTCCACTGAAGTCACTGAGTTGAATCTGTACTGAGTTGCAGACATTAGCCTGTCAGGATTAACCATTTGGGATCTGGGGAGGAGAGGAAGGAGTATAATTGCAGCTTAGGGAGCATGGGGCTTTCTTGTGAAGTTTTTCACTTTTTGGTTGTTTGTGATATACCATGCAAGGTGTCTACTCCAACCTTGAAAACTCCCACTCATCCACTTGCCCAGGATGAGCAACCTGACAGATCTGTAATGGACAGTACTGCTAGCTGGAAGTTCCCAAAGTATGATTTTCTGAACCTTTTAAAGCATTTTTGACCATCTTAAATGGAGAATATTGATAATTAGACACAAGAGATAAAAGCCCAAGTACTCTTTACAGCTTTTTCCAGGGCAGATTATGCTTCTGGTAAATACCTGATGGATCTGTCTGATTTATATAATAACAAGAATTACTGGCTTGAATCAAAGGCCTAACTGAAGTCTATAAAAAGTGCTGACCATGTCTTATTAAATTCAACCATCTTCTAAAAAAGTTGTCTCATGCTAAAGATCTGCTCAACAGTGGAATCACTAGGTCTAAAGCCGCACTGAGCATCCCAGCCATTGCCACGAAGTGAATCATTGATTCAAAATATTAACATGTAAGTGAAGACTTTCCCTGGGACCAACAACAGCATAATATCTCTATAGTTTCTACATTCAGCTTTATTGCCCTTTTTGAGCAGAAGCAGAGCAAAGCTCATCCACTAAGACTGTGGCATCTTACTGAGGCAATTCAGCATCCTGAAGTCAAAGATAGTGACTTTGATAGAAGAGCTCTCTAATGGAACAGAAAGCTCTGTTTGAGTCAATAGCAGATACACAGGATACACAGCATGGTTTTCTATACCCAAGGGAGTTCAGCAGAGCTGCTTTGTATCACCTATACTGCTCAATATCAGCATTGATTGGTTGATGGATATGCTTGAGGCCTCTGTCAGCGGCATTGATCTGGACACTATTCTGCTTTAAGATTTGAAATAAGCCAATGAGACTGCCTTGTTGGCTCACTCTGCTAAATCGCTGCATCTGATGGCCAGCTTTGCCAGGCCTAAATTGATACATATTGGTCTGATCAATAATATGAACAAAACTAAGTCCCTAGTCATTATCATTAAGCAGCCTCCAGCTCCAGATTACATCCAGGTCAGTATTAACCTGTCTAGATGGGACACTGAACAGCTGGCAACTGTCCAGTATTAGGGAAGTGTAATAGACAATGCTGGAGGATGCTTGAAAGATGTGGGCACTTGTATAGCAGCAGCTGCCAGCATGTTTCAGGTCCTTCAGCAACCTCTGTGGGCAGGTCATGACATCAAGCTTGCTCAAAGCTGCCAGTCTATAGGTATTGTTATACCTATGCCATTGTACATAAGTGAACTGTGTGTGCTGAGGATAGCTAAAGAATACAATTGATGTTTTTGTTTCCTGTTGACTTCATCAGCTGCTCCATATCCAGAAGCAGGACAAGATCAGAAATGATAATATTGGAAGCTGAACCCAGGAACCGCTTCTATCAGCACTGGTTCAGTTTTGGTGGGCTTGTTGATATGGCCATATCAGAATGGAAGACTAGCAAATTCCAAAGCGTGTGCACCAAGGAATGCCATTACATGGTCAGTGATCACAAGGGTACCAAAAGCGTCAGTAGCAAAATAAGATTGGCAGTGATGGACATAAACTGAATATCTACTCAGGTCACCTTAAGCACCTAGCCAGAGCTTGATCCAGGTGGTGCTCAATCTGCAAGGAGGTCATGTCCCTTTGAGATTAGCCATGATGAGGATAACCAGAGTTATATAGCATGTCAGACAGTAAATTATGGAATTGGAATAGCTGGGGTGTCAATAGTGAGTGACTGGAGAGGTGAGGGAAGAACAAGTGATAGGTGTAGGTAGGAATAGGTGTGAATTTTGCCAAGATGGACTATATTCCTCCCTCTTGCAGAGCAGCCTGCAAAAGCAGCAAAAGTATTTTTAAAAAGTTTTAGCTAAGAGTCATGGAGATTACAGCTTCATTTTTCATTCAAGAGGAATCAGGCAAAGGGCTTAGTACTTTTGCAGAAGGTGGCAAAGGTACAAAAGGAGTTAATGGCAAAAATCAGATTTGGGATTATGAGGTCCTGGCTCCTAGGTTTATTTTAAAATCCACAAATCCCACCTTGATCTAGTAATGTGACGAAAAGTTAGGGTATTTGGCTCATTTAACTATTCCAAACAGACTATTTGAAATTTATAGAAATATGTTACAACTTCTTGGGTCTCTAAACCTTCTGAACTCAAGCTTTCACTTGAGTTTTCTAGAACTACATGCTTCAGCCAAGCTACCACAATATAAATGTTTAATAAATAAAATAAAATAATAATAATAAAATACATAAATGCTTACTTTAAGAACAGACTTTCTGTTTCTTTTCTAGTTGAAATAATGAATTACAAGCACTTATAAAGATAAAAAATCCAAACTTTTTCAAACATCAGAAATGGCTCAGATTACAGTCAAGTCTGTTCTGATTTGATCTGAACTGCCTCACCTATTTGTAAAAGGGATACTTATTTTCAGTTGGAGACAGTACTTTCTCTTACTTGAGAGAAGAGGATGAATCTGTGGTTAAAACACTGAACTGGGACTCAACACATCTGGGTTCAATTCATGGCTCTGCCACAGACTTCCTGTGTGACCTTGAACAAATCACTTAATATCAGTGCTTAAATTTTCCTTTTGAATGAGACTAAAGAATCTCAATCTATTTAGTTTAAGAATTAACTCACTTATGACCTATATTTACAATACATGGGAGTTTTCTGATAGGAGAGGGCTCATTAATCTAGCAGTCAAAGGCATAGCAACATCCAGTGGCTGTAATCTGAAACTAGACAATTCCAGATTAGAAATAAGGTACAAAATTTTAAAACTGAGAATAAATAACCATTGGACCAATTTACCTAGGGATGTAATGGATGCTCTGTCAACTGAAGTCTTTAAATCAAGATTGGATGTCTTTCTAAAAAGATTTTCTGTAGTTCAGACAGAAGTCATGGGGCTTGATAAACGAAAGACTGAGTAAAATTGTATGGCCTGAGTTATGCAGAAGGTCAGACTAAATAATGATAATGGGTCTTTCTGGCCATAGAAATGTATGGATATGTAAAACTGGGCTAATAATACTTCCTTCATCACACACTTGTTTGTCTTGTCTATTTGGATCAGTGGTCCCCACACTGTGGGACGCAGAGGAATGTTTAGCGGGGTGTGGTGGGACTCAGCCCTCCCCCCCCGGGGAGGGAAGCAGGGAGAGAGTGCCACCCAGCCCCGCTCTGCCCTCTCTCTATTCCATCCCCAGCTCTGCTTCCGGCCACAGCCCAGGCTGTGGTTCCAGCCTCAACTGAGGATCGGCTGTGACTCCGCTGCCAATTCGTGGTCCCGGCCTCGGCCCCTGGTTCCTGGTCAACGGCCCCACCTGCCAGCCCCAGCCCCAGCCCCAGACTCTGGCCGTGGATCCGATCCTGGCCCCAGCCCCACCCCTGAGCACAGACTCACCCCCAGACCCTGCCTTGGCCCCGTTCCTGGCCGCAGCCTCAACCCCAACCGTGGTCATGCTCATGGCCCTGGCGGGGCACTGACAGATCATATTATGGGTCAGAGGGCACAACATAAAAGGTTGGGGGACCACTGATTTAGATACAAAGCTGTTTGGGTCAGGGAATGTCTCTTAATATATGGACTTACAGCGCCAATGTAGTAATGTTCTAATGTTCTTCAGAGCTTTTAGGTACTACCAGAATACAACAAATAAGTTAAGAATTGTTCAAACTATTACAAATTTAGCCCCAGCCTCCTTGTAATTAACACTTCATTCATGGACCAGTTGTGGCTGTCTACAGATGTACTCATTTTGACTAGTGCTATGTGTGATTCATGTTGTTTGATTGGTCACCTAAATTATATAGTATTCTTTTGTCTCCCAGATTGGATAACAATCAGTTTAAGGAGAAAGATAACTAATGAATAGCAAATAATGAGGAGAATAATGCACTCAGTACAGATTTTTAGATGAGTAGTGATTTGTGGTAGAATTCATGAAAACTGTCACAATTTCTGAATATTTTTATGAATACCTAGTGGTTGTCCAAACTCTTATACGTAACTAATCTCACAAATTGTAGTGAACTTAACTAAGCTCAATACCTTTATTCATGAAAATATTCACACAGATCACAGTGTTTTTTATTATTTGACCAGATGCACTTGGGAAGAAGAGTAAATGAAGAAGAGCAATGCAATATATAATGATGTAAGTAAGTAATTAAGGCACCTGGCTAGCAGATGACAAATGAAGACAAATATACACTAATGAGTCTTGGAACCAAAAATAAAGAGGGTGTGATAGCTAAAAGGGAAAAGAACAGCAGAATATTGACTAAAGAGAGATTTGGGAACTATTAAAGACAAATCATTCAATCCTTTAGCCCATTAGATGGCTCAACTGAAAAAATGAATAAATCTTGGAACAAATGTCAAAAACATACAATAGAAATCAGAGGAGGTGGTACCATATATTTTCTTCAATAAGGTTTCATTCAAATTCCCAGACACATATTGGTCACCACTACAGACAACCTCAAATCAAAACCCCAGGGCCAAGATTTTTAAAAATGGATGATTAAGATTAGCCTCCGAAATCTATATTCAGGCAGAAAAATGAGAGGCCTCAAGAGTGGTGAGCACCTAACAGCTGCTATTTAATTAAGCCTCTGTTGTGTCAGGCATGGCACAGAGATAGACAATCCGTGTCCAAATGAATTTATTCCTACAATCCATATCTAATTTTTTATAAAGACAACCTGCCTACTTTATATATTTTATAAGGACAGTCCTGATTTGTTTTCTTTTTTTTTCTTATATAGGCTCCTATTACCCCCTCGCCCCCTGTCCCAATTTTTCACACTTGCTATCTGGTCACCCTACTTCAAATGGATACAGCATACTAGATTTTGCTGTTATGTCAATGTAAATTTGAAATAGTCCTATTACTGTACTTAACAAGAAATTACTTTATAGATTTAAAGAGCTGTATGTGAGAGAACAATCTGACCTGTTATATGTTTGTTGTCCATATTGTACAATGTTGCCTTGGAATTTGTTGATTTTCACTTCAAACTCCCCTTAAAGGTGCCTAAATATTAATGGTACATATTAGATAAAGTAATTCATATACACTGTATATAGGATTGTATTATGGCAAATTTCTAAAAAGGAATTTATTTTCTTAAATTAATTGTGTGCCTCTTTAAAATCAGTGGGCTAATATGGCACAGTTCATAAAACACTTGGGTTCTTTTCAGATTAAATATAAAATTAGTCACATAATATTAAGCTGTGAAATTTAGTCCTCCTTTTTCCGTTAACAACTATTCCCAATTTCTATGTTTTTCATTCAAACATTATTCGGACAAGTAATTTTTGTAATTGAGAATTGTTTGCAAACTGTTTATTCTGAAATTTTGTGGCATGTGATTGGTCAAGTGCTATATTTTCAATTCAATGGTTGCATACCTGAAACTTATTAAGAGGGTGAAAAACAAAATGGCAAACAGGGAATACTGCACTTTTGCTACAAAAGAGAAAAAAACTGATGTTCATTCATTGATTATTTCAGTGAACATTTCAGCCAGTAAGCTTATGCACTAGAGAGTTGCAAACATTTCCACTGATACTCGTAGTCATACTAATATTATGACTCCACAAATACAATAGAACTGAATTCAAGATGTTTAATTTGTCAATCTGTCTTCCCATTGTTTGAATAGCTTGAACCAAAAGATATTAGTTAGACTTCTTCCAGCTTTGGTTATGCACATGTGGCTGCTGTTGCCTTCAATGATTTTATTGATTTGGATTCCTAATCATAAAAAGGGGGGAACTATATCAAGGTCTAGGCATTCTTTACAGAAATTTAAAAATCAAATATACAAAACTCAAACCACAAGCAACCTCACAATATATATCATTAACCAATTTTTCTATACAGTAAAAGAGGAATCAAGACAAGTATTATACCACTGCTAAGCTGTGACCCCTGAAATATCTCCATCCTCAAAACCCCATGAGACTGAACATTGCATCATAGCCTGAAGGTCAATAGCCTTAGGCTGTTTCAGACACAATATCTGCATAAGGACCTTTCGGCCACACATAAAGCTTATCTTCACCCGGAATATTTACTCCCATCTCTCATAGCTGACACTAATCCTAACACTGCCACAAACACAACTTGTCCCAAGGCCAACCTAAACAGGAACTCCCACAACTGATTCTCACCCCTCATGATATATTCCCCACAACCATTCACCTCAGTGATGAGCAAAATCCACACCTTAATGAGTCTCTTACCCTAAAGAGAGTGGTCTCCATACCACTCTGCTTTCTGTCACTAGGCCAGAGACTTAGAGTAATGCAACCAGGAGAAGAAATCAGATTCTCCAGCCATTTCTGACCATGAGAGGCTCTCACAAGCAGTTGAATGAAATATGTCCCATCATAACTGTGTGCCTTAAACCACCCTCCTACATCAAGGCAAACCACCTTCTATCTTCTAGCAACCTTTCCCTCAGATTATGTAAGACAAATATCCCTCTCAACTTTCCCATAACAGCATTACCACTGGTGTTGATGGGACAAGGGGAACTCCATAAGTGGCTTGTCCCCAGCAATGGTTGAATTCCAGTGAGGATGAAGCAGGCTGACTTAGAGCAGCATTAGTGGGATGGATCCTGCTATAGCTCCTCCACTGCTGCTGATTGTGGTAGGGCATGACATTTTCTAGAACTGAATCTGGACCAAAGGTTTTTAGACGAAGAGAAAGATGTTTAATGTATCACTTTTACTGTAAAAGTTTTGCAAAACAATTTATGAATAGATCTTCACAGTCACTATAAAAAGTTGTGTGTATAAATTCCAAATTGCATGCTAATATCCTCCAACATAAAATCTGCTTCAATTTTCTCCTATCTATAAATGTCACTGTATATTATTCATTGATATTGAAAGCAGCTATCATATCTCTGATGGGACATCTGATGCAATAGACAGGCTGGCATTCTTTTATTCAATCACTGAGGGCTTCAACAAATTATATCTGAAGCTCACAATTTAAAAGCTACTTTTGTCTAAATATAGTCATTTTCTGTAGTGATAACTGAAATGTAATAAACACAATGTCATTAGACTACAAAGAAGGAGGTGAAGCACACTGTGTGGAAAAAGGAAAAGGAAATGTATTCATCTCTGAATGTTGCTTAGCTACAAGGCTTGGCTAGGACACAAGAAAGGCCCCTTTAGAAACAATTATTGTCATATCAGAAACACATTACAAGACAATGTGAAAGGCCACAAAATCACAGTGCAGCTACACCAAACCAGCAGTCATTATCTGGCTCCAACCACGGCTGATCAGTAGCAACCCCAGAGAGCTCTTCCTACTTTAGCCCTAAGTGGAGCATGAGATCTAGTCCAAGAGGTGAATATGGCTGAACTGCTTGGTAATAATAACTCTACTGTAATTAAATTTAACTTCTTTGTCAGGGGGAACATACCAATGAAACCCACCACAGTTAGGGTTATCATATTTCAACAATCAAAAAAGAATGGGGGGGGGAGAGCCCCATCCCCGCCCCATCCACTCCCTCCTACTTCCTGCCCCCTGACTTCCCCCCTCAGAACCCCCAATTCCACCCTGCTCCTTGTCCCCTGACTGCCCCCTCCTGGGATCCCTGCCCCTAACTGCCCCCCAGAACCCCATCCCCTACCTAAGCCTTCCTGCTCCTTGTCTCCTGACTGGCCCCTCCTGAGACCCTCCCCACCTTAACTGCCCCGCTAGGCCCTACCCCCTACCTGTCCCTTGACTGCCCTGACCCTTATCCACACCCCGGCCCCTAATAGACCCCCAGGACTCCCACGTCCCATCCAACCACTCCCTGTCCCCTGACTGCCCCCCTAGAACTCCCGACCCATCCAACCTCCCCCTGCTCCCTGTCCCTTGGCTGCTCCAATCCCTCTCCACACCTCCTCCCCCTGACAGCCCCTCCCCCTCAAATTCCCGACCCATCCAACCCTGCAAGCTGCATGGAAACTATTGAAAACACCATCACAGAGGCATACTCTAAAATAAAATAAAATATAAAGGACCAAAAAAACCACCATGATGGCTAAACAACAGTGCAAAGGAAGCAATTAAAGGCAAAAGACATTCTTTAAAAACTCAAAGTAAAATCCTAGTGAGAAAAATACAATGGAGCATAAACTCTTGCAAGTCAAGTGTAAAACTATTATTAGGCAGGCCAAAAAAAGAATTTGAAAAGCAACTACAAAAAGACACAAAAACTAACAACATTTTAAGTGCATCAGAAGCAGACTGCCTGGCAAACAAACAATCAGTGAGGCCACTAGACAACTGAGGTGCTAAAGGAGTACTCAAGGAAGAGAAGACTTTTGCAGAGAAGCTAAATTATTTTTTTTGCATTGGTCTTCACCGCAGGGGATGTGAGGGAGATTCCCACACCTAAGCAATTTCTTTTAGGTAACAAATCTGAGAAACTGTCCCAGATTGAGGTTTCAGTAGAGGAGGCTTTTGAACAAATTCAGAAATTAAACAGTAATAAGTCACCAAGACAAGATGGTATTCATCCAAGAGTTCTGAAGGAACTTACATATGAAATTACTCGCCATGGTGTCCTATCATTTAATCAGACTTTGTTCCAGATTACGGGAGGGTAGCTAATGTAATTCTGATTTTTAATAAAGGCTCCAGAGGTGATCTTGGCAATTACAGACCTGTAAACCTAACTTCGGTACCAGGCCAATTGTATAAACTGTAGTAAAGAACAAAATTATCAGACACATAGATAAATCTGATGTGTGATGGGGAAGAATCAACACAGTTTTTATAAAGGGAAATCATGCCTCTCCAATCTATTAGAATTCTTTGAGGGTGTCAACAAACATGTGGACAAGAGTGATCCAGTGGATATAGTGTACTCGGACTTTCAGAAAGTTTTTGACAAGATCTCACATCAAAGGCTTTTCGGCACACTAAGCAGTCATGATGTAAGAGGGAATATCCTCTCTTGGATTAGTAGCTGGTTAAAATATAGGAAGCAAAGGGTGGAAATAAATGGTCAATTTTCACAGGGAAGAAAGGTAGTATCTGGGACCAGTGCTGTTCAACAGATTCCTAAATGATCTGGAAAAGGGGGTATACAGTAAGGTGGAAAATTTGCAGATGAAACAAAATTATTCAAGATATTTAAGTCCAAAGATGATGGCAAAGAGTTACAAAGGGATCTCCTAAAACTCGATGATGGGGTAACAAAATGGCAGATGAGATTCATTGTTGATAAGTGCAAAGTAATGCACATTAAAAAACTTAATCTTAACTATGCATATAAAATGATGGGGTCTAAATTAGCTGTTTCCACTGAAGAAAGATCTTGGAATCGTTGTGGATAGTTCTCAGAAAACATCTCTATATGCAGCATCAGACAAAAAAGCTAACAATGTCAGGAACCATTAGGAAAGGGATAGATAAGAAGACAGAAAATATCATAATTCCACTATATAAACCTATGGTATGCGCACAACTTGAATACGGTGTGCAGTTCTGGTGGCCCCATCTAAAAAAAAATGATATATTGGAACTGGAAAAGGTACAGAGAATAACTAAAATGATTAGAGGTATGGAACAACTTCCATATGAGGAGAGATTGAAAAAACTGGGACTTTGCATCTTAAAAAAAAGACATAACTAAAGTGGGGATAATATAGAAGTCTATAAAATTATGAATGGTGTCATGAGAAAGCATTAGTTACCCCTTCATATAACACAAGAACGAGTGGGTCACCCAATTAAATTAATAGCCTGTGGGTATAAAACAGAAACATAAGAAAGTACTTCTTCACACAATGTACAGTCCACCAGGATAGTGGGCTATATGGACCATTGGTCTGGTTCAGTATGGCCATTTTAATGTTGTATGTAAGAGTTAATGCTGTTTGAAACATCATTTTTCTGACATCAGCAAAGTTATTGTATGGAGCAGTCTTAACCTCCAAGGGTCTGCTCACTTCCTAGATCCACACAGATCTTGGAAATTTAAAGTCCACACTGGATTTCCTATCACTTTTAGATGTTAAGGCCATGCAGAAGATGTTCTGGTGTGAGCAATGAGGGCCTGCAGCCATGCCTGCCCAATCTCACTCTGTCTCTGAGTGCTGCTGGACCACAAGAGAACCACCTGATTGGCTAAGGCATCAGATGTCTTGCTCTTAAGCCCAGCAGCCGCAGAGGATCAGTGGCCACTCAGTACACATGTGTGTGGATTCTCTACCTTCTTTGGCTTGCCTCACTTCAGGCCCTGCTCCTGCTTGCTCCAGCCTAGATCCTGCACTGAATCTGGCCTTGTTCCAGTCCTGTCCCAGCCTTGCTCTGCCTTGGAAGCAACCCATGCTTCTTCCTTCCCTGACTATAAATAATACAGTTCTGACCTTTGACTCTCATCCCTGGGGCTGACTGTCTTGACCCTTCGCTCTGGCATCCAGACTCTGACTTTGATTCTGACCTCCAGCTCTGATCCCTAATTCTGTCTCTGCTTTTACCTTGGGTTCTGGCATTCAGACTGACCACTAGGCATGACTACTGCTCTGACAACTAGGCTTGACTGCCTGTGACCCAGTTTCCTTGGAATATCTGGTAGATTCACAGAAAACTTGTAAAATATTACAGAAAAATAATTCAGTTAAAATATCAGTGGAAGAAATATATATTTTATAACTAGGGAAATTTGCAAGAATGTGTCATGTAGATGTTCATCTGTTCTTTAAACTTACGATCTGATGCAGCAGAGCATTTAAGGATGTATTTAACTTTAAACATATGAACAGTTCCATTGATTGATTTCAGTAGGACTGCTCATGTACTTAAAGTTAAGTGTGTATGTATGTGCTTTGCTGAATTGGCTTATCCCTCATCATGTCATGGATCTCTGTTTGGAATCATCACCTTTTCCAACAAGATTGGAAAAAAACCAAAACAGTTGCACAATAAATATTAAAAGCAGGGACCTGATCCAACTTCCATTAATGTCAGTGGAGAAAATGACTTCAATCAAGGCAGGCCCAAGGTGAAGAAGAAACACAGAAAATGTGTTATTTAAGTAGATGAGTCTATAGGTATTAGGCCAAATTCCGCTCTGAAATCCACAAGGTTATATGGCGTGTAAGTCAGTATAGAACTTAACCTGCTTAATTTAGGGTAATGAAAATTATTCAGACTTGCATGATATCCATCCACTATTGATTTTGTCATTGCCTTACCATGCCATGTTTTAACATCAATTATATTTTCTGGGAAGACTGTTCTCTCTCTCAGCATCTAAATTGTTGCTTCTTGATTAGTCAACAGGAAAAATCAATACTCTATATATTTCACTTTAAAGCTTTAATTCAGTTACAATCTGTGAACTAATCAAATGTTGATATAGCTGTGTTAATAACAGGAAAGCAGATCTGTAGTGCCCCAATCTTTCTTTGTCGTTAAAGGTTAAATTTTCAATTCATGTATCACATTCCTTAATCCATATTGCAATCAAAAAAGGATATCTGCTTTTGACTTTAATTTAATTAAAAATTGAAAAGACCTAGGTTATCTTATCTATACTCTAGCACTCATACCTTGCCTCATAGAAATTTTTTCTACAATATGTTCTCAAGTGCTGTTCCTAATCCATTAGTAATATGATTCACCCAATAGGAAACAATTCCTTTGTCTAAGAGTTTACATTGTCAGAAGGTTCTGTCACCCTCCTTGATGCTTCCTCCTGTCAGATGCTATTGACATATTCCCTCCCCCTTAGTTATCCATCTGACTAATATGCCTTTCAATTAATTATGCTTTATACATTAATCCATACTACTTGAATAATATTTTGTTCTTCCATGATCTCCCTTTAATCAACTCAAATAATATTTCTGGAATTGAGGTACCTAAACTATACATGCCATTCCAGTGTGTGGACATATCATTTCTGCTGCCTCTCATGTATTTTCAGTTAGTGGAACTATTAGCATCCTGTAATTAAATATCCACTTCTAGTATAAACCCTTGTTTTCCTGTCTGACCCATCCTTCCCCACCAGCTTTCACACACATTTTATAAAGTGGATCATATATTTTACTCCAAGTTCAAATTTGGTCTAAATAATGTAGGTGAGGAGGTATTGGTGTTACTTTCACCAAATTTGGCTTATATTCAAATCCTTCTGGTTTACATTTTTACAGATAGATACTCAAGTTACAACCTCTAAACATACATATGTTTGCAGACAGGAAATGCATGCAGATTGTATATTTAGATACTCAAAATAAATAGTAGCACTGAAACATGCTATTGTAGTTAAAGAGCTTGTTGTATGCCACTACTTGTCCTTTACACTATATCTGCACTCAGGAGGTGATTTCATTCCAGAAAAATGTCTTCATATTTCATTCAATAAATCAGCATTATATGAGTGCTCATGACAGGACTTTGGGCCAAACTTTTTCTACCTATCTAGTTATCTCAATAACAGAAAGAGGCCAATTCTTTCTTTACATGCTTAACAGTCTAATATTTTCTACGTGGGGAAGAAGGAAGCATTGATTATAGAACTCAAGAAGTTAAGCAGATTAATTCAAGTTTCTGATTTCTTTATCCTGTGTTCTTCTCATTATCTCTCATTTGTAATAACCCTGCCTCTTTGAGTTATTCCCTGTCAACTGTATTCCGCTAAACAAATATATTGTTTTAGGAATAACGAAATGTTACTCCTTGGTAGACAAGCCACTAGGTTAAAGATATTTGTAGGATAATAATTACGTCTATACAGTCCCAATTCAGGCAAGCAGTCCTATTCATGACAGCATTTAAAACACAAGCATGATCTTAAACGTTGTCCTGAATAGGGCTGGATTTAAACACGTTTAAGTGCTTTCCTGAACTGAGGCCTAAAGTAGGAATAGTCAAAATGAATCTAGTTAAATAATTTGATGGAATCTTCTCCCAAAATTCAAAGTGATCCTTTTCTGGCACTGGAAAAGAGTTTGGTTAACAATATTTTTTCATTTAGGTGGGTGCTATGGTTCAGTGAATAGGTCACCGACTAGGGCATTAGAAGAGTTAGCATCTGTTCCCAACTCTGCCAGTGACTCATTCTGTGGTCCGAGTTGAGAAGTTCTGCATCTAAAGTGAGCCTGATTCTGCCCCGATTGTTCTGAAAAAGTCCTATTAAAGTCAGAGGTATAGAATCAAGCCCAGTATGATGATTTTGCCTCACAATATTTCTGTAGGTTACAAACCCTTTCGTGTGCATTTTCTAATCGTACGGTACGTCTTTGTGTTGGATTTCTCAGTCATGGTGATTTTTCTGTTCTATTATTCTAAAAATCTGTAGCACCAGTATAAGTTACTTGATTCAACATTTTGTAAATCATTTTAGGAGTTTTCACTGAAATTGTTTTTCAGGGCAGTTACTCAGTGTATTGCTAACTTGCTGGCAATCATGCCGTTAGGGTTTTAGTTGTTGTTGTTTTTGTTTTTTTAAAGTAATACCTATCACTGATCTGTGCGTTTATAACACTCCTAACAAAATGAGTTCTGGAAAAGATTCACGGAATATCCTTCCATTACTGATACTAATAATGAGATTATTCCTGCTATAATTTTTCTGGGATAGCACAACACTCACCACCTGCCAGGCAGCTTATACAAATTACTACAAACAAATGTTATTTTAACTCTTGGTTTGGACTCCAACATAGAATCATATTACATATTTTATTAGCTCACTTACCACCTACTATTTTATATTATTGGCTAATTAATTGAACATGGTATGTTTTTAGGTGGCTTTGGTTACTATTTAAAAGTATGTTTTGTCTGATATCTTGTCTTCATTTCTGTGGTAAACATTCAATTGAGATTTTCTGGTGGACTCCTATTAAAAAAACAAGAATTTTAGGAAATAATAAAATTGTTATCTAGTGTCAGAATCTGCCACCTCCCACATTGAATATCTTATTCTGCAGACAGTCTCATTGATTTCAACAGGACTATTTGCAAATGATGCATTATTCAACAGCCCTGATCCAAAGCCCACTGACATCGATGAAAGTGGGTGAAAGCCAGACTCCATTTAAATCAATGGTGAAACTCCTGTTAAAACAGCTAGAGCCAGGATTTCACCACATATCAGTAATGAAGGCAGTGTCTGACCCTTAGTAAGCCTCACTGGGCTGTTTTTCAGTGGGACTTGTATTCCTCAATCCCATAGCCATGTTTGAAAATCTCCCCCAGTATCTATAAAGGAAACAGTACCTAACCCTTAATATGCTGGCACAACTGAGCACCTCTGTTACAAACCTTCACGTCACTGTATACTTGCACTCATCTACCTAGAATAAAATTTTCAGGAGTAATCAATATTTATGCAGGCATGGCTTAATGCAGAGAGATTTGGGGGACTGTCTTCTATGATACTTTGTGCTTTTTTGAATAATCCATGAGCTCATACTACTAAAGGGCTTTATATATTTTTAATGTTACAAGAAAATACTTTGTAGTATAATATTTTACCATATTTTAAACAATTGTTAATGTAATTCTACAGTGTCTTTTTATGGAAGACTACAAACACATTATTACTATTAAAAATCATGGGTAAAATCCAGGGCCTATTGAAGTCAATAGGATCAGGATTTCAGCCCATGTGTATAACATCATACTTCGGTGCAGTGCCATATAAAATTTAAAACATAGTGTTTGCCTTGAAGAGCTTACTATCTAAGAATGAGAGGACAAAGAAACAAAGCAAGATGTGGGACAACTATTCAGGGAAGGGAAAGTGAGCAAAGATTATGGAAAGCAATGAAGGTAAGAGAATCATGGAAGGAGACTGTTATAAAGAGGGACTTGAAAGAGAAAAAGTTGGGGGCTTGGCAGAGAGGAAGCGAAACACCATTCCACTATAGGAGGCTGCATGATAAAGTTGTGAAGATAATACTGAGATAAAGGTATACAGGTAGGAGGTGGATTGGCTAAAGATCATGAAAGGATGGAGAAGAGCAGAGGCTTGTGAAATGCTGAATATCAAGTAGGGGCCATAGTGATAGGATTCAGTGATGGACAAAATGGAAAGTAATGGTGAGTAAGGGAGTTTGTATAGAGTTTGGCAGTTAAGCAAGGCTGTTAAGACAGGAAATGAGAGGAAGACAACAGATCAGATGGATCAGCAATTTGGGAAGCAAAGTGGCCTTTGATGGGGGAAGGGGATTGAGGTAATAATAAGTATATGACCAAGAATCAAAGTCAGAGCAGGGACAGTGGAGAGAAAAAAACAGATGGCAAGCACTTCAAAAGAGAGGCATGGGAAAAAAGTACAAGCTGAAAGCAACAAGTATAAAGAAGGCTGTGACAGTACCTCCCCATAAGGCTTTATGGAAATATGCGTAGAATGTGTTTTATGCTACATATGCCATGTAACATATCTCCGTAAAGGTTTTGATCTACCAAATCTATTCATCCTATTTGTATGCAGGTATCATGTTTGTATTCAAAGTTATGAATGTTGGCTGTGTACTGTCTTAATTTCTAAGTAACCTTAGTAGAGCATTTGGTCAGTTCCTGGAGAAAGGAATGTTGAAATTTAAGTACCTAATCAAGAAACACTTAAAGGACAATGGATCTTGGAATGCTCCAATCCACATAAGTAGTCTACTTGAGGACGTTCAAGGTAGCATGTAAACAATGTACACTACCTGTAAAAACTATGAGTCATGCATGGACATGTGACTTGCCCAGGAAACTCCTAAACTCCATCTTGGAGCTGGACTTTGCATAGGAGTGAGGAGGGGGTTTCCACCCACAAGAGAAAGTCTATTTAAACCCCTGGGAGACCCCTCCATTTGGTCTTCAGCTGGCTAAAGAAAGAGCCTCTCCACCTCCCACCCCACCCCTACAGGGTACCTGAAAGAAATTGGAACAAAGGACAGTGACATCAAGGGGTGTGAGCGATTGGTGGACCCAGGCTAAAAGGAGATTAGTCTGTAAAAGGGATCATTCTGGAACTGGTGAGGATCTTATCTGTATTCAATTTGATTAGACATAGATTTGTGCATTTTATTTTATTTTGCTTGGTGACTTACTTTGTTCTGTCTGTTACTACTTGGAACCACTTAAAACCTACTTGCTGTATTTAATAAAATCATTTTTTACTTATTAATTAACTCAGAGTAGGTATTAATACCTTGGGCAGCAAATAACTGTGCATATCTCTCAGTGTTATAGAGGGCAAACAATTTATGAGTTTACCCTGTATAAGCTTTATACAGGGTAAAACGGATTTATTTGGGTTTAGACCCCATTGGGAGTTGGGCATCTGAGTGTTAAAGACAAGAACACTTCTGTTATCTGCTTTCAGGTAAACCTGGAGACGGGCAAGTCACATGTCCATGCATTCTAAGCATATTTCCATAAAGCCTTATGGGAGGTACCATCACAAAGGCACTATAGCTATTGGACTTTTAACCACAAATACCATGTAACCCTGAGGCTCAGAAAAAGTCTACACAGTACATTGATAAAAATGATTGTTCTCACTATGTTTGATGGAGCTGCCCCAATACTGGTGTTGGTAGATAAAACAGTCTGGTGTAATATGTCCATAGGTTTTGTATCTCTGTTCATCACCACCGTAGTTGATCATTTATAACACTTGATAATAAAAAAAAAAAAACACACATTTTATAATCCTTTTCTGAGGGGTCACTCAATCAGGTCATTTCTTGTACTGCTTCATTCATGTAATTTTGCCATCTGGCTACCTGGTCTTCAGTGTACTCTTCTAGCCATCATTTTAAAATAGATGTGTTTGATATGATTTTTGGACAAAGAGTTCGGCAGTGTCCATTGCTTTTGCTTCAGTAAAACCCTTCCTATCATGGGGACAGGAAGAAGAAAAGCAAAACAAGAGGAAAAAGCAACCCAAAAAACAAAACACAAAGACAAGCAACATAGTCAAACAAAAATACCCTCAAAAGAGAATTTTTCCTGATGTTTTAATTTTGCCTCCTGTTTGCGGAGATTTGTTTTATGGCTAGCTACTTCCCAGATGCTCAGGGAGCTCAAGATGCCCACTTCTGAGTGGAAAAAATTATGGATCAGTAAGTACATTTTACTATTTCAGGTTCTAGAAAGTTGTCCATGGGGTAGATGTTTCAGGAATTATTGAGAGGTGGTTGATAAACAGAATGGTATCCACGATACGGTACAAAAGCCTTATCAAACCATCCTGAGAGTCTGTGTAGAAGCAGAAGGGGAGGGGGGAACTAAGCTGAAGAATCCAGATCATTCTCTCTTTGTTTTGTCAGATCGGTGGGGCTAAGAAGAGTAAAATGCAGAAAAAGTATACACACGTGGCCATGCACATACTTGGTCATTACACAAGACCCCTTGCCTCCTCAATAGCTTTTCGAGTCCCAAGTCTCCCCAAATATGTCTACTCTAAGTTCTTAACTACCAGACTTGGCCTTTCCTGCACTTATCAGTTCGCTTTTGTGCACACGCTCCATACAGTCTGAACAAAAGCAACCTTCTTGGAGTAAAAATAAATGGTTTATTAATAGAAAAAAATCAGATTCAAAGAGGAAATAGTAAGGAAAAGCAAAGTCATACAAATTACACAGAAAATAAAGATACAGCTTCAGGCTTTGTACTTCTATATTAACTAAATTCTCTTTTCTAATATAAATTATCTTTTGTCTCTGAACAGTTTCCCATCCACCCTTATCAAAGAGGAGATCCAGTGTTCCAGAGATAGCACCCAGTCTAGATTTTGGCCCTCAGTTTATGGATGTCCTTCACTTCATACCCCTTACCTTTTAAAGGTTTACAGGGTTTTTATCCTCTCTCTAAGGCTATGTCTTCACTATGGATCCTACAGCGGCACAGCTATACTGCTACAGGTGTGCTGCAATAAGGTCTCCTATGTAGCCGCTCTTTGCCATCAGGAGAGAGCTTTACCTGCCGACATAATTAAACCAACCCCAATGAGCAGCATTAGCTAAGTTGGCAGGAGAGGCTCTCCTGCCAACATAGTGCTGTCCATACCAGCACTTTTGCCAGTGAAACTTATGTCAGTCCGGGAGCATTTTTTTTCACACCCCTGGCTGACAAATGTGGCAGTGTAGACAAAGCCTCAGACTGTGGTAATTTATGATGAGGGAAATTTAGCTCCTCTAAGCCCTGGGCTATACTACACAGTTAGGTTGACATAAGGCAGCAAGAGCTGCTGCCGGGACTCCACTGCAAGCTGGGCTGCTTACCGGGCTCCCAACTCGGGCTGCAGCCCGGGCTCCCCACTCCCTGCTGCCCCTGAGTCCTGGTTCCCCACTCCCAGCTCTCAGTTCTCCACTAGGAGCATGGCAGATAACCAGACTCCAGGCATGGCTCTCTCCATCAGAGGTGAGAGACGTCAGGCACTTTCCCCCACCTGCTTCCCAGCTTGGGTGGGGAGAGGAGAGAAGCCTGGGGAGCACTTGGGCTTCCAGTGGGGAGCTGTGCAGAGCTGAGACCCTGGGCTCTCAGCCCCACACACTGCCCTCTTCACGTCTGTGGAAGCATTCCTGGCAAGGACACGGACCTCTGTTGGAAGGCGGGCAGTGTGGACATCAGCCACCGCAGTAATTACTCTAGTAGCTGTAAGTCAACCTAACCTAAGTCGATTTAAGGTTGTAGAGTAGACATGCCCTCAGTTTTTCAAGACTAGAGTTTTCTTTTCAGTTTCAAGTTGTTTTGATGTTTTCCCATTAACACTTATGGTCCACCATTGTCTCTTCCTGGCTGGATACTTGAAGATAGTTTTGTTAAACAACTGGCTTGGAATGGGCCCCTCCCTGCTGTGAGGTGTACTTGAAATTGTATCATCAGTCATGAGCATATTATTCTATAGACACAGACTCATAACTATAGTCTGTACACATCTCATGTTGTAACATTCTGGACTGGGTGATGAAGCTTTCATAAAAGACCTTACTTGGCATATTTTACATATAACAACATTATATACAACCTCTTAATTCAATTGTTTATTCTTTGGGGCTCACACCCCTGGTCTCCTGTTGGATGTCTGGACCGTGATTGTCACAGTGGGAGGTCTGGCTTTAAGTCCCTTCTCTGAACTACACAGAGCAGGGACTTGAAGATGGGTCTCCACATCCCAGGTGAATATCTTAACCAGGTTATTGGCACTTCTGGGATGGGTGATCTCTCTTTAGTTTGACCAACATTTCTATCCTGGCTTTGCCAGAGCTTCCCAAATAAAGATTTGTCAAATCTGACCCTTTCCATTGAAAATACTTGGTTTCAACAAATTTACATTTTCTGACTAAAAAACATTTTATTAAAAATACCTGACCAGCTCTATTAATGACAAATAATATTAAACCTTTCTAAAATGGCTTTAGTTCTTCAGATATGAGGGCAAGGTACTAAGCCTATTATGCAGAAATGGTTGAGAAAAGAAAATGCTGTGGCCAAAAGAGCTAATGTGATCCCAGGGATTCTGAAATAGGAGAACAAAGGTTATTTCACCAGTGAATTTGCCATTGATGTGACTGCTGTTGGAATCCTGGGTCCAGTTCTGAAGTCCACAATTCAAGAAGCATGTTGGTAAACTGGAGAGAGTTCAGAGGAGAACCACAAGAATAAAGCATTAGAAAACATGCCTCGTAGTGTTAGACTTGAAGAGCTCAATCTATTTATCTGAACAATGAGAAGGTTAAGGGGTGACTTACAGCAGCATAATCATGAAGTAAAAATTGCATATAATAAAACATTTCTTGACATTTCATCCAAGCAAATGGAGATGTGCAATTACAAAGACGATATTTTAAAAAGTGCTTGTAAATGTGTTCCAAAAACAGACCTCTCATTCCTTCTAACAAATTTAAATGAATAGAAGCATCTGATTCAATCTCCTCAAAAGTACTAAATTAAGGAACTTTCCCCCCCACTGCTACTAATAAACCTTGAAATTTGGTTCTAGCAACATCAAATCAGAGTAAAATATAATGTGTTGTACTGATCAAAAACAAAGAGAAAAAAAACATTATGATTGCTTCCTACTCCTTTCATATATGCAATGTCCTTTTCAGCTTTTTTTTTTTAAATGTGCTCATTCTTCTTTAAAAGAGAACTATAGCAGCTGATGTTTGTCTTTGAAGAAATGACACCACCAATTCCAATTTAGTGTCCTCAGTGAAAAAAGAAAATATTTAAAATACTGCCTTGTAAATTGTTCTCCTTGAAAATGTAATACCACTACAGTACTTGAAAACAACAAAAGTCACCACATTGACAGTGCTGTAAAACTTAAATGTTGAAAAGAATCCCTAGATGTTGATTTAATATTAAATTTTTAAAATAAAAGCTATATCACTACACATCACATACAAGGTGGTAATCTTCATATTATAAATTGCAAAGCAACGTGCTCATGTGATAAAGATGAACAATAAATTCAGTTTAACTGTCTCACCTGCACGCTGCCCCCTATTCCATCTCCCATAGGCTGATCATAATATATCAAACCTTAAACCCTTTACAGAATTAATTTTAAAAAATGCCAAAAATAAGTTTCTGGGCTTTAAAATAATTTTAATTCTTCAACCCACTTCTGGCACTGTAAAAAAGTAATAAAAATGGATTAACCTTTAAAAGTCTTGAGGTGTCATAAGAATATTTACAGTTAATGAAAATTCAACATACTGTACATTAATTGCCAGTAAACAGAACTACATTTGAAGGACACTCTGATACCTGTAGGAAATGAACCAAAAAGTCTTTTAGAAATTTTGCATATTAAAAAAACTTGTTTCATCATGCTACACACATGTTCACAAAAGATTCATCTCCCATCCCCCCCATCCTGCTTTTGCTGCCTCCAAGTCATATCTAAATAAGACTATAAGGCATTCAAGGCAGAGACTTTGACCTGGTCTACAGTACCCAGTTATTTTGGAATTAGCCAAGTTAATTCAAAATAAAACTGATTCCGTCCACACGACCAAACTGTTTTTTTCAATTTAAAGGGCTCTTTAATCCGATTTCTGTACTCCACCTCAGCAAGTGGAGTAGCGCTAAAAATCAGGATCACAGTTCCATGTTACAGATACTGTGGCCACAATTCGATGTTATTGGCCTCTGGGAGCTATCCCAGAATGCTTCTCTGTAACTGCTCTGGACAACACTCTCAACTCTTATGTACTAGTCAGGTAGGCAGCAAAAACCCTGGGAACTTTTGACTTTCTTTTCCTGTTTGTTCACCATCAGCACAGGTGACCATCAGCACAGTCCACCATCACAGGCAACCATGCAGAGTCCACTATCACAAGAGACCACGCAGTCCTGGATTCACAGACGAGCTCCAGCATGGTCTGAACAGGAGGTACAGGATCTTATTGCATGTCAGGGAGACAAATCTGTTATGGCAGAACTACAGTCTAAAAAAAGGAACACAAATACGTATGTTAAAGTCTCCAGAGCCATGATGGAAAGAGGCTACTCCAAGGACACAGAGCAGCGTCGTACAAAAATCAAGGAGCACAGGCAAGCATACCAAAAAAACAGGGAGGCGAACGGGCACTCCGAGTCACAGCCTCATAAATGCCACTTCTACCGTGAGCTGCATGCAATTATGAGGGTTGGCGCTTCCACTATCCAACCACTGTCTGTGGACACCTACAAGGGGGAAGTTGCAAGGAACAAGGAGGATGAGTAATTGGAGGAGGAGGACAATGCACAGGCGGCAAGAGGGGAATCTGTTTCCACCCCAGCCAGGAACTATTCTTAACACTGGAGCCAATAGCATCCCCGCACTCCCAAGGCAGGTTCCTGGACCATGACCCTGGAGAAGGCACTTCTGGTGAGTGAAAGCGTGATTGGAGCCACACAGTGGAGGGTGGGGAGAAACCCATCTGCACTGGGCTGTTCGTGTTTAGTTTAAAGGGCTCATCCCTGCTTAGAGCCTCATCAGAGCCACACAGTGGGTGCAGGGGGCAGGAGGTGTTGTGTGAAGTGATCCCAGAGAGCCTGCAGGCCCCCCTTTTATATGGCAAACCCACCAGGCACTGCTTTCTATGGGAAAGGGGGCCCAGCACTTTGAAAGCATTGAAATGAATGTGGAAGAGGCAGAACCCCACGTGGCCCCAGGGCTTACTATGGCTGCCTGCAAGCTGAATTCTGTTGCCCAACCGTGTGTGATGGTTTACTCACATCAAAGTGGCAGGCACTTCAGTATAAGAGGCAAAATGCTAACTTGTAGAGAAAGAACATGTGCTGTGTACTATGAATTGCCTGTTTCACCGAGAAAGAGTTTCCCCTTTGTTCTCTGAAATGTACTCTTTAAAATACTACCCTCCCTTTTTCTCCTCCCGGAGATGCAAATGTTTCAATGTGGCCCCTATCTGCTCCGTCCCAGAGGCTGGTCCAGATTAGAAGGTGGAAAAAATGAACTCGGGACGACATGTTCGCCGAGCTCATGCAGTCATCCCACACTGTTAGGGCCAAGTTGAATGCATGGAGACAAACAATTGCGGAGTCCCGTAAAGCGTTAAAATGAACATGAAGAGAGGAGGGACGAGTGCGATGAGAGCAGGCAGGACACTATGGTCAAGCTTATAGGGGAGTAAACTGACATGCTCCGCTGTATGGTGGATCTAATGCGGGAAAGGCAGCAAGAGCACAGACTGCCACTGCAGCCCCTGTATAACTGCCCTCCCTCCTCCCCAAGTTCCATAGCCTCCTCACCCAGACACCCAAGAACATGGGGGTGGGGGAAGAGGGAAGAGGCTATGGGGACCCACACACTCAACTCCAGAGGATTGCACAAGCAGCAGAAAGCTGGCATCTCCGAAATTTTGATTTGGTTTCTGGACTTGTCCTTCCCTCCTCCTCCTTCCCCCTAACCCAAAAACACCTCCCCTCTGCCCAGTCTACCTTCTGATTTCTTTCAATGCGTTGTGCAACAAATAATAAAGAACTTTTTTTTAAACAATTTTGACTTTATTTCCTTTCATATAGATAGGGGGTGGGTAACTTCAAGAGAAACAAACACAGCTGTCACACTGTACCCTGGCCAGTCATGAAACTGGCTTTCAAAGCTTTGCTGATGCGCAGCACACCCTGCTGCGCTCTTCTAATCGCCCTGTTGTGTGGCTGTGCGAAACTGGCCACCAGGTGAGTTGCCTCAACCTCCCACCCTGCCATAAAAATCTCCCCCTTACTCTCACAGATATTGTGGAGCACACAACAACAGCAATTACAATTGGAATATTGGTTGTGCCGAGAGCTAAACAAGTCAGTAAACTGTGCCAGCGCGCTTTCAAACATCCAAAAGCACATTCTACCACATTCTGCCCTTGCTCAGCCTATAGGTGAACTGCTCCTTACTACTGTCCAGGGTGCCTGTGTACGGCTTCATGAGCCATGGCATTAAGGGGTAGGCTGGGTCCCTGGGGATAACTATAGGCATTTCAACATCCCCAACAGTAATTTTCTGGTCTGGGAAGTAAGTCCTTTCCTGCGGCTATTCAAACAGACCATAGTTCCTGAAGATGCGAGTGCTATTGATGTTGGTGAAATATCCCTTGTGATCCATCAGTGCCTGCAGCACCATGGAAAAGTACCCTTTGCAATTTACGTACTGGCCGCCCCAGTGTTCCAGGGCCAAGATAGCGATATGCGTTCCGTCTATTGCCCCACCACAGTTAGGGAACCCCAGCACATTAAAACCATCCACAATGGTCTGCACATTTCCCAAAGTCACTACCCTTGAAAGCAGCTGGTCAATTATTGCGTTGGCTACTTGCAGCACAGCAGCCCTGACAGTAGATTTGCCCACTCCAAACTGATTCCTGACTCACTGGTAGCTGTTGGGCATTGCAAGCTTCCACAGTGCTATGGCCACTCGCTTCTCAACTGTGAAGGCTGCTCTCATTTTGGTGTCTTTGTGCTTCAGGGTAGGGGACAGCAAGCCACAAAGTTCCAAGAAAGTGGCCCTACGCATATGAAAGTTTCACAGCCACTGGGAATCATCCCAGACCTCCAACACCATGTGGTCCCAACAGTCTGTGCTTGTTTCCTGGGCCCAGAATCAGCGTTTCATGGCATGAACCTGGCCCAATGCCACCATGATCTCCCAATCACCACATGCCGTGCTTCTAGGAATGTCTATGTCCATGTCCTCGTCAGTATAGTAATCGTGCTGTCGTCGCTTCATTGCCTGGTTTTGCAGGTACTGCACATACTGTGCAAAGTATTTACAATGTTCAAAACTGCAGCAGAGATCTGAGCGGGCTCCATGCTTGCCATGCTATCATGCCTGCATGGATAATCCTGGAAAAAGGGTGCAAAACATAGGAGAGCAGAGTGCCAGCAGAAGAGGTGCCGTGAGGTTCACGATAGCCGAAAAAAGGCGGGAAATGGTTGTCTTCTGTAGCTTTCAGGAGGCAGGAGCCCTGGACAGACAACATGAAGAAGCTCAGTAGCATGGCGAGAGTGGGAGAGCAGAGTTGGCGGTGGAAGCCGTGCTGCTCAGTTCATGATGGCCGAGCAGAGTTGGCAGCGGAAGCGGTCAATGAGGAAGAGAAAGAGTAGATACTTATAGAGATTACATAAAAAGACGAGAGGAAATGTGAGGTGGATTCATAGTACCAGGAGAGAAGTGGTGCACCGTACTGCACCATCTGCTGAAAGTAATATGGCACCTGCACGCCAAAAAGGCGTGAAACAATTGTCTGCTGTAACTTTCACAGAGGGAGGAGCGACTGACGACACACACCCAGAAACACCCATGAGAATCTTTCTGCCCCATCATACACTGGGAGCTTAACCCAGAATTCCAATGGGTGGCAGGGACTTCGGGAACTGTGGGATAGCTACCCACAGTGCACCGCTCCGACATTCGATGCTAGCCTCGGTATTGTGGATGCACTCTGCTGAATTCATACGCTTTAGTGGGGACACACAAGACCAAATGTATAAAATTGCTTCTGAAAATTCAAATAGAATAATTTCAAAATAATTTTGTACTGTAGACGTATCCTTTGTCTCCTTACATGTACTGCAGTGTCCTTTGTCTCCTTTTAGGTGCTAAGCATTAATTAATAATAAATAATAATAATAATAATAGTACCAAAAGGCTGAAACTTGATTTCTTAAGTAAAACCTCACCATTAAATCCTTAAATGCAAATGAAAAGTAGGCTACCAAAAATAGAGGTCCAAAATGTACAGTGATAATTCAAAGATACCACATACAACAGGGTTTAAAAGCATTTGAAATGCAGTTTAAAACAAGAGAAGAATTGCAATGAAATAGCAATACCAGTAATCTAAAAGAAACACAAGCAAAGCCTCCCATTTACTAAAGAAAATAAATCAGTATCACTTAGCGTCAGTCTTTAATTTGTTGAACAATGGAGGGTTTGAAATGAAACAGTTGATCAACCTGTAGTTGTTAAATTTACAGTACCAGAATGCTAACTTAAGTGTGGGAAAAGAACCCAGGAAAGCAATAGGAGTCATAATTTCTTATAGAAACTGATACAGTACAGCATCTCAACTGTGAAGCATCAGGGCAGAATTACATCAATGCATGGTGATGGATAATTGACAAAGGGAATTGCATGCATGCATCTAATGGTAGAACTTGGTTGTACACCTCTACCGTATATTTGATTTTGTTTATTCTCTTTTTCCAGATATACAAATACAGTTCACAAGCAATTGAAGTATCAGAAGGGTAGCCGTGTTAGTCTGGATCTGTAAAAGCAGCAGAGAATCCTGTGGCACCTTATAGATTAACAGACGTTTTGGAGCATGAGCATGAATCTGACGAAGTGGGTATTCACCCACGAAAGCTCGTGCTCCAAAATGTCTGTTAGTCTATAAGGTGCCACAGGATTCTCTGCTGCTTAAGCAATTGAAGGTATATTTTTTCATCCTTCCCCTTCCACTGCTGGCACACAGGGTGGAAATTAATTGCTTCCATCCCTTTCTGGCATTAGCTGTTGCTTCCATCTGCTTTATAGCGTTGGTTGACTGTTCTGCCTTTCCCACTAAGGTTCATCTTAGGGTTTCTCTTTGGTGCTCCATTTATACAACAAACAATGACAACAACAAAAATACCCATGCATTTGCATGCAGAGAGAAAATGGTCACCATTACAGACTATTTTTCAACAGTCATCAGAGATGGTATGTAAGGCATCATCCTTATTTCCTGTTCTAATTATATGGAGTTGATGTATGGCAACTTTGTTCATTTTTATAGTAATGACCAGTGTGTACATCATATTCTGGAAAATAATCACATGATACTTGGTGTGTGAGACAGAATTCATTTTAGGTTTAACAGTTTGATTATTACTCAGTTCTGCCTTCATCATTAAATTAGATAGATACAGAAATGTTGGCCTTCTTTCCCAAGAGAAATATATAAAATATCTCAGTCATTCTGCCAATCTAATTATTTGGTGAAGTGATTGAAATACTATGCTCCCCACTCAGAAATAAAGAAGGAGAAATTAACAATTTAGTAAATAATGCCTAACATATACCGGGTACAGTGGGAGCTGGCAGGAATTTAGGGAGTAGCTAGTGCTGGAGGAGGAGAAAAATCCCAAATAGGAGATGCTGTTGCATCAGGCAGAAGTCTTGGCAGATCTGTCACACACACAAGAATGACAATAAAGTGTGGCAATGCTAAAGGTGGTATATAAGTGGTACAGAGAACAACAGCATATCCTCTATGCCTGTGAACATCAGAATAGTCTCATAGTAGGAGGCATCCACTCAACTCTCTTCTATAATTGTTATCTGAAAATGTGCTAATTTTTCAAAGAATTGCCATAAAATCTCCAAAGCAACTAAATTCCAACTAAGTCTGTTTAACCAATATGGGCATTTTAAAGCCTTTTAAAAAGCCATTATGACTACCTGATGCAAACACCTGCTGACTAATTACAGCTGCATACATTACAGACAGTGCTTTAGTATCTGGAACAAATCAGGGAAATAATTGTCCTACTGCATAAAACATCAAGTAAAGATTTCTTCCTCCCTCTCCCTGCACAATGTGCCAAAAAATGTAACGCACATTTATTTCTGTTGTTAGTGTATTTGCTTGGTCATGTGTTTCTTTTCTACCAGCTGGTAATGTTGCCTTAAACATCATGTGTAAAAATAAACCTGGTATCATAAAAAATAACTAGGTAAGAGTCAGCATGGATAGATCAAGATAAAGCAGCACAATATACTATTAACTTTTTAAATATTTCCATGATTTCTGTAATTGGTAAGTATCAGTATATGGTAGTTGATAAAAATAATATTTGGGTCTTAAAGACATTTGAAATGTGCTAAAGCATGGATGGCAAAAGCTACACACCTCTTTAACCTCCCTGAGTCCAAGTTCATTGTTGGTAATTCCATTCTGTCTGCCTAACAAAGCTCCTACAGTTTTTTAGAACACAGTAACTGTTTTTCACACCATCACCAGCAGAATTTCAGAGAGAGATTCAGTGATTTTTGGCACAGAATTTATAGCTTATAAATCAGCTTATAAGGGTCCTTCTGAATGAAAGAAACTATAGGAATATAAATTATTGTTCCTTCTAACTGTATGAGGTGAGCCTTACTCAGAGCCTGATTGTGTGAGGTGCCAGAGTTGAGGATGATCACCATTTTGCAGGAGGCAGCCAGCACCCCAGGGGATCTGAAAGTCAGAAAATTCCAAATATAAGGGGTAAAGTGTGGAAACACTGAATTATCAGCAAAAACAATATGGTACTTGAGGATGGAGAACAAGTTTGATTTGGAGGACCAAAAATACTATCAGGAATGTGATGAAGCCATATTTGACCATCTAGGTAAAATGGACTTTCTGGATACAGAACTAAACACATGGCTAATCTGAGGGAGACACAAAAATCATCATCAGCTCTGGAAAAACGTGATGAAGTGGGAAAGAGCTGCAAAACCCACTGGGTTTAGGATCTGTGAGGGAATCAAATGTCAAATATTCTGGAACACGTATATAGAGAAGGCTGCTGTACTGCTCCCCTCATCCTGGACATTATGGTTCAACCAGAAGCCATGCAGCAATTGGTACCCACAATGTTCACGTGCCCTACTAATCTTCTCCCATCCCCCAAGTCTGATAGAGGGCAAAGAGCTGATATGAACGGTATCAGCTCCCACTGTTCCCCAGCTCCTCCTCCTCTCCTCCCTGCAGTGCCTCATAAGGACAAAGCCCCAGAAAATAGTAGCAGGGGAAGGAGTGCAGCACACAGTCAAAGGAGCATGTGCTGTAATGTGTTAATGTGAGTGAGGTTTCCTCAAAGGGATAATTCAGAGCTACTTAGAAATATAATGAATGAATGGTCCCTATGTCCATAAAAAAGTAAATCTGAATAAGTCTTAACCAATAGTTCCTTTGAGAAAATTGGAAGATTAAAAAAAAACTACTGATGATTGAGATGATACAAAGTTGCTATGTATAAAGTACATACATGTCTTGTATTTATTAATTTTAAATGTGTCATCTGACTGTCTTTGAATGTGCCTTATTTTTTTTAAATGTTCCTTGTCGTCACATTGTGCTATGGATAATTTTGTTTCTGTCTCTTCTTGAATCTTTTCAAATAAGAGGGAGAAAGATATTTTTCTCTCCCTTCCCCCTTTTGGTTTGGAAGTCTCAAGTTTAAAGTGGAGAGCATTTGTAACATGGGATTCTACTCCTTGATTGTAAACTGCAAGGCAATCGCAATGGTTGTGAAGTTAAATAGGATTTACAGTTCTTGCCTTTGAGGTGCTGCCATAGAGCACACAGCGTTATTTATCTTGCTTACTCTAGCTGTTCATGATGAATTATTAAAATGTGCTTGAAAGCATGTAGCCATTTGGAAGCAGCGTCTTACTGAGGAGCAGAACAGATAAAAGCACTGAGACAAAACAAGTGACCCTGCCACACTAACCACTGCTAATATTTCACACAAGAAAAGGCACATTTGGCCAAATTCTCCTCTCAGCAGCCCCAGTGCAACCTCACTGACTTCAGTGAGTACATTGGACTCAAGTCATCAGCTGGGTAAAAAATGCTATAATTTATCCAAAGGCAAAATAGAGAGGGAAGGCAAAATGAACCACTGAAGTGTAATTTGCATTGGTAATATAACTGCAGTTGGGCTTTGAGTGGACTGGAATGATGGGGGAGTGCAGCCAGGATAAAGGTATTGATGTATGCAAATGATAATATATTTGGTTTAGTTTTTTGAGTTTGTATAATAAACATGGTGTGAGAGACAATGACTTAGCTCTGGCTTCCAAGACAGCAGGAAAGAAATGAAAGGGAGTGTCGGTAGCACCATCTGTAATAAAGCTTCCCCGACACCTCCCATTCTGAGAGTGTTTTGTGTTACTTATAACTTTGTCAAACTCAGATCATTCTGACTGAAATTTTCCATGCCAGGTGTCTGCCTTACGCTTATAGTTTCTGAGAAGTTTCAGCAAACATGGCTCAACCATTTCTAAGAACAAAATGGGGGGGGGGGGAGATATTTTGCTTATGTTAAAAAAATTCTTACAACTGCTTCAGTGAGAAACTCTAACATTGCCATGCTTTAGAGCAAGGACTTGAAATTTGCTAGGGAGTGGCTTGGTGTGAGGGATGTATGTGCCTTTTGCTGTCTATGTGAAAATGTGCCCAAATTTTGGTCTAACTATAAGCCCATGAAAAATCAGTTCGCATATTCTGCATAGAGGCTTGTTGGACTTTGGCAGGTACATTCTCCAAAGATTCTGTGTACCCTTAGCATGCTCTGTGTCCTCACAGCTTCTATATGCTGATTGTGTATGCTCCTGCCTCACAGATAGACTCAATATCGCCTCATCTCAGGGCTTCATAGATGAGCAGAATTTACCCTGAAGTTGTTCTACTTGGTTCTGAAGGCCACTGAAGCAGTGGTTGCTGGAACTAAGTGCAAGATACTGTTTTTCTGTCATCTCAAATTCACAGCTGGCACTCAGGTTGGATGCAGAAGCAGACAATTCAGATGGGTAGTGTGTGTGTATGGAGGATAATAACCTATTTCTGTTTATCAGTTATTCTGTTAGATTAAGTGGGATAGGTTTTCAGTATGGTTCTGAAGCTTCTACACCTGCTGGTGAACCAAGTGTGGAACAGGATGGGTTTACAATGAATTTTTTTTTCAGTTTTCTTTTTTAATACAGAGTTTTTTGTATGTAAGTTCTTATATTAAGAGAATGTCTAAAGGATACAATGGCAAGCACTCAAAGGTTAGGGAATGCTGGAATTGAAGTTGTCAATGCAAACCTAAACTAGGCCCCTTCTATACATGCATTATGATACAATCTTTAATTACAGGTTCACATTCGGGGCAGGGGGTTCCCCATCAACAGGAATCCTGCCTGTTTCAGTGCACAGGCTGGACAGTACTCAGGGGATGAATCAGAGTTGTATAGTGAATCAGGCTGTGATCTGTAGGACCCCTGCCTTATTTATTGCAAACATTGGAAGGTGTGATGTGAACAAGGCACAGAAATGCAGGAAGAGATGGGACAGACTCATGATTAAGTTGGCTGAATGCCACCAGAGAGAACTGGATTCTATCCCTACCTCTGCTCCTACAGAGCTCCTGGGCAATGCTGAGCAAATCACTTAAACCAAACTTTTCCCAGGTGGTCACTATTTGTGTGTTCTTCACGTTCTAGGTCCCCAGCCTGAGATGCTGGAGTTGTATTTGCATAACTGTTGAGCACTCACAGCTACAACCGGAATCAATGGGAACTTTGGTTACCCATTTCCCATATATAAAATGGGAATAATACCACGCCCTCATCTCAGAGGCATTGGGAAGATTAATTAATTTAATGTTTGTCAAGCATGCAAATACTCTAGTGATGAGTGTGCCATACAGAAGACTATTGAGCAAATTAAAGTTCTGTCTTCAGAGCAGGGTTTGGATAGTGTGCAGTAAGGCAGGCCTGAGGCCAAACAGCCAACCATGAGGCTAAAAATATAGAATAACTACTCATTCAGGGACCAAGTCCATGTGTCATTGAATGAGGCAGGAGGCCTGGGGATGAGGGGGAGTAGAATAGTATGTGATCGTGTAGTTAACTGTAAAAATTGTATCATAATTAATACTAACAAGGGCAATCTTAATTCTGCCATTTCCAAACTTCTGGGTGCTTGACTTTGCAACTTTTGTGTTCTTTTTATGTCAGGGTTTTTGGATGTAAAATAACTATTAGACTCACTGAAATTAGTGGTTAAAGAAGCTTGCAGTGAAAACCTAAAAATACGATAATTGTACAGGGCATACTGCCCTCTTATACTTAGACTCATTCCTGCTGTCCTCAATTCAATGAGCTTCAGCATGAAACAGTGCAAGCTTCTTGCCAGAAGTAACAGGGTGGTGTTCACAGCTGCTGATTGAAGTTTGTCATGGAAAAAAAGATACTTTCTTAATTAGCATGATTTAAAATCTTATAGTCAAGGCCAAATTTAACCTTTTAATTGTTAAGTTCTTATGACATGAGCACTTTGAATTTGCATATATCAAAGCAGTATCATCATCAGTTGCTCTTCAGATAGAAATCCAAGAGATCTCAGTTAAGTAGTACACAAGGAAATATGTGTAGCTGTATTTTAAACTAGACAGACACTATAAGTGATCCTAAAATATCTGTGAATCCTAATATTTTAAAATATAAACCTATGCCATGTAGGAAGGTGTGAAGTGAACAGTATAGCCATGACAGAGTAGTCAAGACACCCCAAATAGTGCCACCCTTATAATATACCATAAATCTGGCTGTGAGAAGAGGTCTTAGGCCTGTGCTGTTGAGGATCATGTGTTTTGAAGGTTAGGGCTCATAAAAATTCAGAGAGTTTGGATAAAAGTCCCCCCCACCTTTTTGAACCAACACACATGCTGAACCTTTTGAGAAGCACCAAGAATCTAAAGCAAGCCCAGAGGTGCTGGAACTAGGAGTGCTGGGGGAAAAAAAAAATGTTCCAGCACTCCTCAGCAAATCTTCTCAGAATGTGAAACTTTTGAACCTCTAGCAGTCCCTGAAAATGCTTCTTCTTTTTCCTCATGGTGACTGCATCTTGTGACAGCCCACGTCATCTAGGTGGCAATTTTCAGCTGAGTGAATTGAAGCTCTATTTCCTATTGTTGCTAAAGGGAAAGTTCGTCATCTAATTCCCCATGCATTTCACTAACAGCTTACCACATGCATATAGATGCTCTGCTGCTTGAGAATATCTAGAAGAGTAATTCAAAATATCCAAAAATCTAATGAGTTTACAAATGCTACTGGTGTTCAATGAAGCAGTCTTTTCTTTATCCCACCTGTTCATGTGGTATACATATGTAGTTTATTTGCAAAGCAAAAGCAAAGAAAAAAAGAAATAGGTAAATAAAACACACACAGGTGTGCAATATAGACAGCATAAACATGTTAGTTAAAATCTGGATTATAGGTTTTATTAGAAACTCAAGTGTGCAACTACTAAACTGATGCACCACTCATGAAGAGACTTGAAAGCCATTGAATACACAGTACATTTTTAAAGTAGACAAGAGGAAAGTTCCACAGCACAGATGTTTAAGGGTAATTAAATTCTACAACTGGGATACACTGGGAAAATTCCCTGGCATATTTTTATATGCAGTACATGGCATAGGCAGAAGAAGCTTGCTGTGCATTGGGGAGTAGGGGGCTGAGGTGCATGCTCAATCACACACACACACACACACACACACACACACACACACACACACACACACACACACACACACACACACACACACACACACCACTTTATTAATATGCCAACCCTGTAAAACCCCTCAATGCCCATTTCTTTCTTAAAATCTATACCAAGATGGACAATAAAGATAACTGCTATAACAATTTAACAGCTTCTTGCTATTAAATGGATTTTACACTTAGAGTCACAGTGGGTTTATTTCTTTTTTTAAAGTTGCAAATTAAAAAAAAAATTAGAAATTATCAGCATTGTTTTGAGTGCTTTCCTTACTATGCCATCCTGCATATTTAATGGTGCTGAGTTTTATTTCCCTGCACTTGTGGCTGTGCTGGGAGTGAAGTAGTAACTGCAACAAGCCAGTGTGAATCTGAGCTGGGAAGTTGGTGCTCAGTACTTCTCTCCACCCCCACCTTGGTAGTTGGTGCCCTGAGTGCTAACATATACTTGCTCTCTGCCCAGGTGCCCATGACCCATTCTCCCTCCCCACCCCAGCCCACCCCCCGACCTCAGCAGCTGACACATGTGCTCCTGCCCTTCCCCCATGCCATTTGTCACCACCAGGACTCACAGTGTGGGAAGGCACGACAAGCCACTGGGGAGTCACGTACACTGTGTCATCCATGTGGCTGCCAGCAAAGTGAAAGAAGACAGAGAAAGGAGAGCTGGCCCAGGTCCCACTCTTGCCTCTGCCCCTCCAGGCACAAGGGCGGAAAGATAGCCGGGCCCCGCTCTCACCTCCATTAGATACTGTACATGGGGAATATCAGGGGGAGGAGGGAATGTTCATCAGCCTCTCCCCTCCATATTTCCATTGAAAGGGTCCCAGCCTCCACTGCCCCGCCTTGGTTCCACCCCATCTGGTGCATGGGACTAAACTGTATCTCACCTGTGATATTAATAGAAGTGACAGTGCTAAGTTACCTACATTCATGCTGAAAGTTTATTGTAAATAATGGTCTTCAAACATGCATCACCAGTTTAGTGTGGTGATCTAGCAGTTGGACAGCAGGGTTAGGTACGCAAATACTATGGTGACAAATGCTTCCTAGCTGGCTGTCTAGACACAGATTTTTCAAAATTCTCCATCTCAAGATCAGCCATAGGATTCTCTCACACTCTGTATCTCTCATTTATTTATTTTTATTCCTGTCTATGCTATGTGATGAGCTGTGATGCAGCTTCATAGGCAAACTAAAACAGTTAATTCTGCAACTCAGCCATTACATGCAAGATTACAGTTTGATGTTTGTATCGCAGAATAATAATTTGATTCTATCGAATAATAGAGTACATCTAAATCGTAGATGTAGAATCTCTCTCTATTGGTTGCCATGAAAATGTTTTTGTTTGATGTATCATAACAGTTGCCCTATCTTGTATTTGCTTCTACAAGTTCTTTTGAATTAGAACACACAGCTTTCTACATTACTATTCACACTTCTGGAGTTCTCTATTTTTATAAAACTTCTGATTGTATTTCTGCTTTGAGCTTTGTTAAAGATAACATTCAAAGTAAGAGTGCTTGTATTTTCATCACCCACTAACATGATGCTGACCTTGCTAGAGAAAGACATCTGTCTGCTGGAAATCTATAACTATTGTTTCAGTACTATTCTCTCTGGATGTTGTTACTTCTCAATTTACTTTATCTGCAGCACTTGCGCATTTACGAAGTAGAACAACACTGTAAAGAATAAGTCACTAGTTGTAAAGGTCCGTGGCTGACCCTCCCCATCAGATTCAGAGGGAGGCCACCCCCCTCACTACTGCATGTCCGTCCAACCAAGCTTAAAGGGGGAACCAGTACTCTCAAGGCGCCAGCCCTCTGGGCAAAGCAACAAGCAGTCTATGAGGCTCTGGCTTTCAGGCAAAGCAGAGGAGTAAAGGAACTGGGGGGCTCTGGCCCTTTAGGCCAGGCAGAGCAGTAAGCAGTCAAAGGCTCTGACCCCCTTTGCAGGGCAGAGAAGTAAGCTGTCTAAGGCTCTGGCCTCCTGGCTTAAACAGATAGTGGACAAGCACAGGCCTCTTGGCCTAAGGTGGGTAGGTGGCCACCTCAGGGGTGGGGCATCCACAGGGGGTAGAGGGACCCAGGCCCACCCTTCTCCACTGGGTCCCAGCCCAGGGCCCTAACAGTGGCAGAGGCCTCCGCCACTGGGTCAGCGGGGATCCCATCAATACATGCTGACCAATATTCTGGCTGCACAACTGGACTATTGTCTGGTATCCCTGGGCTAGTTCCTACAACCTCATTGCAGTGTATCTCTATCTCTTGGGTTTCCTCCATCTCTGTGGGGTACACAGCCAGTGTCAGTCCCAGTAGCTCTTCCATGCTGTCATCAGTCAGCTTGTCTAGCAATCCTTCTGGGCTTTCAGCACTGTAGGACTCATTCTCAAGCATGCGGTTCAACAGCGGCTGAGAAGAGTGTCTCTCCTTCACAAACTCCTCTCCAACTGAGCTGAAGGGTCTGCCTTTAAGCTTCCTGTCTCAGCCCTCTGCTTCTGGCAGGGCAGCCATGGCTGGCATGGATCCACACACCAGGGGTGGATGGTGCCTCCTCCCCATCGGTCTCCAAGTGAGAACACACCCCTTCGCTACACTAGTAAATCCCACAAGGCAGCCCTTTCACCCACCCTCTTTCCTTTGAAGGACAGATTGTGTCTGAGGAAAACTCTTCACACTTCTGAATGACATGCATATTATATCCCTGCTTTTAGTTTATAATTTCAAGAATGATGACTCATTTCTCATTCAATCATACTGTGAGCTCTCATCATTATACTTTCTTATGTCCTTACTCTCAAATCAAGCAAGTCATATAAATCCCTGTTCTTTAAGGGTTTTCATAGATTTCAAAGCCACAGGGGACCAAAGGTCATTTACTCTGACCTCTTGTATAACACAAGCCATAGAAGAGTTGACACTGTTTATCTTCATTATTAGGTGTTGTCTTTGATGGTATAGATAGACCTATCTTGGAAGGTTGTGGGAGGGTGAACTGGGTAGACAAGGGAATTGATCCATCAGATTTAATGAAGATACATGTTAGGAGGAGACCCATAAAAGTGGTAAGATTTTTTTTTTGACACTTCCCCAGCTCTGTGTTAGTTGCTGGTCAAATACTACTGAATGAAAAAGGGTAAACATTTTTTCTGATATTTACTAAATTTGATTTAGTGGGAATTCTACCGTGCCTAGCTAGATACTACTATGCAAAGCAACAATGTTTTATCTGAACAGCACAAGTCTTGAATTTCTATAGTTCTGAGCAAGGTATTCTTACTTAGTAAAACTCACTTAATAAAAAATATAACTCAGAAAATACAAACTATCACTTTATTATCCTTGCATGTAAACTGAGGATTCACGGAGTTGCAGATTTGGGCACATGCTCTGTCACACAGATGGCATACGCACTGTCCAGCTTCTACTTTTCTGCAGTCTGTTACTAAACTTCTGCTTAAAGAGGAACGCTGACAAGCTTTGTCTTAACAAACCCCCGAGATTTTAAATGGGATCCATGGCTACCTTAAGGATTGTAAACCCCTTGATAATATTAAGTGGTCTGTTTCCCAGTTTTAAGCATGTAAGTAAGTGTAAAGGAAGTGTTTGCTCAAGAATTGCTACTTTGTGTGTTTGTTCAGGACATAGTCGAGAATACTTTTACCTAAGTTATTTTTTAACAAGAGGAAAGATTATGCAGGTCATTTGTACATAGGAAGCTACATGGGTGGCACAGACTAGAGAGGATGAAGGAGACCCCCATAGCTGTTAAGTAGGATGAGGGCTATTTGGAATTGGCAAACTTTATTTCAAGCCACATGAACATCCTGGGTTCAAAGTCAGATTGTGAATGTGAGCTTTTTCAAAGCAGCATCTACACAGACAGCAGTAGTAGCAATGCGGCAATGCTAGTTCTTCAAATATTCCTATTCCTGTGGAGCAGAATGTGTGTGTGAAAGCAAAAATATCATCAGCTAGCCCTCTCCTTGTTCCAGTATGGAGACAAAATCCTTGACACACCCCTTGGGCAACCTATGCTCTTGAAGGGAAGAGGCCTCGGGTTGGACAGGAAGGAAAGAGGAAATAATCATACTGCTGGCCTGAGGAAAAGCCTCTGGACATTATATTGTAACATCCATGATAATACAACACTAAATTAAATTCAATACTGCACATCTGCTAAAATGAATAATAGTGAAATAGTGGTTGCTTAAAAATTGTCCTTAAGCTTCATATTTACCAGCCTAGTGAGATGAACCGGACAGTTCACATCTTCCAGAACTACTGGGCCAAATTCATCTCTGTTCTACATTCATTTACATGGTATTACACCAGTGATGGACTGGACCTCTTTCTGCGCACTTTGGATTACAGCATTTCATATGGAAAACTTTCTTCACATTCGTAAGAGCTAGAATTATAATTGGTTTTAAATAAATGCTGAAGTTCAGCAGAAAGCGACAGGGTCACCAGCTCACAACATTTGATATTGCTATGTCTTTCAGGTTTGCTTTCTTATGCAAAGAGCTAAATCTAATGTTATGCAAATTTGCAAGTCTCAGACTGTTACTGCTCTGTCAAAACACCAAAAATCATACTCATAAGTTCCCTCTCAACCTTTCTTCTGTTTCCAAAGAGCAAACAAGAAGGGGCCAAAATTTGCTGTGGTGAAGAATAGCTGCATTTACAGCTATAGGGCTTAATATGCTCCA
This sequence comes from Chelonoidis abingdonii, assembly GCF_003597395.2. Lineage (NCBI taxonomy): Eukaryota > Metazoa > Chordata > Testudines > Testudinidae > Chelonoidis > Chelonoidis abingdonii. The sequence continues at coordinate 73,169,913 of NC_133773.1, forward strand.
GCTTCCTGTGGAGTTTCTTAAATCATGGCACACAGACTCAATAGTGAGGTATAGAACTATGAACTCTGTTGATCATTTGTGCACAGCATAAACTGTGCTCTCAAGGTACTATCACCCAGCACTCAGTATGAAATCTGTGAAGAATTATTTGGATGAAGTCTCTACTTCAGTTGTCTTAATCTTGGTTAGTGACTATTAATATTCCCAGGACATTACAGAGCCCAGTTCTGATGTCTTTGTTCCCCACCTTAATGTAACTGAAGACAAACTTTAGCACTAGGCACGTCAAAATTTTTGTAACCTATTCTAGCTGTCTCCATTCCTCGTTAGAAACTGTTTCACATAACAGGCAACAAAGCTACTACAAACTACCAGCTAACAGAGTTATTCCTTTAGTAGTTAGATCCTAGGTTCAAACCCTACTATGTCCCAGTGCAGTCATTACAAAATTAACACACCAAAAGGGGGGGGGGGGTCTGAACTCCAGTAGATCTTAGAAGCTTGGGATGAATTTCTGCAGGTGAGGGAAGTATGTAAGCAACACAAGGATCTTTGTCCTCTCTCGCATCTTGTCCACATAAGAACATATAAATCTGCCATAGTTACTAGTTACTCCTTTAGCTCAAGCAGTAAAAGGGCATGCTTTAAGTGCTGAAGGTCTCAGGTACAAACACCTATGACTTCCCCCAGTGGCAAATCATTATACTTGTAATACAAACTACTGCAATAAAGGCTGTGTCTATACTCAGAAATTGTCTGACAAATGTCCCATGGCTGATAAAGCTGGCATAGCTTTACTGCTGGTACAAACAGCAGGAACACCTGGGTAGACAGAACTCCAGGTTTCTGCTGACATTTCAAGAACTTCATTGTTTAGCTTTACCATCAAAGATTTGGTCTCTAGGTCACACTTGGAGTAAAGTCAGCTGCCTTCTTTACCTCATACAGCATTTCCTGGCAACAGCAGAAGAGCAGTCCTGGGATATATCCCTCCAGCTGTACCTCTTAGTGAGCCAACTCCCTTCCAGGGGTGGGAAAGTATAAGGCAGTCTCAAAAAACAGAAAATAGCTCCACTGACAATGAGAAGCCAGGCTCCCTCCCTTGCACAAAGTTGTGGAAGCAATGTTTCAGATTCCACAGGAAGTCTCAGCTCCTACATGTCTAAGGATCAAGATATGGCCCTGGGGGTTTCAGCACAAAAATGAACAGCCCATCTCTATTTCTCACAGGGCTCAAGCAAGCAGTGTTCTCAAGTCTTTCTTCAGCACAGAACCCAATACCCTAGTCTGGGAACTCTCCCTCTGCTTGTTTCAGGCCCAGTTGACCCGAGATCCTCTCTTTTACAGGCCTGCATCCAAGCCTAACAAGCTGCACAGGAATGGCAGGTTGCAGCTGATTTTAACCCCAAGAGTTCTTTAACCCCTTCTTGGCTCATGGCAGGGTTATCTTAGAGTGGATCTACATGAAAGGGTGCTAAAAATGCTGGTGGTATCAGGAGCTCTAAGCACTATTTTCATTGCTCTACCCATGGAACTATACCAGTGTCAGGGATTTAAAAGAAGTATCTTAGACCTTGTCTATGCTACTGGGGTAAGTCGACCTAAGTTATGCTATTCCAGCTAGAGTTGACCTAGCTTAGGTCAACTTACCATGGTGTCTTCTCTGTGCTGTGTTGATGGGAGATGCTCTCCAGTTGACTTACCTTACCCTTCTCGGGGAGCTGGAGTACCAGAGTCGACCAATGAGCACTCTGCCATTGATTTAGTGGGTCTTCACTAGACCCACCTAATCAACACCTGCTGCAGCTGCACCTATTGCAGTAGCAGCGATTTCCTGGTACTGAAGACAAATGCTTAGTGTTGGCAGGGCTCCTGTCTCTAATCTAATCTATTAAAGCTATGATATTCAGAGTTCTAGTAGCCATTCAGTCACCATTAGCCCATTCAGTTTTTCTCTGGATGTGGACACCTTTGTGTTTCTCTATTAAATGGTCTTGAATGTTAGTTGGGAGCTTTAGAATTTCCTTGCTTTTGTGGATTTATTTACCATCATCTTTTTTACAGTACTAATCAGTGTTAGGTTTTGAAAACATTGTTAAATTGTAATAATACAACTAAGTAGCACAAAGAGTGCACATCAGAAGCAAACACAGATACAGAAATTATGAGATCATAGAAATTCTGAATGGTGTATTGAAGACATTCAAAAGACCTGGCAAAATAAAAACCCAAAACTATACTAGAATTAACAATCTAGTAAGATTTTTCTTATGACAGGTAATTTACATATGTTCATTTAAGATAAAACCAGTGAATATTATTTCACTTGTTAAAACACAACACAGTGCAGGAAAAAACAAGAGCAATTTTTGTAACAAGATTTGCCCCTGAAAAGCCACATGCTTAATATTAAACACATAAATTCCACTAGCTTCAATGAAATATCACAGCCTCTCACATGAATCTGCCAACCAGAGATACGTCATAGTCCCATCAGCAGCTTATGGTTGAATTAGCAACTGTACAAATAGACCACTACAATGGACAATTTTCAAGTCTGAAACTTTTGCCTTGTTCAGCTTCAAAGCACTCAAACCATGCATCAGGGAATCGTCAGCACTATCCATTAGATGTCTCAAAACATCAAATATGTTGTGACAAAAATTCAGTATTTGGCTTAACTTCGCATGTTTTAAAATGGTTTATTACTAGGGATGACCAAACCATCTTGGATCATAATAATCCCCTGAACTTTTGACTATAGTTAAAATGTAAACAGGAGAGGGGTGTCAATGGAGGAGGTTTTCTAGTTTGTCCACTGATGTGTGTGTTTGGCATTTCACAAGACACTCAGATACTGTGGTGATGAGTGCCAAATAAATTTATACATTAAAACAAACAATACTATATGCATGACAGACAATCAGCAAGTCAGTCTTTTTTCAGCCTCCTGAGGATTCCATTGAGATCGAAGTACTATAAACACTCTACAAGGCTGAATCCCCACTCTGGCACCTCGAGTGCAGGAAGTGGGGGCCCGCAAGGATTTTAAAATTTAATAATGGCCACTCCAGGGCCAGGCTTGTATTAAACTCCCAAAGTTACAGTTTCTCTCTGACCTTGGCTTGGTAAATGCTGCCACCACCCAAATGCAACCCCCGCCCCTTTGAACCCAGGAAGGAGCACTTTGGGATTCCTTCCTGTGGGGTACCCTCAATCCCTTTCACCCCGCCTTCCTTTCAGGGAAGAGCTGAGAAAGAAAACAAAGGAAATAAGCTGCAGCTATCAGCTAATCAAACAACATGCACAAACCTCTGAGGATACCAAAAATCCAATCCTGTTCTTCAAAAAGGTATATTTTATTAAAAACAAAAAGGGAAAGAATACATCTGGAACTTAGGCTTTTTGCTAGATCTTAAAAGAAACAATTACAAAAATGAAGCACCCAAAATAGCTTTCTTGGGGGTTCAGCTTAAAGGTTACACGCAAACAAAAGCATCTGGGGTTAGCACAGAGGAGATCCACAAGTCAAAATAAGAAATCAACCTGCTAGCATTTAACTAAACATTCCCTATATAAATTATTTCTTCTAGGTATGGAAGATGAATTTTTGTACCTAGTTCAAGCCTTATACAGCATTCCTGCTGCCCTCTGTTCCCCCCTTTCTTGGAGAGACAACACACAAACAAAGGGAAGTTTTCTTTTCCCATTTTAAAAAGTTCTAGCCCTCCCATTGGCTCTTTTGGTCAGGTGCCCATAGCACTTGACATGAGAATGTAATTCAGGCGCAAAGCACATTGCAGGTACTCATCCCAAGGGGTCCAGCTCCATGATAAACTGAAATTGGAAGTGGATATAGAGGAAGGCATCCCCTAAAGAAGCTGAGGAAAGATGTCAGGGCTCCTAATATTTGGCACCATGAGTTAATAACCTTCTTTCCCAGCCCCTTAATCCTCATATGAGGAAAGGACAATGAGGTCCAAGTAACAGGCTAGGTGCTGAGGCATCAGGGACTAATGACAGCCCTCTATCCGATGGAAATTGTTAGGGAAGGAATCAACCTGTACAGTGCAAGTTATTGGTGAATTCCCAGATAAGTTAAGCTAATAAAGTTGTAACCTAATTAAATCACATCTCTTGCATCTTGTTTTTTCTTCCAGCATGTCTAACACTTTGTAATTCAGAAGCAAAATACAGCCACTGCTACAATCAGATAGACAAGACGACAAATATCCGTAAATACAGATGTTACTGGTTTGAGTTAAAAAATAGTTCTCGGTTGCTTGATTCCATCCTTTTTTGAGACAATAGGTAGTGGAGGGGACTGATCCAGTAGTCTACACGATAGAAAAGGTTTTTCATACAGTTTTAAGGTAAATTCACTGGAAACTAAAATAAATAGTTTAAATATTTGTGGTGAAATTTATTTATATAATGTGGATCCAGGAACAAGGAGTGATGTGTGCTTTGGAATACTGTTTTTTGCATATGATACGTCATAACTTAGAAACATACTTTCACAGTTTGATCAGTGTGGAAATTCTTTGCTTGCATTTTATAATTACTGATTTTCTTCCATGCATTTAATTAAGAAAGCTTAATTCCTACCTGAGCCATCTGAATTTTTCTTAGCATTGTTGAAACATCAGTTGTAATTGAATCAGCAAAAGTAATATCTAATCATATTGTTCTGCTATTTATAAATCTTTATAAATCACTTTACAAATAAATTAGGGTCATATCAAACTGCTGATCCTGCCTTTGCTGGCAGAGACAGATGTGGTGCACTTTCAGTTAGCTTGGAACAGTGGGTCCTGTTTTAAAATATACAAAATTAGAATTTCATAATGCAACCTAGTAAGGAGCATGACCCTGTGAGATGGGTCAAGCACAACAGAAATGGGACCATCAAATGTTGCACATTTCACAGCCAAAAAGCTGTTCCATATTTCAGCACTTGTTTTGTTCAGAAATAGATGTAAAGACCCCCCATCCATTCTAACCTCTGGTTCTTACTACTGCTTAAGTCACTAACATTTTACTAGTAAAATCTATTATTAAAATAGGATGTCTCATATTTCAGAAGGTGGATTAAAATAACATTACTTTAATTACATTTGAAAAAAGCAGTTCCAATGAAAGAACTTTTAGAGATGATGTAATAACAGGTAAACCAAGTCTTTTTTTATCACAGTGCAGCTGATAGATTATACTGCACAAAGATTTAACTCCAATTTGCAAAAATAAACCACATTTTGAAAACAAAACATGATTCTAATCCTTTAACAGGGAAGAGACTCTTTCCTTTAGAAACCTACTAGTTAGCAAAAAGGATGTTAATTAATCTCTCTTTTCCCAGGACCTGCAAACACTTACCCTCCTGTCAGCTTTCTGGTGATCAACATGTCATCCTTATATCTGTCAACTATAAGGACTGTTGACTTTATGGGATTTGACTTTATGACCCAAAACCTTTTACATCAGCTATTGCAGAAAGACGAGTGCAACACTCTAATAAAAGAACTATCAAAATAGCTTTGGGGATAGATAGGGGTAGGGGTACTGATTAAAAACTGGAAAAACACATCATATTTAATGACTGTGAAATGAAGAGATTCACCTCACCAAAGAAAATCCTTGATGAACCAATGCTGGGGGATTGTTTTATACCATAAACATAAAGAAATTACATAACCTGAAGGTGATTGTTCATTTTAACCAGATGTTGTGTTTCAAGAACACAATAAGAATTCTGTTGATTACAGTAGGGAGAAAAATCATTTCTATCTAACAGTCAGATCCTCAGCAGGTACAAAAGGAAGTATGCTAACTTACCTAACCTGAGGCTCTGACCCTATATACATAAATACATACAGAGAGACACTATAGCCAAAATTTTCAGACAAGACTGGTGCCTATAGTTAAACATCTAAATAAAGGTGCTAAGCACCCACCATTCTGAAGGAAATCAAAAGCAGCTGTTGGTGCTCAGCACCTCTGAAAAATCAGACCACTTTTATGTAGGTGCCTAAATGCATATTGGGCGCCTTATGCCAGCAACTTGAGCTGTTGAAATGTTGTCGTATATTCATTTATTAATGTTAATAATTATAATTAATAATAAATATATTTATACTTAAATAGTGCAGTAATCTTGAGAGCATGTCACAAAAATTAGCTAAATTATGCTCAAAATCCCCAAGGTAGGTAAAATACTATTAGTTTCCTTTTACAAGTGGGGAAAACTTGTAGCTTACTAGTTTAAAAAAAGTTTTTTAAAAAAATAAAAATTTAAAATTGGTGATGCCAGACTGGTTTTATGACATGGTTTAGATGGTACATGTGGACCAAACTGTACCAAAACTCAATTTAAAAATGTGTTATAAACCAGTTCGTCTTTAAGGTCCTAGCAATACTACGCACAGAAGCCAATGCACAGTTCCCTTATAGCAACCCAGCCTTGGGCTTCCACCCAGACGCTCTAGTCAAATATGAAAGTTCTACCAATCCCAAAGGATCAGACACATCACCTCTCAAGTTAATGAATATTTCACATCTTATTCAAATACATGCTTACAGCCAATCGTTATTAACTAAACTAAAATGTATTGAAAAAGAAAAGAGAGAGCATTGGTTAAAAGATCAGTATACATACAGACATGAGTATAGTTTTGAGATCATTTTCATAGTAGAGATGGTGAGCTTTGTACTTGCAAAGAGTTCTTTCATAATTAGTCCATAGGTTATAGTTCAATGTCCAGGATGATCCAGGTGGGAGCAAAGAACTCAGTCTTATGACTCAAGCTGCCCCTGCATAAAGCATCAAGAATATCTGAGATAAAAAAGATCAGGACCCAAGGGATTTTTTATACAATTCCAGGCCTTCTCTTGACAGAGTTCTTAGACAAACAATAGACAATCATTCAGACTCTGAAGTAGATCTATTTCCTAAGCATCAGTGGTAATTAGCTATAGGGATTAACATAAAGCAGTCGCCTGCTTTCCACCATTCGCAGGTGATTTGCTAGAGAAAGAGAAATCAATACAGCGATATCACTATATTTACAGGTCATTTAGAATAATAGAATCATAGAATATTAGGGTTGGAAGAGACCTCAGGAGGTCATCTAGTCCAATCCCCTGCTCAAAGCAAGACCAACGCCAACTAAATCATCCCAGTCAGGACTTTGTCAGGTTGGGCCTTAAAAACCTCTAAGGATGGAGATTCCACCACCTCCCTAGGTAACCCATTCCAGTGCTTCGCTACCCTCTTAGTGAAATAGATTTTCATAGTATCCAACCTAGACTTCCTTCACTGCAACTTGAGACAATTGCTTCTTGTTCTGTCATCTGCCACCACTCAGAACAGCCTCGCTCCATCCTCTTTGGAACCCCCCCCTTCAAGTAGTTGAAGGCTGCTATCAAATCCCTCCTCATTCTCCTCTTCTGCAGACTAAATAAGCCCAGTTTCCCCAGCCTCTCCTCATAAGTCATGTATCCCAACCCCCTGATCATTTTTGTTGCCCTTCGCTGGACTCTCTCCAATTTGTCCACATCCTTTCTGTAGTGGGGGGACCAAAACTGGACACTAATCCAGGTGTGGCCTCAGCTGTGCTGAATAGAGGGGAATAATCACTTCCCTCGATCTGCAGTCAATGCTCCTACTAATGCAACCCAATATGCTGTTAGCCTTCTTGGCAAAAAGGGCATACTGTTGATTCATATCCAGCTTCTCATCCACTGTAATCCCCAGGTCCTTTTCTGCTGAACTGCTGTTTAGCCAGTCGGTCCCCAGCCTGTGGCAGTGCATGGGATTCTTCTAAGTGCAGGACTCTGCACTTGTCCTTGTTGAACCTCATCAGATTTCTTTTGGCCCAATCCTCCAATTTGTTTAGGTCACTATCCCTACCCTCCAGCATATCTACTTCTCCCCCCATCTTAGTGTCATCTGCAAACTTCCTGAGGGTGCAAATAATCCCATCATCCAGATCATTAATAAATATGTTGAACAAAACCAGCCCCAGTACCGACCCCTGGGGTACTCCGCTTGATATTGGCTGCCAACTAGACAGCAAGCTGGTACGTTAAGATCTCCTTTTGATTTCTGAATTAACAGAATACAACACAGACAGGAACTGTTAGATTACACTGTTTACATATATATTGTTAGAGGTTAACACAAACAAACATTATCTACCACTATGTCCCTAAAGGTTGAATTTGGGTCATTTAGCCTGTGGGTTTCTTAATTCTTTCTGGCCATGTGTCACAGCCTCTCTGTACAGCAACTGGAAATTATGCTCCTAAAATAAAAACAAATCACCTTGCTGCTAGCTGACAAATACAAAACAAACATGTTTGTTCCAGATTCACACAGCAAGTTGTAATCCACCTGAAGAACATACCAAAAAAAATTGGATCGATTTGGAAGTAGTTCACATCAGTTTTGTCCTCACACCTCTTTTTAATTCTCTAATTTTAGCTCTTCTTTTACTTCTGTTTCATTCTTCCCTCAGTCCTCTTGCAATAGTGTAGAATGCTGATGAGCTAATTTGTGTTCTAATTTCTGCCTGTCATGGTGAGATATTAATTTCTGCATCACACAGTTCACCTAAATGTTTGCAGAGGAAGAGCAGGATGCATAAAACAGCAACAGGTTACTTATCAGAAAGCAGTGATTTTTCTTTTCATTCTGGACAATGGTTTCTGCTAGATAAATGGAAGCTATATGGGAAACCTGACAAATTATCCCCACTAATTGCTATTGGCTTTGATTTTGCAAAGCACTAAAGCATGAGCCATGTTTTCAGAATTGTCCATTAAGTTTTTTTGATGTCCATTCTAAAACATGTCTCAATCTGAGTATTAAAATATTTGAGTTATACAGAACCAGTGGCTACTTCTAAATATATTGACCTAGACAAAGCTAGGGTGTTCTAACAATTTTCACCATTTCTTATACAGCTTTGTGCATATAAAACCTTATTTCAGATATATCAGTAAACGCCTATGGTTGAATAGAGTATTTGTATTAGTTGTGTCACGGGACAACTGATTACCTCAACAGCAATGTACAGAACCCTCAACTCACTCATTAAATGCCTCTCAGTAGGAGCACAGTATAATGCCAAAAGACCCTGGCCATTGTAGGCCGGGATCAAATATGGGACCTCTGGAGCTTAATGCATAAGCTAAAAATTGTGTCTTTTAGCCAAGGCTGTGGCAGGCTCATTGATCTCTAGCTGGTCCACCTGCCACTAGAGGGGGATAGAGTACCCCACCAGGCACGCATGGGTTACAACAGCACCTTTCATCACGTGGCCCATAATGAAGTATCAAAGCAAGAAATTCTAATTTTATTCCATTGCACTGGAACACCTGAGTTTACTTAAGAGACTGGATGGGCACTGGTCACCTAGTGTGGTTCTGACTAGCTGTGATTAGTACTCTCTTCTAGGAAGAAGACCCTCATGCTACTTATGTAAGACTAAATTTCAGTAAGTCTTAAATTCTAACACTACAGATGTTCCCTCTTTTTAGAGCACTCACTAGATGTGAAGGAACAGAAACCAATCTGCCCGAGAACCAAATGTCTGTCCTTAATCAGCTGATAAAATAATGTTTAAAGTTTCGTTTATACTAGTAAATGTTATATTCATAGAAATAAAATTCATTTCTGGTTTATTCTGCTAAACAAATTTCCTTTCACAGAGCTCCAGTTTTTTTATTGTACAGATGTTTTCTTTGAAGTCATTGTTCCTGACAGCTAGTATGATAATTGTAATTATCCTTTGGTGCTCTGGTGATATAGTTTATTCATCGCTAGATGATAGTTTAGGAAAATTTCTCTGGAGTATTTTAAGGATTTAGATTAAATGCAGAGAAAAATTAGCCTTTTCTAAACATAGGTATAGAAAGGCATACAGTTTAAAACTTCCTTTGGATTTGTTTCTTGTAGTGAACTGACAGGGTTTCCTGTTCTTCGTCATCAGGCCTTTTATTAACACAATATCAAATAGCTATATCTAAGGTCTCCCCCTGTGTTACTGAATACATTGTGTTTTGTACAGTAACATGGTAGAAGATTTGGAGTATGGGGACAATTGACCAGCACTATATATACCAATTTCAAATGGCTTAACTGTGTCCCTGTTTTCAAGACTAGTCCTTCAACAAAGTATTCCATTACACGTTAACACTGCTCTGAACTTGCTGCCACTGAAGACAGCTGATGAAAACCTAAACCGTTTACTTGAATGGAAGCAGAATCAAGCCCTGTAGATGCACAGTAATTATGGTCAAAGAATGTGTTTAGGAGCCAAATTCTGACTTCAGTCTGAAATTCGGTCCTATGTAATCATGAACATTACATTCTTGATACCACCAGTGTTTTTGTAGCTGTGTCGGTCCCAGAATATTAAAGAGACAAGGTGGGTGAGGTAATATCTTTTATTGGACCAACTTCTGTTGGTGAGAGACAAGAGCTCTGTGTAAGATCAAAACCTCTTGTCTCTCACCAACAGAAGTTGGTCCAACAAAATATATTTCCTCACCAACCTTGTCTTTCTACAATCTTGATTCAAAAAAGAAAGAAAGAAAGAAACCCAAAGCAAAACAGAAAATATTCTGTTCCTGCTGCAATAAACCCAATCATTTCAACAGCTACCCGGCCAACTATGTATATTTATATGTGGGATGCAAAATAGCCACTCTCCTTATTCTCTTGCTCTCCTTCACGGCCTCTCAGCAGGATTTCAAGGTAATGAGCACTTTTTGCAATTATGTATGCTACATTTGCTCTGATTTTAATGAATTCTTCATAATATACAAATCCTTCTATTTAGGGGTTAGGCCAATGACATGTAACGGCATTTCCATGAAGTGTTTTCAAAACCGTCCTGTGGTTTGAGGAAATTAATGTTATAAAGCAAAATTATTCCTTAAACTCACACAATTTAAAATGCGTTGCCTCCTAAAATGCATACAGGACTGTAATGGTCCATCCAGAACAGGGTTGAGGCTCATTGGTAGGACCATGTGGGGAAGCTTGAACTGCCATTCCTTCCTGTCATAACAGTCCAATAGATAAAGGGTGAGGTTTTCAAAAATGCCTATGTGACTTAGCAGCACAACGGCATTTTTGATCCAATATTATTTTGGTGCTCACTAATGCCCTCCCTCCTTCTCCCCCTCCCCCCTCTACATGTCTGTCAAAGCCAGCAACTTTCATAAGTTATAAATACACTTAACAACGAAAAAGCTTGTAACCTTTAAGGTGGACCTCAAGAAGGTTATTCTTGATGTTTAATTCTTGTAAATGGTTTTCTTTTTAAATCTAGCAATAGCCTCAGTTTCCAGATGTATTTTCTTTCTTTTTGTTTTTTAATAAAATTTACCTTTAAGAACAGGGTTGGATTTTGCGTCTTAAGAGGTTTGTGTACATGTTGTTTAATTAGCTGGTGACAACAGCTGATTTCCTTTGGTTTTTTTTTCCTTTCTCAGCTCTTCCCCAGAGAGGGCGTGAAAGGGCTTGAGGGTGCCCCACAGGAAGGAATTCCCAAGTGTGTCTTCCTGGGTTGTCAAAGAGGTTTTTGCACTTGGGTGGTGGTAGCATCTACCCATCCAAGGTCAGAGAAAAGCTGTAACTTTTGGAGTTTAATACTAGCCTGGAGTGGCCAGTATTAATTTTTAGAATCCTTGCAGGCCTCCACCTTCTGCACTCAAAGTGCCAGAGTGGGGAATCAGCCATCACATATGCTTAAGAAATGCTCTTAAGCAACAAGATCAAGCATTCCTTCAAAACTTGCCCCCTCTTTAATGGGTGAGGGGTAAAGAGGTTCCAATCTGATGAAGCTGATCCTTCAAATTAACTTGATGTGATTCTTAGAAACCAATAACAAGTCATAAATGTCATCACATTTTGTTCTATGAACAGACACCAGATAGCAATCTAGAGAAAATAAATGCCTGACTGGTGATCACGATGATCTAGAGGGGATATGCGTACAGATTCCAATTTGCTTCTGCTCTTCTTCCTGGCAGTCCCTATCAAGATAAAGGCTAATTGGTTTACATAGAGCCCAATTCACCATTGCTGTGCATCTTGTGTAACTATTTACACCTCAGCATATTTAGTGTACAGCGAGTGTAAACTGCTATCAAATCAAAAAGGTAGCATTTTATCACTTCCATCAGTGCAAAGTGAATATAAAGTGCAGAAAATTGGGCATTGGTGATTAGGAGTCTCAGACAGAGAGGTATTCTAATGCTCTTTGCATCTTGTAACAGTGCATGTCAGTACTTCATGCCACCATTTTTAGCCAGTGCTAAACACTGGATCCTCTACTTCTCCTGCTTTTTTTTTATCATCTCCATTCACTGTGTCATTCTAAAATTAGATTATTTGCCCTGAAGATTTGAAAATTTCTTCTTATTTGTACTTTGAGGTGCCTAACATACATTTGGGCTCTGTAAAATACTAAACAATAATTAATGGATAGCAATCCTGGATAGTAAAAACTGTATCAAAATATACTAATGCAGACATAAATATAGGACCTGAGAGAGGAAGTGAAAGATGAAATTAATGAGGAAAAGTAGACCCCCTGCAAAAAAAGAACACAAAAAAAGTCCAGAGCATCAGCTCTGGAAATATATTCAATGTATCTGATCAATATTTTGAACATTGATGTTGTGACACTTCTGTCACTTAAGTGCTAAGAGTACAATAGTGCTTGGTTAATCACGTGCATAGAAAACAAGGGGAAAGACACCCCTAAACAGAGCAAAGGGATTGGTTTTTTTTCGGACAGAGCATATAGTATTGTAGCCATTGACATTCTTTGCACATTCCAATTCATTCAAAAACGCTTAGTGTATAGTTTGTGTCAAGCAATGTGGACCCACCACAAGAAGCGAGTGAAAATTAGTGTTGGGTGAACAGTGAAACAGAGTGAATAATTCATAGAAAATTTATTCCATTAGTTTCAGCCAATGGATCAGTTGTGAAGGGTTCATTATAAGTGTTCTACTGAGTATTCAATATTCACAGTTCTATATTTGAGTTATATGTCACCTAAGTCACATGGGTTGTTTTCTCTTCATCTGTAACAGGATGGATGTACCTTTTACAAATAAGAGAGTCCCAGAAACTCTCTGTATTATTCAGTGCTTAGATTATGTCCACCACTGTGGTATTGAACAGGTGTCAAACGGAGGAAAATGCCAGTACATTGTGCTGATGTGCAAAATATGCTTGTGCACACTGGGCTACTTCTGTTTGGTTCCCTCTTGCTGGGGTTTAGGTTTGACTTCCCTCAGTGGGGTTCAGATCTTCTGCTGGACTACTTGGCCTTGGAGCCTTCGTGATTGGGGAAAAATAATAAGAGGTGGTACTTTCTGAAGCCCACTCACTAATGGTACCAGAGTGATCTGTCACTCAGATCTATTTTCATAATATCATGATGATTACTTATTATTTGCATTACAGTAGTGTCTATAGTCTCCAGACCAGATCAAGGACCCACTGTGTTAAATACTATACATACACAGTAAAAGGTAGCCCCTGGCTGAGGCATTTATTCTAAATAGACAAGAGAAGCAAGGTGAGAGGGGAAACAGAGGCACATAGAAGAGAAGTGTCTTGCCCACGATCAAAAGGCCAGATCAGTGGCAAGTCCAGGAATAAAAATCCATGTATCCTAAAACCCAGTCATTCACACTCCATTCACATTTTCAAGGTTTTCTCGTTATCCATAATAACTAGAGACTAAGGCTCAGATGTACAAAGATGCCAAAATCCAGATTTACGTGCTTAAGTCCCAGTTTTAAGATCCATTTCAATCCACAAAAACCCTGCTTGTCTGTCACCAAACTCTGTAGGCGCTTGAACTCGCTTGGCAGCTACATTTTCACAATAGACATTCCCTATGCACCTAAGTTTTTTCCTCTTGGCCCGTGCACTGTTGCCTCATTCTAGGCATCTGGACACCTACCACCCCTCTAGGTCCCAAAGGGATCTATAAGTAGGGGAAGAGAGGTGAAAGATCACTTATATGTCCTGTGGGGCCCAATCCATTAAGTGTGCTCAGAGGCTGCATATCAGATCAGGTTCCATTCAAAATCTGCCTGGTGTAGGAGGTAGTGATGGTAGCAACTTTAGAACTATTAATCCAGCAGCTAGAGCATGCACCCGGGTTGTGGTTAACTCAGTTACCACCACTGCCTGAATAGGGATTTCCCACAACTCTTAAGAGAGTGCTCTACTCAGTGGGCTATGGGATACTCTGATGTGGGAATCTCTCCTGTTGAAGTTGTTCCACTGTGGATAAATAATTAAAGAGTTATTGAAACAGGGGGACTGGACCTTGGCTCTCCCATTTCCCATGTGGGCGGGGAGTGCCTTAGTCACCAAAATACAGAGTCATTCTCATGCTATGGGGCCCAATGACTCTGGAGAATAAATAGACACTCTAAGAGAGGTGCTCAGGTGACATATCAGCTCAGTTTGAGCCCTAATATCTAAACACTTAGCAATTTCACTGTCATTTGGTCCTAGGTGCAAAGGATGCAATCAAAAATCTCTCACCATTTTGCATGATTAACTGCTTCAGTGCCGTGCAATGAGTTCTAAGGACATTTTAAAGGAGTCTAACTTCTGAATAGTTGGTACCCCAAAGGTGGAGGATATTGGGTTTTGGCAAATTGGATTGTAGATCTTTACAGAAGCATTTTTTAAAATCACCTTCCGCTTATCTCACTAGAAAAACTGCAAAGACAATATTTCAAGAAATGTTAACGTTATGAATATGAGCTTGAAAACTGGAGGAACCCTATGTGATATTAAATATCAGTATTCCATTATCACTTCTTTCATTATACTATTGTTCTACTAAGGAGAAAAAATGCTTCTCCTGTTGTAAAACAGCAATTATGACCTATTGGACTATCTTGTGCTGACCTGTACCCTGCTGGGAATCATGTGAATCATATGCTAGTCAATCATATGTTATTTTAATCCCAGAGGAACTTCTGTCTTTATGAATCAAAGGATTAGTGAAGCTAGCAAGGATACTGAAGAACAGATCAACATGGAGGGGTGAAACAGAGTTCTCGGGAGGCACAATCAGCCACGGACACAGAACTTCAATTTGAGCTGTTCATCAAAAAGAGGGAAATCACATTTGATGTGACTATTAGATTGTCAGATTAGGTTTTCTATACAGCATACTTTCTCTTCATGAATTCTCTGTCTTTGAGAGCATATGTAGATACAATGCTGAATAGAACAGATACAAAATATATAGTCTAGCTTTTGGCTCTATATTATTTTTATGAATATTTGCATAATAAACCTGAGTATACAAGGCATTTCTAGACACATAGAAAAACAGGTATCTCCCCATAGGAGTTAACTAGATAAACAGGCAGGAGATTGAGAGGAAAAAAAATGTCACTTTTTTCATTTCTTGCCCATTTCTTTCTATTATAATCCTAACCAGTCCTTAAACCTTATGTGGCTTTCCACTTGGAAATTATATAATACAAGTTAAATCAAATAAAATAAATTCAACATGCTTCTTCACCCCTCCACCCTTGTCCGTTACCAGTTCTTCCCCCTTTTCTTGTATTCAGATCTTTAATTTGCAGTGAATCCACTGCTTTTGACTGTTCTCCCATCCATTAGCTCTTATATCCACCCTTACCCATTTTCCACACATGCCTAACCTCACTCATTGATGTCTATCTCAAACACCCTCTATCCAGCTGCTTATCTTTCAAGTGCCTGGTACCTCAACGGGTTAAAATCCCTCATCCCAGAGGTGCTGGCAAATCTCTTGCCCCTGGAAACAAACTTACGCTAGAATTTATGTATCTATATTTCTCCCTGTAGCGAGGCGGTGTGGCTCCCCTCCTCCACAGGGAGGGTTGAGCCCCGTCCATCTTCCCCCAGGGCGGAACTTCCGGGCAGAAGCCCCGCCCCTCAAAGGGTCAGGCGGCGACCCGGAAGTATAAAAGCCGGGAAGCCGGGTGCCTGGCCTTCAGTTGGAGCTCAGCAGCCGGCGAGAGCAGAACGTCGCCGGACGAACCATCTCGTACGCTGGGAGGCTGCCGCAGCTCCGAGACAGGGAACCAGGACACTATGCACGACCGACCCGCAGCAACCACGACCTGAGCTGCGGGAACTACCACCGCTACCAGCAACCCAACTACGGCTTGGAGGAACTTTCGGACCGGACCTGGCCCAGCTACCAGGAGTACCCTGGATCTACCTAGCCCGGACTGGGAGGAACCCATGACGGTAGACGACCCGGCGGCCAGGTAGGCGAGGCGGGGGATGGAAAGTAGCCCGGGGCGGCTGACCACAGTCAAGCCGCAGAAGGCCCCGAGCCGATGACCGTGTGTTGTCGGTGTCAGGATCCCCACTGATCGTGCTGTCAGTGGGTTTCGGTTAGGATCCCCCCCGATCACTCTGTCAGTGTGTTTCGGGCTGGATCCCCACTGACCGCTACTAGCGCGACAAGCCGCTACTAGGGCCCCCGGGCTGGAACGCAGAGAGATTGTGGGTCGGGTCCTGCGTTCCCCCTGCCACCGTAAGCCGGTGGGCAGTAATCCCCCTTCGCCCCCACAGCTACCGTGTGTTCATTGCTGCTGCCCTGCCCCAAAGGGCCAGAGCCCTCTGCTGTTTGTTGCTCTGCCCTGCCCCACAAGGCCCAGAGC